>NC_088400.1:57788025-58103025 GCF_034236695.1 Oncorhynchus nerka | reverse complement strand
AACACAGGATCGTGGGGTGAGACAGGGATGCAGCTTAAGCCCCACCCTCTTCAACATATATATTAACGAATTGGCGCGGGCACTAGAATAGTCTGCAGCACCCGGCCTCACCCTACTGGAATCCGAAGTCAAATGTCTGCTGTTTGCTGATGATCTGGTGCTTCTGTCACCAACCAAGGAGGGCCTACAGCAGCACCTAGATCTTATGCACAGATTCCGTCAGACCTGGGCCCTGACAGTAAATCTCAGTAAGACCAAAATAATGGTGTTCCAAAAAAGGTCCAGTCACCAGGACCACAAATACAAATTCCATCTAGACACTGTTGCCCTAGAGCACACAAAAAACTATACATACCTTGGCCTAAACATCAGCGCCACAGGTAACTTCCACAAAGCTGTGAACGATCTGAGAGACAAGGCAAGAAGGGCATTCTATGCCATCAAAAGGAACATATATTTCAACATACCAATTAGGATTTGGCAAAAAAATACTTGAATCAGTCATAGAGCCCATTGCCCTTTATGGTTGTGAGGTCTGGGGTCCGCTCACCAACCAAGACTTCACAAAATGGGACAAACACCAAATTGAGACTCTGCACGCAGAATTCTGCAACAATATCCTCCGTGTACAACGTAGAACACCAAATAATGCATGCAGAGCAGAATTAGGCCGATACCCACTAATTATCAAAATCCAGAAAAGAGACGTTAAATTCTATAACCACTTAAAAGGAAGCGATTCCCAAACCTTCCATAACAAAGCCATCACCTACAGAGAGATGAACCTGGAGAAGAGTCCCCTAAGCAAGCTGGTCCTGGGGCTCTGTTCACAAACACAAACACACCCTACAGAGCCCCAGGACAGCAGCACAATTAGACCCAACCAAATCATGAGAAAACAAAAAGATAATTACTTGACACATTGGAAAGAATTAACAAAAAAACAGAGCAAACTAGAATGCTATGTGGCCCTACACAGAGAGTACACAGCGGCAGAATACCTGACCACTGTGACTGACCCAAAGTTAAGGAAAGCTTTGACTATGTACAGACTCAGTAGCCTTGCTATTGAGAAAGGCCGCCGTAGGCAGACATGGCTCTCAAGAGAAGACAGGCTATGTGCTCACTGCCCACAAAATGAGGTGGAAACTGAGCTGCACTTCCTAACCTCCTGCCCAATGTATGACCATATTAGAGAGACATATTTCCCTCAGATTACACAGATCCACAAAGAATTCGAAAACAAATCCAATTTTGATAAACTCCCATATCTACTGGGTGAAATTCCACAGTGTGCCATCACAGCATCAAGATTTGTGACCTGTTGCCACGAGAAAAGGGCAACCAGTGAAGAACAAACACCATTGTAAATACAACACAAAATCTTGTGTCCTTTAACCATTTGTACATTGTACATTGTTGAAACACTGTATATATATAATATGACAGAAAGAGAGAGAGAGAGAGAGAGAGAGAGAGAGAGAGAGATAGAGAGACAGAGAGACAGAGAGACAGAGAGAGAGAGAGAGAGACAGAGATAGAGAGAGATAGAGAGAGAGAGAGCGTGAGAGAGAGAGAGAGAGAGAGAGAGAGAGAGAGAGAGAGAGAGAGAGAGAGAGGCTCAGAGAGCTCACACTCTCCCCCAGAAGCAACGTTGCATTGTGTTGTCCTGTAGCAAGAGCCTCATTATAGGCTGAAGCTACATTCTCAGATGTGGTCATAAATGTAAAAACATACATGAGCAAGGAACCAGCTGGATCACCTGTCACTAATGTCAACACAACTGATACTGTGTGCGCCTCTAATCTATGCTGTTTGGTTAATCATCATGGGTTCGAATACATTACTTTGTTGTATGAGTGAAGCTTATCAAAGGCCTATGTGCATACTTTATCCTTACTTGGACTATGACAGCACGGATTAAAGATCATTAGAGGTGGAATAGAGTGTAAAACCTCAGATATGAACATTCAATGTCCAGCCTGCAGTGCTATTGGTTCTCGCCCATCTATAACAGTACACATTTAGATGGAAATACGGTAGAAATGGTAGTAAGAGTAGCTTCTTCAAGCTAGAGGGATGAAACAAGAACTCACACAGTGGCGCTTACTTATTACATGAGTAATGTCGGCCCTACACATGCAGTAGCCATCAAAATGACCTAAAAGAAACACCTCAGTATCCCTAACCACAGAACCAGCCGTTTCCAGTTTCCACTCCAACCTTTTTTTGCTTTTCCACCACTGCATGAATAATATGACCTGAATAATTTTTTGTGGGGATCATTTTTTTTGGGGGGGGGGTTGCAAAAGCAAACGCTCAAAGACTCTGTTCGCGTCGAAAGTTAATAAGGCAGGCAGCATCAAACAAGGGTAGAGTTAATGAATCATCTCCGCTTCCTTTCCATGGCTCTCACCCTCATGGCTGTCCTGGGGGCGAGGCAGGCTGCTCCAGGTTGCAGCAGGAGCCGGGGTTGATATTAGCATATGGATATGTGCAGCAGAGACGGCTCGTTTCCACATGCAACTTGCAGCCGCGGAGACAGGAAACGAGCCAAAAAAGACTGAAAGTGCTTTTTTTCCAATGACCCAAAACAAAGGAAAAAGAGAATATGTGATGAAGGGGAAGATACGTTGATAACCTTCTCACTATTCGCTCACCGTGACTGACGTCTGATTTTTAAATGACCCCCCAAGAAAAAAGAGCACGAGTGGAATCCAGGAAACACATGAAGATGTAGGTAACCTTCTCGCTCTTGGGTCACTGTGAAATGAAATGAATGAAGATCAATTTCACTTCGTCTTGGAGGGCCGACTAGATTGTGAGAGTATATTTCAAAAGGGCAGCCAATCATAGAACCCACTCTTAACATACTGTAGGGTTCAGTGAAAATGTCAGCAGCAGATAGATGGCCAGGACAGATATCCACAATTAGCTATGACCTGAACCTACATGACAATCTACCACATTGTCAACCACCTGAATTCTGTTAGGGAATTCCCTTTTAATGCACTTTTCTCTCCACGCGTATTCTGACCTTACACTTAAGCATCAGAATAGCATGCTATTCACCCACTATTTGTTTGGGGTGAAAATCACAGAAATGAAGATGTGGTACTTTCCCTAACCCTAAAAAATATAGAAGATCAGAGTATTTTTTTTAATCTACCAATTGGTGCTGAAAAGGAGACAAAGGTACATGTTTTCACATGGCTTTCTTCAATTGATCCCTAATATTCTGAACCGTTTCATTCATAGATTTGAATGAGTCTGTCGGAAAACAATCAAATTAAAATGTACACCAAATTGAAGGTTTTCAGCGGATGAATGAAATGTATTCACGCCTGAATCACGCCTGCAAAGCCCATTACGCACCTGCATAAGGTAAGTCTGAATATCAACTACTGAGAAGTCTGTAGGAATGGCGTGAGTAGGAAAGGCTTAAATTGTCTGAACCTGGCCCCTACCGCATAAGCCAACGTCAAATCCAGAACCCAACGTAATACAACGACACAATAATCAACATCCCTCACCTCATTCAAAACCTGTAACCAGTTGACAGCATTAGTTATTATCTTTGAGTCAAGAGACATACAGTATTTCCATCAACACAGAATTCATTTCCTCCGCAAAAGACACGACAGTGGCACAACACACACACACACACACACACACACACACACACACACACACACACACACACACACACACACACACACACACACACCCCATGTGAAATAGGATGGAAACGTTCAACCATGCATCAAAACCCTCTGCAGCACCTCATAGTGTGGTTCCCTCCTTTACGGGTGATTCATCATAACACAGCTTCTGGTAATGTAGTTAGACAAAGGGTATATGGAGTGATTTGTCTGGTTTAATAGGTTCCTAGTCACAGTGGAGCACCAGGACCCTTGGCTCCATATAAGCACAATTTAGGGTAAATAATTCAGTTGGAGTGCTGTGTCTGGGAGCTTTGCCCCGAACACAAAGCCACAGAGGGGAAGAGGAGAGGAAGAGGAGGAGGAGAGAAGGAGAGGAATCCTCCCCAGAAGAGTGGAGGATTCTCGCTCTCTCTCATTATCTCTGTTTTTCTCTGTCTCTCAGTCTCTCTCTCCATTTCTTTGTCTCTCTCCCTCTCTGTCTCTCACTCTATTGCCCTCTCTTTCTTGCTCTCCCTCTCTCTCTCCCATTATAACTCTAAGAGCTGCATATGTTTTCCACAGAAACACAAATCTAGTCTCTATCCCTGTCTGCAGTCCATCCGGGGGAGCTCCCAAAGTCATCTCACTAGAGTCGAAATCCCCTGTCACATACTGTACGAATCCCACTCCCCCCCCCATCCTATTCCTGGTAGAGACATTTTTAGAGTTGGCCACTGCCACACATCGGAAAAATCCACTTACACACAGACAGATAGCACACAAGGAAGCCATAGAACACAAAAGGAAGCCATAGTAATAAATTGCGATACGTGGCACCATGTCGTCCTACAGTGAATCACTTCCATACAGGAGGCACATACCTCATTCCAAATTGTCGGGAGACACTCGACAGATAGCGCATGCTCGACCCCCGCGGCAATTAGTGGTTGTTGGCAGTTGGCAGCAGTTGGCAGGTCAACGACCTACATACTACAACACAGCAACACTAACAATCACATTATTGAGGGTAACTGAAGGATGGGACTGAAGACAAACAAAAGATAAATCATGTAAAACATGCCGTGTCCGTAAAATCTATGTAGTATGTACAGTATAAGCAGGAAGTAGAAGCCTAAGTGTTGTTGTCCATTAGTTTACTCCAACTAGGGGAGGGCTGGTAGGGTTACGGGAAAATAGTAAAGAAAAATAAACACAAAATATATATATATATTTAAAATAATATATATATTCACAAAATAAATATATGGGGTATTGGAAAGCTGATCTACCCCCTAAATGTATATATTTGCTTTATTCACAATATTCTCAAGAGGCCATTTGTTTTTTTTGTGAACCACATATATGTTCCCCCCTCCAGGTGCTGTAACATCTGCCCAGTGCAGTTCCCTGTCTCCTGCTGCAGCAGCCATGACGGTCCGGAGGCCAGGTCTAGCATGATTAACACCCAGTCGGCCCCACTTCCACTATAGACATCACGCTGACTGACAGCCGAATCCCACAGCCAGAGAGGACGGATGGTGAACTCACCACCAGCAGTTGAAGCAGAGGGATGTTGCATATCCTCCCGCATATGGACACCACGGCATGGCCCCTGAGCTGACTCATACTGTTCCTTCGGTGTACCCTGTACTGTTTCTCTCTCTCCTGTCCCTCTCTCTCTCGACCGTCTTCTTAACGTGCCTCCCTTCCAAACGCTCGCCACGCCTGTGGCGAATGTGTGCCGGAATCCGAAAAGAGGATGCAGGATTCAGGAAGCTCTTTATTCCCTCTGTCCTTCCGTCGCGGCACACAGCTCTTCCTCTCCTCATCCCCTCCTCCTCCTAGGCACAGCAGCACATACCCTCTTCTGCTGCTTGTCAATATTTAACTAGTTTGTCAAGTTGGATTAAATCACCTGTTCAGGATCCCCTGTTTTCTGCCGCCGCCCTGTGTGTGTGTGTGTGTCTGCGTGTGTGTGTGTGTGTGCGTGTGTGTGTGTGTGTGTATTGTCCGGGCTGGTCACAAGAAAGAGCGGTCGATTTCAGACGTTTGAGAAGGTCCCGAGGACATTGCTTCTGCGCCTTGTCAGAGTGTGTGGGAGCAAGGACATCCAACACGTCAACAGACTGGCCCTCCTGGAACCCCCAAACCCTCTCCTCCACTCTCCTCCCGTCTCTCAGCTCTCCGCCGCTCCATCTGTCTACTGAGCCGTGGCTTCTAACGGGGGGTTGACAGCGGCAGGAGGTTGAAAATGAGCTGACTGGCAGAGCAAGAGAGCCACGGCTGATGTAAGGGCTCACTGACATTCGTCTCCGGAATATTCTCAGAGTCAGTCAGAACCACGGTTAAGCAGTGCAAATGGAAAGGAACAAATAAAGATCTGCTGACAAGCACAGAGAAGAAGTCTCAGTCGAGCGATGACAACTCCGGTGGCCACAGACATTTACCGTCGCATTTTCTAGGAATATGTGCACGTGGTGCTTTATGAATAGCTCATAAGGCATGATAAATGCCCTTATAATTAGTGCCCGGGATAATACCAGTATGGCCATCTTTTTTTCCAATGGCGACAATGAAAACACGAAGCAGGCCAAACTCTTTGGTCCTTTAAAAACCTGCTGTATGTAAAATAGTGCGTGCTATAGCTTGGAAAATAAATACATGTGACTCTGGATGACAACATAAGGTTGTTTGTTTACAAGAAAGGGTCTGTTTTCCTAAAGATGTTAAGTCCACTTTGTGTTTTGTTTCCTTGCCACAATACTAACGAATATCGCAACACGGGTATCGTTGCAGAACCAACTTATAATGCATTGTGGTGAGGTTATTCAAGGGTCACCACAGTAAAAATATATTCTTTAAAAGTGTAGATAGTTTCATTAGATTTAAGGACAATCAGATGATAGCATAATATGACATATTCACATACTACATTGATTTCCTTCAGGTTGCAAAATACAGGTATTTTCACCGATTTTCCAGAAATACCAGTTGGGAGATCTGGGACCCCCCCTCACCCAACTGAGATTTCTGGGAAACTTGAGAATTTTTGAATTTTTCATCCCTACTTCAACACAGGCAAAAACAACCAAGATGTTCAGTAACACTGACCTATTTTTCAAAGGTTTTCTTCCGGAAGAGTCCAAAGGAAGAGAGTTGAGTTACACTTCCAGGTCCCAGTCCTCTGGGTATTATAGTGAGTGGAAGATGACATTACAGCTCACACAAAAGATTGCAAATATGTCACCATCAGGTGCCTGGGCAAGCCACTTGGAGAAGAGTGAAGTTACCCTTAAATACTGATCTTGAGTCTGTTTCGCATTTCCCCCACAAATGGTTAAGGTTGGGATCGGGGGAGGGGAAAACTGATCCTACTAGATCTGTGCTTAGGGGAAACTTCACCCCGGAGCCAAGCCTCTTAGAGGCATTTATGACAGAATGTCCCTGCAGTTGTTGAGCAGGTTAGGGTGCGCTCTGTTGTAATTGTAAATCAAAGGGGCCTGTCGTGTCCGTAAATCCAATCTAGGTGACTAATCGTTTTCTCATCAAGCGTTGATGACGCATGCTGAATCACACATAGTCTACATTTCGTTGGATTGCATCACAGCTTTAGTCACCTTTGACTAAATCAATTGCAATCAATTGCATAAACTACTTCAACTTTGACAATTCAGTTTCGAACAATAAGCTTCAAGTGAATTATTTGAAAGTAATATTGGCCGTACCTCAGCAGGATGAGACACCTGTACATTGAATTTACAATAAAAAAAAATACTCCTAATTGCTCAATAACCAAAAAAAAAACTTTTGAGGAAAAATTCCTATACTGTTCAATGACCAAGCTAACGTTTTGAATTATCTTGATAAGGGGTCGCCAGGTGCGTGGAAGTTATACTCATCTCCTCTGGAACACCTGGAAACGTCTCACACTACAGGCCAAACCAGTATGTCGAACAGACATATGGCACTGTTTCCCCATTCACACCCTAATAGCTTTCACAATACTCTGTACTCAAACAATGGCCCCTCAAATTCTTCTCCGATGTCTACCACATCAGTTAAACCTAAATCATTCTAACAATATCATATAAAGAGTATCTGTCAATCTAAACGAAACAAAGACTAGTTTCTTCAGTGTTTTCAAGTGGCTTTTGCATTTATTTACTCAGTAGTCGGGCTAATGTCGGAAAATGTAAATATTTCCTGGACTGAGGGGAAATTATTTAGGGAATGTAGATCCTTCCAGAACTTGCACTATGCACCAAGCCAGGGTGTATTTAAACAGTAGTCTTCTCGTAAAATATGAAACCCCCTCTAGGGATTTGTAGAAAAGGAATTACCTCACTGTGTGCTTCAGAAATGTATCCATTTTTAAACATAGATTCAGAAAGATCATTTCATGCTCAGCGGGGCAACTTCCTGCATGCAGAAATCAACAACAACAAAATTAATATCTGCCAATTTGAGCCCTGCCTTGAGGCATACACATATTGGATGGAGGCCAATAGTGTCAGTCTTGACAGATTTGTGTTGTTGTCAATTTCTGTGAGGAGGAAGTTGCCCTGCTGTGCATGATGATATCATATTCCTGACTGTACCTTTAAATCTTCTGCGATCAATAAATCAAATCAGTCTATCCACCAATAAGCCAGTCCATCCAAATCTCCAGATGGGGTGTGGTGAAAGAATCCCGAACATTGGGGACTGAGAGAGTTCACAGACCACAGACTACAGGTCATGACTTGGCTTGGAGCCTGATGAGGATGTGATCACACCCATTCATCCTCACACCCACTCAGCCGGTCTCCCTCTCTGCCGCCCTTCCCTAGTTCAGTGTTCCCGGGCAGGGCAGTCTGGCCTCTCTCTATCCCTGTTAGTCCCAGCTGCATGTTGAAAGGGTGGGCATCCCCTCTTCCCCTCACTGACAGATGCAGTGTGGAGGCCCCTCCACCCTTCACCACTCCTCCAAGGCCCAGGCTCTAATCCACCACATTCAATCCTGTTAGCTGCCCCTCTGCCAATCTCTGCCTCATTCACTCCCAGGCCCCTGAACCACTCTGCCAATAAGCCCTGATCTTGGATCAGTGATCCACAGTTCCACACATCATAATAATAAACTCCCAAAGACACAGTACTGCCAGTTCCATGTGGGCGTGGTTAACAACTACGAACAAAGCACATGCAGCAATGTCGACTGACAGGATGGACCACTTCCTAGTGGGATAATGATTATCTGCATGTTTGGCTTTTAACACAGGGAATCACAGGAAGAGGATTCCCAAGGTTCTTAACTTATGTTTCTACCAGTTAGTTGACTGGGGTAGTTAATTGTTTTACGTTGACATGTTGCACTGAGATTCTGAGAAAAATGCCCATATAAATATAATCACCAGTCATTCTATTTCTATTGTATTGCCGTGTCATCGTCTTCAGCTGTCCATTGGGCATAAAATGGGCCTGAATCTGAAGTCATTGGTCCCAGTAGAGCAGTTTCTTTCAGCATGTGGTTAATCCTAAAGATAGTCCGTCTGGCCTTTAAAACAAATAGCTGTTAACTGTTATCCTGTCCCCAGGGCTCTTGGCTCTTTCTGGAAGAGGGACACAGAGGAATAGAGGTGTGTGTGTGTGTGTGTGTGTGTGTGTGTGTGTGTGTGTGTGTGTGTGTGTGTGTGTGTGTGTGTGTGTGTGTGTGTGTGTGTGTGTGTGTGTGTGTGTGTGTGTGTGTGTGTGTGTGTGTGTGTGTGTGTGTCCGCGCACCAATGTTTGAATATGCACGCGGCCACGGCAACCACTTTTCATCTAGGGCATGATGGATAAAGAAGGGAACGTTCCCTAATTGGAGGCCCTCTTGACTCAACCGGGCAACAAAGGGCCATCTTATTGGACGGAGGGGGAAAACTGATGTCCAATTACACATGCTGGGCTCTTGGCCTGAGCGAAGCTACCGAGGAGAGGACAAACTCAGTGTCCTCTTTACAGAGATGTAACTCTTCCCTTCTCCAACGGCCCAAATTCCAACCAACTCTAGTGGTTGACCTACAGAGACTGAGAGGCCTATTCTGTCCGTTTGAAAGCATCTCGTCTTTGATTTTGCCGACATAATAACCGATAGCCTCATGGATGGTTAAATAAGAGGTTTGACAGCGACAGAACTCTACATTTAGCGGAGATATAGTGGTTTTCAGGATCATTACTGAGGCATGTGTAACACAGATAACTTACGACATGGGTCAGAGACTTCAGCAAACATCAGAACACGCAGAGAGAGAGAGAGAGAGAGAGAGAGAGAGAGAGAGAGAAGAGAGAGAGAGAGAGAGAGATGCAAGTTCTCCTGCCTCACAGAACATAAACAGGCAACTGAAATGTTTTCCTCATCATCTACCAGAGCGAGTGCAAAAACATGACTGTTACGGCTCATGGATTGCTAGCCTATTTATGGATTGCTAGCCTATTTATTAGAGTTCATTTACCAGAAACGCAAGCAACAAATAGCAGGCCAGGGTTCTCCACAAACCTACAGTATACAGGCACATGTGGCTCTTACAATTAGTTAAAGTGGAATGCATTAGTGAAGAGCGATGCCACTCATTGCTTTCTCTACAGTAACTGTATCCACATGTCCTCTTTGTATGGGCTAATCAACTTGAAAATCATGAGATTTAGTATGATGCCTCAAACCCCCAACAAGGTACCGTTCCCTAGAACGATTTCACTATACCATGTTTTCCCAGACATGTTGTGAGTAGGAAATACTGTCTAATGTGTGTATTAAATACCTAATAGATGTTATACAGAATGTGATTAGCAAGTCCATATGGGATTCATAATTACATGAAATAAAACCAGAGGAGAGTTTCATTAAGTCTCGGGGGCTAGACGAATCTCATTAAGGTCGGAAAACTAGACGAGTGGCCAGTAGCACCATCAAAACCACCTCGGTAGGGATTCAACCGGTTTCATGAGCAAACAGGGGGCCGAGCCCCCGACTACTCTTACCCACAGGATAAGGTGAATATGGAGGATACCACTGAGTTGGAACTCAGCTCGGGGGAATCGTGATCCCACATCCAAGGCTGTAATCATTTGTCTCTAGCCCCATCAGAGCCAACTCCACCAAGGCAGTTCCCATGAGACTGTAGCCAGGACTCCATTATGTAAAACTATCACATGCTCCCTGATCACTGTTGAGGCCCTTAGCTCCACCAGGTGCTAAAGGAATAGGTCACAGGTTAAACCCTGATCACTTCTCTCCGTTATGATTATTTGACACATGTCATATGAACCCTAAGCCACCTTCAAACAGTGTGTGGACTGTGGGGACATCCCCTTTAGAGTTATACATGTTGTTATACCATAGTCTAGCGTGAGAACCGACCTCTGACCACAGTGGCTCGTCACTGCACTTCTACACTGTTATAACTCTCAGTTAGACACAGTCGTTTGAGCCATAGGATGTGATATCAAACTTCCCCATTGGACTGCATAGTAATGTAAGAGTCCAATCCCCATAACAAGCATGTCTACCCCCGTACACAGTACTTGCTACCCTGCACCATGTTTTATGTATGTCTCTACTTGGCACTGTGGAAGCTGACTGTAATATGGCTATGGTGAGAGAAAAAAAGCCTTACCAACCCGACTCCGTGCTGGTTTATCTTCCAACTCATTTGCACTTAAATGACGCATAAACCAAACTAATTTGTCTGTTTTGGAGATATGTTCCCTTTTCTGGCTTGTTTTATTGTTCTGTCTCCAGCCAATGTGGAGTAGGTCTATGAAACAACACATAGGCTCTGGATAACAACAATGGAACAAAACGAGCATATAAAATATATTATATGAGGAAAGGCTACCCAGAACCAGGAGCCTGACAGCTACCTAGAAACCAGATGTGGGTTCGGATAGTATTTGTAACCTTTCAAATACTTCATCTGCGCTTGACTGAGCTTGCCCGGTGCACATTGAACCAATGGAATAGGACCAAAAGTACAAGGTGCAAACCCTGCCCAAATGGCACTCCGGAAACGCTCAATCAAACATTCAAAGAAAACAAATACTATATGAACCCAGCTCTGCCCAGAAACACAACACAGAGACAAACAGGAAAGCACTCCCACATGCTGTTTATTCAGCAACAATTCACAACTAACCAGTGAGTGTTTAATCAGTAACGTGGAACACTTGATTATTAACCCTCCACTTGGAGTATTTTCAATTTGCTTTTGCTTTTTTTGTCAATTATCTCTAAGCATGAATGCATAGCTGCACGGATAAAATACCATTTTGGCAGGAAATAGGGAGAGGTTGCAGAAACAACGGTAATCTAAGCTGCTCACTCACTTACGGTTTAGGGTGTTGTTTCATGTCTGATTCACAAACACACCCATTCTTCTCTTGATGCCTCCTGATACATCGTTGTACGACATGTGCCTGATGTCACGGCTGGAAAGACAGTTGCAAAATGTTGATACATTTCCCAGGATTCCCAGTTTGCATTCCAACTAGGTTTTCCGGAAGTCCAGGATTTTGAAAAAGTTACTAGAATTGTGCAACTCAAATAGACAAAAACCTATGTAATTTCACAAATGGACCCCCCCCCCAGCTTTGAAGGGCCAGTCTGCAGTTCAAACAACAACAACAAAGTGGTCACCCTAACCTGAGGCAGGTACATGTATAAGTGACATCAAATGGATGTACCAATCGCAAATTGCCACTTTAATAATTTTAGGTCTGGCCTCATCCATGGTGCATGCATGGCTAACATGTACTAACATGTACTAACATGTACTATGAGAAGTGACAGGGCATGAGGGAGCAGCAGAATGACTCTGATGGAGCTGGATCCTGACCTATATTAGGGCTAATCGCTGGGCTGTGGGCAGGCAGAGGCGGCAGACACAGAAGGGCATCATTCAGATCCAATATACTGCATCACTGCATAATTGCATGACTAAGAGCAGTCTCATCTGCAGCAGGCAGACTTTAACATGATAAAAATACATATACACAGAGAGGCCACCCAGCAACACAGATCTCTTATGTAATGCAAGGCAGAGAATGCCCTAGTTAGGCTACAGCTCGCCCTACGCCCTTCCTTGAGAAAGATAACCCTGCATGGGGATATTAAATATAAAAACCAAACTGGCTTCCTGTATAAAGTATATTGGAGTTAATTGGATCAATAAAGCCAGATATCTTCTCACATACACAACCGGTCAAAAGTTGTAGAACACCTAGTCATTCAAGGGTTTTTCTTTATTTTAACTATTTTGTAGAATAATAGTGAAGACATAACTATGAAATAACACATAATAACACATATGGAATCATGTAGTAACCAAATAAGGAGTTCCCACATATGCTGAGCACCTGTTGGCTGCTTTTCCTTCACTCTGCGGTCCGACTCACCCCAAACCATCTCAATTTGGTTGAGGTTGTGGGATTGTGGAGGCCAGGTCATCTGATGCAGCACTCCATCACTCTCCTTCTTGGTCAAATAGCCCTTACACAGCCTGAAGGTGTGTTGGGTCATTGTCCTGTTGAAAAACAAATGATAGTCCCACTAAGCCCAACCCAGATGGGATGTATCGCTGCAGAATGCTTTGGTAGCTCATGCTGGTTAAGTGTGACTTGAATTCTAAATAAATCACAAACAATGTCACCAGCAATGAACCCCCACACCATAACACCTCCTCCTCCATGCTTTACGGTGGGAAATACACATGCGGAGATCATCCGTTCATCTACACAAAGACAGCGGTTGGAACCAAAAATCTCCAATTTGGACTCCAGGCCAAAGGACAAATGTCCACCAGTCTAATGTCCATTACTTATGTTTCTTGGACCAAGCAAGTCTCTTCTTATTATTAGTGTCCTTTAGTAGTGGTTTCTTTACAGCAATTTGACAATGAAGGCCTGATTCACACAGTTTCCTCTGAACAGTTGATGTTAATATGTGTCTGATACTTGAACTCTGTGAAGCATTTATTTGGGCTGCAATTTCTGAAGCTGGTAACTCTCTAATGAACTTATCGTCTGCAGCAGAGGTAACTCTGGGTCTTCCATTCCTGTGGCGGTCCTCATAAGAGCCAGTTTCATCATAGCGCTTGATGTTTTTTGCGACTGCACTTTCAAACTTTCAAAGTTCTTGAAATTTTTCGTATTGACTGACGTTCATGTCTTAAAGTAATGATGGACTGTCGTTTCTCTTTGCTTATTTGAGCTGTTCTTGCCAAAATATGGACTTGGTGTTTTACCAAATAGGGCTATCTTCTGTATACCCACAACACATCACAGCACAACACATCACCGGGGGCAAACTACCTGCCCTCCAGGACACCTACACCACCCGATGTCACAGGAAGACCATAAAGATCATCAAGGACAACAACCACCTGAGCCACTGCCTGTTCACCCCGCTATCATCCAGAAGGCGAGGTCAGTACAGGTGCATCAAAGCTGGGACCGAGAGACTGAAAAACAGCTTCTATCTCAAGGCCATCACACTGTTAAACAGCCACCACTAACATTGAGTGGCTGCTGCCAACACACTGACTCAACTCCAGCCACTTTAATAATGGGAATTGATGGGAATTGATGTAAAATAGATCACTAGCCACTTTAAACAATGCTACTTAATATAATGTTTACATACCCTACATTATTTATCTCATATGTATACGTATATACTGTACTCTATATCATCTACTGCATCTTTATGTAATACATGTATCACTAGCCACTTTAAACTATGCCACTTTGCTTACATACTCATCTCATATGTATATACTGTACTCGATACCATCTACTGCATCTTGCCTATGCTGCTCTGTACCATCACTCATTCATATATCTTTATGTACATATTCTTTATCCCTTTACACTTGTGTGTATAAGGTAGTAGTTTTGGAATTGATTTGATTTGATTTGAGTGTGCAAAGCTGTAATTAAGGCAAAGGGTGGCTATTTGAAGAATTTCAAATATAAAACACTTTTTTGGTTACTAAATGATTCCATATGTGTTATTTCATAGTTTTGATGTCTTCACTATTATTTTACAATGTATAAAATATAAAAAATAAAGAAAAACCCTTAAGTAGGTGTTCTAAATCTTTTGACCAGTAGTGTATGTACAGTAGGTACTATTCCACATTAAAATAACATCAAATTGATCAGAAGTACAGTGTAGACACTGTTAATGTTGTAAATGACTATTGTAGCTGGAAACGGATGATTTTTTTAATGGAATATCTATATAGGCGTACAGAGGCCCATCTTTTAGCAACCATCACTCCTGTGTTCCAATGGCACGTTGCTTATCATTTATCAGTTTATAATTTTAAAAAGCTAATTAATCATTAGAAAGTTATTATTATAAGTTATTAATAAACCAATTTGGCACATTTGGGCAGTCTTGACACAAAATGTTGAACAGAAATTCAATTCATTGGATCAGTCTAAAACTTTGCACATACACTGATGTCATCTAGTGGCCAAAATCTAAATTGCAACTGGGCTGGAATAATACATTATGGCATTTCTCTTGGATTTCAAAGATGATGGCATAAAAAAAATACAAAACATTTTTGTTGTTTTTTTCCTTTGTATTATATTTGATCAGATCTAATGTGTTTTTATTTTCCTACATTCCTTTCACATTTCCACAAACTTCAAAGTGTTTCCTTTCAAATTGAATCAAGAATATGCACATCCTTGCTTCAGGGCCTGAGCTACAAGCAGTTAGATTTGGGTCTGTTATTTTAGGCGAAAATTGGAGAAAAAAAAAGTGGTGGATCATTTTACAAACATTGTCAAAATACTTGACATATCTCAACAAAGGGAGCCGACAAATGTAACGCTCTCAAATCTACTGGCAGACAATGTGTTGAACAATTACACAAAATCCCTGTGTTCATAGATTCATAGACCCATTGTCTAACCGGTGACCAGATACAGGTACATTCTGATTCGAGCTGGAAACTGGAACATGAATGCTGGGCCTGTCGCCAGACGGAATGTCAGAAATGGCCTTTCTTGTTTTCACAGATGCCTGGGAAAATAAATGTATCGGGAGGCTCATATCCTCTCAGGAAAGGGAGTGTTTACAGGCTTTAGTGAGTTTCTCTGCCAGGGCCACGAGGGCTCTGGAACCCTGGCTGTGATCATCCACATCCCTCCTCACCAGGGCAGGCCAGAGCCAGACATGTTCCACCATAGTGCCCCCGTTCCTGGGTAACAACTCAGCCCACTGGCCCCATTTTGTCACTAGCTCCACACGAGCCCTGTACTAATGCTACAGGGCTCCTTCTGCTCCTCTCCTAGGGCAACGAAACCCCATTCTGCCCCTATATACTCCAGCTGGTATAAGAACTGTCGGTAACACTTTCTAAGTCACCAATATCTATAATGCATTACAAACCCTCGCAATGAGTTACAATGCAGTCATAATGCCGTGTCAATTTTGAGATGTACACACATAATAGCTGATAATGGACTATAGACAACCTATGTTAGTGTTACGGAAATGTCTAGCAACTAGTATGGTAGATGACACGATTGTGCCTATAAGTCTACCAGTCTTAATAGTCATAATATGAATCATTCTCCATGTGTACACTATAAAACAGGCACATCTAGCTCAAGCTGTCCCTTGAGAGAGAAAGCGACAACGCATGCATGGGTAACTGAACAGACAAATATCGTTGAATAGTATGTCGTGTGGTTAATATGGCCCAGTATCAGCCTGGACGGTGAACCAGGCCAACACGTGTCAAATTAAAGCAATAGACACCATATCACCAAATCTTCAAACGGTAATTGCACCGCCTGTTATCACATACGGTGTCATAAACAAGGCGCAATAATCAGGCACGTGATGTCCCGCTTAAGTGATTTGAGGATATGATCATATGATGATGAATGAAAGCGAACCACTTTTCAGTATAATTTCATGACTACCATTTAATCAACATCTTAGATGAGAATTGGAGACTTTTTGATTTCCTTCTCTCATGAAAATGACTTCAAACCAATCATTTCCAAGTCACATAAACTCAGCAAAAAAAGAAAGTCCTCTCACTGTCAACTGCGTTTATTTTCAGCAAACTTAACATGTATAAATATTTGTATGAACATAACAAGATTCAACAACTGAGACATAAACTGAACAAGTTCCACAGACATGTGACTACCAGAAATGGAATAATGTGTCCCTGAACAAAGGGGGGTCAAAGTCAAAAGTACCAGCTGCATGAAGTACTGCAGTGCATCTCCTCCTCATGGACTGCACCAGATTTGACAGTTCTTGCTGCGAGATGTGACCCCACTCTTCCACCAAGGCACCTGCAAGTTCCCGGACATTTCTGGGGGGAATGGCCCTAGCCCTCACCTTCCGATCCAACAGGTCCCAGATGTGCTCAATGGGCTTGAGATCCGTGCTCTTCGCTGGCCATGGCAGAACACTGACATTCCTGTTTTGCAGGAAATCAAGCACAGAGCGAGAAGTCCAGCCTCTTTCAGCCTATTGCAGACAGTCTGAGCATGGTGTAACTCGGGCAGTTCTTGTTGCCATCATGTACCTGTCCGCAAGGTGTGATGTTCAGATGTACCGATCCTGTGCAGGTGTTGTTACACGTGGTCTGCCACTGCGAGGACGATCAGCTGTCCGTCCTGTCTCCCTGTAGCGCTGTCTTAGGCGTCTCGCAGTACGGACATTGCAATTTATTTCCCTGGCCACATCTGCAGGTCTCATGCCTCCTTACAGCATGCCTAAGGCACGTTCACGCAGATGAGCAGGGACCGTGGGCATCTTTCTTTTGGTGTATTTCAGAGTCCGTAGAAAGGCCTCTTTAGTGTCCTAAGTTTTCATAACTGTGACCCTAATTGCCTACCATCTGTAAGCTGTTAGTGTCTTAATGACCGTTCCACGGGTGCATGTTCATTAATTGTTTATGGTTCATTGAACAAGCATGGGAAACAGTGTTTAAACCCTTTACAATGAAGATCTGTGAAGTTATTTGGATTTCTACTAATCATCTTTGAAAGACAGGGTCCTGAAAAAGGGACGTTTCTTTTTTTGCTGAGTTTATTTCTGATACACATCAACCTCGCTCCCACTTTGGAGGGTGTCCAATCAAAAACGCATCTTTTGACCAATGGGTAAAATATGTGAATTCTGTAGTTATTCCTCTCAGAAAACCAATGGTCCAAACCTCATGTCTCTATCGTAATCCGTTCAAAAGTTATTTTAGTTTATACCCTTGTAGGATGGCAGAGGCCATAGGCCAGAGGCCAGAGGCCAGAGACTAAAAGTGGAGAAAAATCCACAAAATAACAGAACGTCAACTAGGCTGGATGCTGTGAGTGAATCAAGGCAAACTGACAGGCTCACTGTTGAACTCTCATCTTTCTTCCTGAATCCGAAGGACATAAAACAATATAGAGGTAAGATAGATATCAATTTTGAGACATGACATGTGGTATTTTCATATTATAGTATATGGCTTTTCATATTAATGGGAAATTCCTGTTCTTTTTTTTTTTTGAAGATTCCTCAGAAAAACAAGCGTATCTCCGTGAAATGTCAACGGAGCACTGAGCATATCGCAAGTTTTTTCATTTGAATTTGATTTCATTCGCCTCGTGCGAAACAACTCTGCGGGAGACCACCACCACGCATCACTGTGAGAAGCGGCACCGCTCTGACAACAAGAGTTCGTTGCTCATTGCCGGATGCATCCGACATTTTGGACGTAATGTTACTGATATACTAAAGAAAGACCTCACTGAATCATTCAGAACATGAAGAATATCATGGGCAAATGTATTTTATAACATAAGGAAGTGAAATTTCATAGCCAAAGCGTGTTTTCCCCCACTCTGGGCAGAGTGTGTGGACACCCTACACTAGGGCTAAACCAAGCCAAGCTAAGGCAGGTTGTACTGTGCTGGCCTGGTTAAACATCCACCATAGTGGATGCTGGAGAGAACAACGTGAAAACAAAAATCAGAACGGGAAGGCCATAATCGAGACCTACCACCACAGACAGGCGTGCTTGTACTTGACATTCCAAAGGAGCACTTAATACTGGGTTCACCTTGAGTTAACCCTGACAAAAACAAGTTTCCACTCACCAGCCTTGTGTCGCTCTAGACACCGGGGGATAGATAAGCCTGTCAATCACGTCGACACAAACACAGCTAGAGGAGGCTGCTTTATCTCAAACCGTCTGACAGGGTATGTTTAGTGTACCAGTCTTGGGTTCAAAGCCAAATAGTAGCTGTTTTGTTTTAAAAACTTTAGCTGCACTTGATTGAGTTAACCCCAATGGAGTAGTCCCAAAAGTGCAACTGCAAATCCCATCCATCTGGCACAATGGGCACAAGCTTAATCAAACCCAGGTCTGGTTGGTACTTTTCTCTAACCTGTGTGAGTTGTAGTGAAGGAGAGAGAAAGAGACGTATACACAGAGACAGAGACACAGAGAGAGACGGAGACACAGAGAGAAAAAGAGACACAGTTAGAGACGGAGACAGAGAGAGAGACGGAGACAGAGAGAGAGATGGAGACAGAGAGAGACGGAGACACAGAGAGACCGAGACATAGAGAGAGACGGAGACACAGAGAGAGACAGAGATGGTGACAGAGACACAGAGAGAGACAGAGACGGAGACAGAGAGAGACCGAGACACAGAGAGGGACCGAGACACAGAGAGAGACCGAGACACAAAGAGAGACCGAGACATAGAGAGAGACGGAGACACAGAGAGAGACAGAGATGGAGATGGTGACACAGAGAGAGAGAGACGGAGACACAGAGAGAGAGAGACGGAGATAGAGAGAGCGATGGAGACACAGAGAGAAATGGCGACACAGAGAGATGAAGATAGAGAGAGATGGAGACAGAGACACAGAGAGAGACAGAGACGGAGACAGAGAGAGACCGAGAGACAGAGAGAGACCGAGACACAAAGAGAGACCGAGACATAGAGAGAGACGGAGACACAGAGAGAGACAGAGATGGAGACGGAGACACAGAGAGAGACGGAGACACAGAGAGAGACGGAGATAGAGAGAGCGATGGAGACACAGAGAGAAATGGCGACACAGAGAGATGAAGATAGAGAGAGATGGAGACACAGAGAGACTGAGACACAGAGAGAGACAGAGACACATAAAGGGACATAGAGAGAGGAAGACACAGAGAGAGACAGAGAGAGAGGGAGACACAGAGAGAGACAGGCACAGAGAGAGACAGAGACACAGAGAGAGAGAGACACGTAAAGGGACATAGAGAGAGAGACAGAGAAAGACACAGAGAGAGACAGAGACCTGCACCCCCGCACATTGACTCGGTACCGGTACCCCTCTGTATATAGCCTCGTTATTGTTATTTTATTGTGTCGGTACCGGTACCGAGTCAATGTGTGGGCATACAGGCCTCTGTCTCCCTCTGTGTCTCTCTGTCTGTCTCTCTGTGTATCTCTCTCTGTGTCTGTCTCTCTCTATGTCTCTCTTTGTGTCTCCTGTGTCTCCCTCTCTGTGTCTCCTCTGTGTCTGTCTCTCTCTATGTCTCTCTCTATGTCTGTCTCTCTCTGTGTCTCTCCTCTCTCTATGTCTCTCTCTCCCTCTCTCTATGTCCCTTTATGTGTCTCTGTCTCTCTCTGTGTCTCTGTCTGTGTCTCTTTCTCGCTATGTCCGTTTCTATATATATATACATACACATTATTACAATTTTTTAAAATTTTACTTTTGTTTATTTAGTAAATATTTTCTTAACTGTATTTCTTGAACTGCATTGTTGGTTAAGGGCTTGTAAGTAATCATTTCACAGTAAGGTCTACAGCTGTTGTATTCGGCGCATGTGACAAATAACATTTGATTTGATTTGACACAGAGAGAGACAGAAAGAGTGAGACAGAGAGAGCGAGACAGACAGAGAGACACACAGAGAATGAGACAGAGAGAGAGAGAGAGAGAGAGAGAGAGAGAGAGAGAGAGAAAAGGGAGAGCGAGAGACACAGAGAGAGAGAGAGACACAGAGAGGAGAGGGACAGAGACATAGAGAGAGAGAGAGAGAGACAGAGACAGAGAGAGAGAGAGAGAGAGAGAGAGAGAGAGAGAGAGAGAGAGACACAGACACAGACAGAGACAGAGACACAGAGAGAGACTGGCACAGAGAGAGACAGAGTCACAGAGACACAGAGAGAGACAGAGACACAGAGACACAGAGAGAGACAGAGACACAGAGAGAGACAGACCCAGAGAGAGAGGAGCTTGCCCCTTTGACTTACCACCAAGCTGCTGTCCAGCGACAGTCGCTTTAGCTGCTCCCTCCTCTCCAGGTGTCCGTTCATGGTCCTCCTCTTCCGCTGCGGCCCACCGACACAGCCATGGGAGCCACTGTGGGAGGGGAGGGGTGGGGAGAAGCCAAAGATCACTCTTTTGTACAGGCGAGACACTATCCTTGGTTCTCCCAGTTGTAGTTAGTAGAGCAATCACCTTAATTGTTATAGAGCTCAGAGTCCATGTTATATTTTGCGTCTTTGAAGCTGAGAAGGCGGTAGCGTCGCTCTCGCTCGCTCTCCCTCTCTCTCTCCCTCTCTCCCCTCTCTCTCTCCTTTTCTCTCTCCCTCCCCTTTCCTGGCTTCCCACCCTATCTCTCTCTTTTTCCTTACCACTTCTATCGTTCTGTTTTTGTTGTGCTGCCCGCCTGCTCGCTCTGCTAACCTGATAGCAACCGGAAGTGTTGGAGAGAGGGAGAGGGAGAGCCTCACTCCACTGATCATCCCTGAGTTGATATGTTTTCTGTCCCCCTCCCTCTCTTCTCCTACTTCATGTTTTCATAGGCTTCTCAAAACAGAGCTGGGAACCAGCGCAACCTGGCCAATGGAGGCTAAGGGAGAAGATAAACACTTCACTTCACGCATACTACTCCTCTACAAAGAGCAGGCTCTGTGCCTCCGCTCAGCCCTGCCACAGAGTAAGCACACTACTTCCTAATCAGTGAAACGCCCGGGTCAAAGGTCGCACAGTGACCGCCAAGGGTCAGGCACCTTCTGTCATGACCGCTGTATAGTATGTAAGGTATGGATTGTGTGTGTAATTACAGTATGTTACGTATTCTAGGAGCCACTTCAAAAGAGAAAATCTCTTTGGGTACTGAATACAATTCATCTCTTTTAAGGCTAAATCATTCCATGTTTACTTGCCTTCGCAGATTGTCTTCTAACCACATCCCCTTGGTCCCAAGGCCCTCTGTCTCTGGCTTGTCTGGTCCACCCTGGCTGAGACCTCAAAGGCTTGACTACACCTGTCAGTCAGTATGCTGCTGACATCAAAATGCTACGCTACATCCACTGTCAATCTCTCAAACGTTTCAGTCAATATACTGCTAACATTCAGAGAGCATTTCAAACCCACACAAAAATTGTTCATCTAAAACCCAATTGACGACTCATTGCACTTACCCCCGCACTGGTAAAACTGGTTGAGATGACGTCATTACAACCAGAAACGGGTTGAAAATGACGTCATTATGATGACATGTCAACCAGTCTTGCCGGTTTGGTCAGCCCATTCTTGCTGTTCTACATCTAAACGTTGAAGGACAGGGCTCGATCAACGACAGGACAGGACGTCATGCAGGCTTACTCTGGTTATGCCACCACCAATGATCCTACATTCAGTCGTTTTGGTGTCAATCAAACCTGGGCTTAAGTACTATTTGATATCATTTCAAATACTTTAGCGGGGTTCGATTGAGCTTGCCTGGCGCAACGGAACCAAAAGAATTGTCACAAAACTACAAACCCTGCCCCATCTGGCAGGCTAAAACAAATGCCCAAAGTATCTGAAAGTTTTCAAATAGTATTTGAACCCAGTTCTGATTCCTATGTGTGCCAGGACATTACGTCAGCTGTAATTCTCATTCCATGTTTAGATTACATTTCAGTTAGTGCCTTCTCTCTAAAGATTAAACTAGATGTAAAGCCCCCGCGCTTCCTGCAGACGGCCAGATAGGGACTGTGGGTAATCGAGAGCAAATGATTCAAATGGATTTACCGTTTGAACTTGACTGCCCTGACTCGAAAAACATAATAGATTAACCAGTCAAATGCAATGACACCGTTTCGCTTGAACGTAGGGTAAACTCTAACAGGGGAGTCAGACAAATTGAACCAGAGAACACCTTTACGCTGAGCGGTGAGAGCCTCTAATGAAGACGTGCAGCTTATGCCCAGTCTTCATTGAAATGAATTGGGGGGGGGGGTGACCCTTGTAGTGCAGCAGGTCTGTAAAGGTTGTGTAGAAACAGGTGGTCGATGGGAGGTCGTAAAGCTGAACCAAACACATTTGGAGTCATGGGGAAGGTAGTGAAACGCGATAACGCACAAGGACAAGACTAATGGTTGAATAAAAGCAACTGACTCTCGGTCTTGGATCAACAGCTTCTGACATGGTCAAGTTCGGAGAAATATGTGCAACTGGCCGAAAGCAAAAGAGAGAAAACGCACAGAGGCAGGATGTACGTCTGTAGACCAGTGTCCTACATCGCCAGCCGAACGGTGAAAAGACTACAATAACATGTGTCTATGTAAATGCGTCACGTGATATTTTACAAAGACTTCCAATGTCCGTGGAAACGTCAGTGAAAAGTCCAAGTGGCTGGATATGTCCCCAAATGGAGCTCCGGGATATTATTTCATACATTTACAATGCCAAGGGTCGTGGGTTCGATTCCCGCTAGGGCCACCCATATGTAAAATGTATGCACGCACGACTGTAAGTCGCTTTGGATAAAAGTGTCTGCTAAATGGCATATATTATTATTATTATTAAGATTATTATTATTATAATTGTATGTAACAGAGGTGGTTCAGTGAACATAAAATACACTTGTGTGATGAGTCACCTTTTCGGTGTGATTAGCAGAATTGGGATAGTCCCGAAGAATTGGTTATAGACTATAGCTCAGAGGGCTAACACAGTCCTGAGACCTGGGTTTGATACCCAGTCTATCCCATATGCTGTAGAAGCTGATGGAGTCTCACCCGTCTGTTTATTGGCCAAGGGAACTTATCAGCGTAAATAGGCCATAGAATACTAGGAACAGATTACGTCTGTGATGATCTCTGGCCCACGCTACCATCATAAAATACAATCCCACAGGGACCTCCCTATCCTCATCTCCTTATCTCCTCACACACAACAGCCCCTCCTTTCTCCAAATGATTTACACCAAACCCAATTACCACTGTGTAAAACCAGTCTTCTGTTAGGGTGGGGCGGCACAGAGAACAAAGAGAGACACACGTCTACGACCATATTACGCGCTCGTCCCAGCCAGTAAGACAGTAAGTCAGCCAGCCAGCAAGTCAGCCGGGTGGAATGGATGCAATCAAAGGTCCACGGACAATCCTGACATCTGGGAGTCTTTGTGTACACCCCTAATTAGATGCCAGGGTGGAGGTGGAGGCGGCTCTGAGGGTTATGGAGGGGGGAAACCACTCGTTTTTAACATCTGCTGAGGGAGAAGCTAGGGAGGGGGATGCATTTGGGGTTGCACAGGGGTGGACTCAAGGGGAGGGAGGGAGGGAGGGAGGGAGGGAGGGAGGGAGGGAGGGAGGGGCTAGAGATAATGAGAAAGGAAAATAGCATTATGATCACTTATATACAAATGTAATATGGCATACATCACTTCCATTTTATTTGCACTGCGATTGATTATTGCTCTGTGTATGCACTGATCCATCAACAGATGTAGGATCTTAATGTAATCATTATTCTGTTGCTGAGAGTTTTCCTTCACGGGAGGAAATGCAAACTTGCAATGTACTCGAAGTTGAAAAAGGCTTCCAAAGTTTGCAATTTCCACTTAAAAAATTGTCACACTTAATTTGCCCCAACGAACAATGTATCAACCCGCACACAAAATGTCCATCAATTCTAATCTACATAATAACCTCTGTTGCTGCAGGATTATTTTCCTGCTGTAGCAACCTGGCTCAAATTAAGATCCTACATCTGTATGGTGTTCTGCTGTTGAATATCAGTCAATTATAAACATTGTCCAGGAATAGTGTTCATTCAGGTTCTATGTGTGGTGAATTTATGTTATCTGAAGTATCAGCTGATGAAATGTAACCCGTGTTTTCAATTCACATACATGAAAAGGTGGAATAATTAACTAGATGCATTTGGATCATTTCTATCATTCATTTATTCTTGATCAAATAATGAATGTCGCTCGTATCATGAATGCATTCTTATTAGAGAGTTGAAATTCACACTTCTCCTAAAAGCTCTCTACAGCTGTGCCTCACCTACACCTACAGCTGTGCCTCACCTACAATCTAGCTGATTACTCACAGGAGGGAGTCCACTCTCCACCAGTATTGACAGTGCTGCCCTTTGTACCCATACAGTTAAACATTCACCCACTCATATTCCCATTTCAACACTAAGCAAAGAACCGTACACCAATAAGGACTCTTTATAGAGGGATAGTTCAAACAGGGACATCAATTGGTTGTTGTGGCTTGAACTTTAAACCCTAAAGCTATTTCTATTGGAGGAAACAAACATTTTGGCTACAAATGATTACACCCACAATTCCCATTACATGTTGATATTTCCTCTGAGCTGAATACAAGTGAACGGCTTATAAATGATTGGTGTTGTGTGTTGCCAGTTGAACATTATTGGTCATAACACATCACGAAACACAATGAGTGACTCGGTCGGCAAACATGTCTACTCGCCACCGCCTGGGCTCTCAGTGCCACGTAAATTCTCAGAGGTAGAAGGATTCTAAACATGCGTACTGTCGCATGAGTTCTCAATTCGCACTTTCGTCTATCACATGTATCACATCAAACAAGAGGAAAATGGACTCTCATGTCGAAAGAAAAACCCTATTGGCAAGGTAGTATGCCCCCCCCCCCCCCAACGAGCTTGCCAGGAAGTGTCAGTCAGCCTGGGATGGATTGCGATGGTTGACATTGATTGGTGCACCGGCCCTTGCCCCGGGACCCTATTTATTTTGTCTGTGTGTTTGAATGGAGGAGGGCTATAAAGGAAAGGGGATCAGGCTGGAGCCCGGAACCACCCCCCAGCCAAGACCTCGTTTTGTGAATGATTCACCCAGATTGCTCAGGCAGGGTGCAGAATGAATGGGGAGGATAATTATACATTGGAGATTTGAGAGAGAGGAGCATGTCTAGGCTACCTCCTAATTCCCAGATAGCTATTACTTGTCAATCATTGAGAGGTAGGGGGTAAGCATGATGTGAATGTGAGGGTATAGAAAGAGTGAGATTTCCAGAGCAATGTTAACATATGTTTCCCCTGCCAATAAAGACATTGAATTGAAATTGATTTCAGAGAGAGAGAGAGAGAGAGAGAGAGAGAGAGGTCCATCTGTGTGGCAGGCCAGCAGCACAGATGGCATATGATGATCAGTCCCCTATGTCCTCAACCTCCTGTCTCTTTGGCTTGGGTAGTGCACTACTGTCAAAAGTAGTACACTTCCTGAGGAATAGGGTGCCATTTGGGGCAAGCTTACAAGCTTTGTGGTACAGACAGACAGACAGACAGACAGACAGACAGACAGACAGACAGACAGACAGACAGACAGACAGACAGACAGACAGACAGACAGACAGACAGACAGACAGACAGACAGACAGACAGACAGACAGACAGACAGACAGACAGACCCACAGTCATCACTGTATTAGAGAGAAGCACAAAAAGTGCAATTAACTCCAAGATGAAGGTGTTCCACAGTGTTGATTTATACACACCCATACACACTGTATAGACATACATACACACTTGCACACACACACAAACACACACAGCTGTGTGAGATACAGGACGGGTGTGAGGCATTTAGCAAATCCTGTGCTCGACATTAGCTCACTCCTAAGAGATGAACAGACAAATATTTGTTACATTTCGATCCGCATTCTATCGAGTGTTTTTTTTATTACAATCTTCACCCGACGCCCTTTCTAACACTTCGTAAGTCGTAACGTAGCGAACCCTATTTGTAGAATTTGTTTTCATGTTGTGCTGCGTTTCAACAGGTTGAACGGGAGAGTGTTGCTGTACTGTAGACGTCTCAGCCAGAGACACACACACGTGACACGTTTCAAATGAAATATGCTTGCTCTTAAGAAAAAGCCTATGAGCATCTGGCAAAATGAATTGACATATTTTTGCTTTGCGCTCATGTGCAATAATAAATTAACTGCAAACACTGCATTGAACATGACAGGGACACAATCTACTGTAACTACACTGATAGAAACTTGATTGACTTCTAATGAATATCCTTAATTTCTGCGACAGTGACACAAGACTTCAAACTCAAGAGTGTGCTCCCATTGCTTGTCTATGGAAGGAAAATGTGGTACGCCACTGCACACAAGTTCATTAGAGTTGCTTGGGTTTAAACGTTTTATCAAAACAATGAGCATAACGTCATCTAGCTCATCAGGGATTCAATGCTGCAGAAACACATTTCCCTCCACCGATCGCACCCCAAACACAGGCCCTTAGGAAGACCTTATTACATCCTGAAACAAATCAGATGGGTTTCCTGCCTTAGGGCCAGCGCTGGGTTCAAATAGTGTTGAGAATCATTTCAAATGCTTTAGCCGGCGCTTGATGAGATTTCCTGATGCAATGGAACCAACTGAAAAGTCCCACCCACCACCTGGCACTCCAGGCAGACTCAAGCAAATGCTCCAAGTGTTTGAACAATTTTAATAGGATTTGAACCCAGGTCTGCTTGGGACTTTCATTCACAATGTCCAGCATGTGTAGCCTAGCCCCAGCTGCCCTGCTGACAGGAACATGACTGGGCTGCGGTCTGTCTCTCTCATCATGGCAGCTTGTTAGGAAAAGAGACAGAAAAACACTAAAGTCCAAAGGGACACTGCATGTATCTCACCAAGCTGAGAGAGCACAGGAATCTTCCAAGCCCTGTCAAAATAAATACATAAGTTATGTCTGCATTTGGAATGTGTGTAAACAGTTTGATCCTGACCGGTTTGCATCTCTCTCTCTCTCTCTCTCTCTCTCTCTCTCTCACACAGCCTCTCTCTCTCTCTCTCTCTCTCTCACACACACACACACACACACACACACACACACACACACACACACACACACACACACACACACACACACACACACACACACACACACACACAGACAGATACACATTTGACAGTCTGAGAAACAGCCTTGAGTTTTAACGCAATGAACTGTCCCTATTCTTACTGAGTCTCACATATTCTTACTGAGTCTCACATATTCTTACTGAGTCTCACATATTCTTACTGAGTCTCACATATTCTTACTGAGTCTCACCATATTCTTACTGAGTCTCACCATATTGCCCTGAGACAACTCTTAGAAAGCAAGTTTGAGCAGTTACCCATGGCCTTGTGTGTCTGTGTCAGACAACGAGCATGCATCTATAACTTACGTCTTGCCTGGCAAATCTTCTGCTTCACTCAACAGGTTGGCAGCAGCCTCTGATGAGTCTACGTCAGACATTGTAACATGGAATTCCCTTTGAAGGTGGCTGGAAACATGCTCCTTTGGTAAATTCCCAGTGAGGAGTAGAAATAGCAGCGGAGGCACTGAGCGAACACACACTCACTCTGGCTTGCCAGACTGGTGCTCTGCAAACACCCTCGTAACGAGGGACGGAGGAGGGGGTGGTGTGGGTGAGAAGAAGTTCCACATTACATCATGTGCAGCTGTTGACAGATCAGTGTTTATTAACTAACTGTCAGGAGCCAAGGGATCTGTCGCTGCAGGATTCACACCCCGGCTTGCCACACACACTCACACGCACGCACGCACGCGCATGCACATAAGCGGGCGAGACCACACGAGCGCACCAGTGGAGGCTGCTGAGGGGAGGACGGCTCCTAATAATGGCTGGAACGGAGCGAATGGAATGGCAATCAAACACATAGAAACCATGTGTTTGATGTGTTGGATGCCATTCTGCTCCAGCCAATACCACGAGCCCGTTCTCCCCAGTTAAGGTGCCACCAACCTCCTGTGGCGCGCAGACACACTTGCACGCAGACAGGCAAGCACATGCACGCATGTAGGTGGGCCTACACACACATACAGTAACAGACGCTAACTCACATGCACATGCTAATGGCACATAACATAACAAACAACTTTACAACCCTTCCGACAGACGCTAATTACACGCTAACAGGATGATGCTGAGACTAAGAGTATGCCAAACAAAAAATGATTTATTGCAATGTTAAAGAAACCACACAAATCAAATTTTATGTCACAGTCTTCGTAAACAACAGGTGTAGACGAACAGTGAACTGCTTACTTAACTCTGTGCACAAGGACTACTTTTAACAATTTCCACAGAAAATTGTTTGTAAAGTTTGGTCACAGAATTGTTTTTGTGTGAGACAGTTTTTGGATTAACACCCGGTAACAGAATGACATCACGGGTCCCTGATCTGGGGAATGTATGATTATCAATGTCATTCTCTTCATGGTGATGTATCCTGAATAGACACAAATGTAGAACCAGTGATGTTATTCTTTGCATGTTTGGGTGTTATTCTACACACTGGCTATTAATTCTAATGAGCTCCGCCCCCAAACAAGACCAAAATGAATCTGTACCAATCACAGATGTTTCTGCTTCACAAGTTTGGACATCACAGTACAGCACAGTTGAGTAGAGAATAGTATAGTATAGTAGAGCATAGTTCAGTATAGTACAGTGATAGTTAAATGTAAAGGAAAAACAATACAGTAAATTATAATGTACTCTACTCTAGTGTGCTCTACTGTACAGTACTAAACTCTACATTACAGTACGGTACAGTACTGTGTTGTACTGACCTCTACTCTACTTTACTCTACTTTGACCACCACGCGACAGAAAGAGAAAGAAAACAGTTATGAGCTGAACTTAACAGTATGCCAGTGGAAGAGAAGACCGTAGCAGGTGACCCAACAGTGGTTCGTGACTACTATGAATTCCCATTGAAGACATTTCAGTTTCAGTCATTCTGTTACGGATTTTTCTTGTCATCTTGTTACCGATTTGGTAACGGAATGAAGCAATTTAAATCACTTAATAAATCATTGTAAAGGGGATTTTCAGGTGAACACACGAGTAGAGCAGTCGCAGGTATAGTCAACCATAAATCAGTTCAGGTTAAATTACAAGTTTACAACAGGGAGACACCCCCAGCACACAAGCAGAGAACACGTCTCTGCTACACACACACACACACACGCAAACAAACACGAGAGCCAAAGTGCTGGAGTACTGAGCCAAATCAACAAAAACGGTGTTCCTGTGTAAAAATACATTCGGGTACATGTTAATCAGACAGTACCAAAATGTTCTGTAAACACCAGCCCGCGAGGCTGTGAGGAAGACAACATCAGCAGCAACAGAATCACGCCATGCCACAGATGCCAATCAGCATCAACGGATATCAGAGAATATGTCAAATACAGCATCATGTCAGGTGATCATCAACCCGTGACACAAATGAGTGTCACAAATACAACACTTTAAAAGCATGTGTATGACAGACAGGGAAAACATATACATATGTTTTGTGTTCATTGTGTTAATTACTCCGAACGGAATATGAACTTTCTTAAATATGCCCCATTACGATCATTAACCAAATAACTAATTGTTAGTTCTACCTTAACACCATAGTGCCCTCCAAGCTCGTCATCAAGCTCGAGACCCAGAGGGAACACCCCCCTATCCACATCGATGGAACAGTAGTGGAGAGGGTAGTAAGTTTTAAGTTCCTCGGCGTACACATCAAAGACAAACTGAATTGGTCCACCCACACAGACAGCATCGTGAAGAAGGCGCAGCAGCGCCTCTTCAACCTCAGGAGGCTGAAGAAATTCGGCTTGTCACCAAAAGCACTCACAAACTTCTACAGATGCACAATCGAGAGCATCCTGGCGGGCTGTATCACCGCCTGGTACGGCAACTGCTCCGCCCTCAACCGTAAGGCTCTCCAGAGGGTAGTGAGGTCTGCACAACGCATCACCAGGGGCAAACTACCTGCCCTCCAGGACACCTACACCACCCGATGTTACAGGAAGGCCATAAAGATCATCAAGGACATCAACCACCCGAGCCACTGCCTGTTCACCCCGCTATCATCCAGAAGGCGAGGTCAGTACAGGTGCATCAAAGCTGGGGCCGAGAGACTGAAAAACAGCTTCTATCTCAAGGCCATCAGACTGTTAAACAGCCACCACTAACATTGAGTGGCTGCTGCCAACACACTGACTCAACTCCAGCCACTTTAATAATGGGAATTGATGGGAAATGATGTAAAATATATCACTAGCCACTTTAAACAATGCTACCTAATATAATGTTTACATACCCTACATTATTCATCTCATATGTATACGTATATACTGTACTCTATATCATCTACTGCATCTTTATGTAATACATGTATCACTAGCCACTTTAACTATGCCACTTTGTTTACATACTCATCTCATATGTATATACTGCACTCAATACCATCTACTATATCTTGCCTATGCCGCTCTGTACCATCACTCATTCATATATCTTTATGTACATATTCTTTATCCCCTTACACTTGTGTCTATAAGGTAGTAGTTTTGGAATTGTTAGCTAGATTACTTGTTGGTTATTACTGCATTGTCGGAACTAGAAGCACAAGCATTTCGCTACACTCTCACGAACATCTGCTAACCATGTGTATGTGACAAATCAAATTTGATTTGATTTAATTTGATTTGATTACTTGTTCATTCTGTGAGCTTTCATTATCCGCCGTCCTCATGAGGGAGAAAAATTAGAAAATGTCTTTAAGATACAGTGCCTTCGGAAAGTATTCAGACCCCTTGACTTTTTCCGCATTTGGTTACGTTACAGCCTTATTCAAAAATGTCCTCAGCAATCTACACACAATACCCCATAATAACAAAGCCAAAACAGGTTTTTGTATTCAGACCCTTTGCTATGAGACTTGAAATTGAGCTGAGGTGCATCCTGTTTCCGTTGATCATCCTTGAGTTGTTTCTACAACTTGATTGGAGTCCACCTGTGGTAAATTCAATTGATTGCACATGATTTGGAAAGGCACACACCTGTCTATATAAGCTCCCACTGTTGACAGTGCATGTCAGAGCAAAAACCAAGCCATGACGTCAAAGGGATTGTCCGTAGAGTTCCGAGACAGGATTGTGTCAAGACACAGATCTGGGGAATGTTTCCAAAAAATGCCTGCATGTCACGTCCTGGCCATAGAGAGGCTTTTTATTCTCTATTTTGGTTAGGCCAGGGTGTGACTAGGTTGGGCATTTTATGTTCTTTTTTCATGTTTTTGTATTTCTTTGTTTTTGGCCGGGTATGGTTCTCAATCAGGGACAGCTGTCTGTCGTTGTCTCTGATTGAGAACCACACTTAGGTAGCTCTTGCCCACATGGGTTTTGTGGGTAGTTATTTTCTGTTTAGTGTGTTTTGCACCTGACGGAGCTGTTTCAGTTGTTTCTTTTGATCCTTGTTGTATTTAGTGTTCAGTTTATTAAAATAATGATGAACACTTACTACGCTGCATCTTGGTCCTTACCTTCTTCCACCAACGGTCGTTACACTGCAGCATCGAAGGTCCCCAAGAACACAGTGGCCTCCATCATTCTTAAATAGAAGAAGTTTGGAACCACCAAGACTCTTCCTAGAGCTGGCTGCCTGGCCAAACTGAATAATCATGGGAGAAGGGCCTTGCTCAGGGAGGTGACCTAGAACCCGATGGTCACTCTGACAGAGCTCCAGAGTTCCTCTGTGGAGATGGGAGAACCTTCCAGAAGGACAACATCGCTGCAGCACTGCACCAATCAGGCCTTTATGGTAGAGTGGCCAGACAGAAGCCACGTCTCAGTAAAAGGCAGATGACAGCCTGCTCGGAGTTTTCCAAAAGGCACCTAAAGTCTCTCCGACCATGACAAAGAAGATTCTCTAGTCTGATGAAATTAAGATTGAACTCTTTGGCCTGAATGCCAAGCGTCACGTCTGTCACCATCCCTATAGTGAAGCATGGTGGTGGAAGCTTCATGCTTTGGGGATGTTTTTCAGGGCTGTGACTGGGAGCCTAGTCAGGATTGAGGGAAAGATTAACGGAGAAAAGTACAGAGAGATCCTTGATGAAAACCTGCTCCAGAGCGCTCAGGACCTCAGACTGGAGCGAAGGTTCACCTTCCAACAGGACAACAACCCTACACACACAGCCAGACCAAAGCAGGAGTCTCTGAATGTCCTTGAGTGGCCCAGCCAGAGCCTGGACATACACTATCGTTCAAAAGTTTGGGGTCACTTAGAAATGTCCTTGTTTTTGAAAGAAAAGCAAACGTTTTGTCCATTAAAATAACATCAAATTGATCATAAATACAGTGTAGACATTGTTAATGTTGTAAATTACTATTGTAGCTGGATTTTTTTTAACAGAAAATCTACATAGACGTACAGAGGCCATTATCAGCAATCATCACTCCTGTGTTCCAATGGCACGTTTTGTTAGCTAATCCAAGTTTATAATTTTAAAAGGCTAATTGATCATTAGAAAACCCTTTTGTATTTTATAATAGCACAGCTGAAAAATGTTGTTCTGATTAAAGAAACAATAAAACTGGCCTTCTTTAGACCAGTTGAGTATCTGGAGCATCAGCATATGTTGGTTCGATTACAGGCTCAAAATGGCCAGAGGCAAAGACCTTTCTTCTGAAACTCAAAAGTCTATTCTTGTTCTGAGAAATGAAGGCTATTCCATGCGAGAAATTGCCAAGAAACTGAAGATCTCGCACAACGCTGTGTACTACTCCCTTCACAGAACAGCGCAAACTGTCTCTAACCAGAATAGAAAGAGGCTAGACCTGAAAATAGCTGTGCCGCAACGCTCCCCATCCAACCTGAAAGAGTTTGAGAGGATCTGCAGAGAAGAATGGGAAAAACTCCCCAAATACAGGTGTGCCAAGCTTGTAATGTCATACCCAAGAAGACTCGAGGCTGTAATCGCTGCCAAAGGTGCATCAACAAAGTACTGAGTAAAGGGTCTGAATACATATGTAAATGTGACATTTCAGTTTTTTATTATTAATACATTTGCAAAGTTTTTGCTTTGTCATTTTGGGGTACTGTGTGTAGATTGTTGAGGGGAAACATTTTTTACATCAATTTTAGAATAAGGCTGTAACCTAACAAAATGTGGAAAAAGTCAAGGGATCTGAATACTTTCTGAAAGGCACTGTAGGCTTTTGGTGTGGGCTTTTGGTAACAGAATGACAAGAAAGACACTAGGCAATATTTCTTAAACTTACAGAAGGCAAATCATTTCTGTAAAACGAAGTGTAGATATTAGTTGGCAGGAGTCTTAACTTCAACAATATTGTGTTTTGATGCATGTCTAATACCTAAGACTTTTTCTGCTAGTGTCACGCCCTGACCTTAGAGATCCTTCTTATTCTCTATGTTTAGTTAGGTCTGGGTGTGACTCGGATGGGAAAGTCTATGTTTTCTATTTCTTTGTTTTAGCCCGAGTTTGGTTCCCAATCAGAGGCAGCTGTCTATCGTTGTCTCTAATTGGGGATCATATATACAGTAAGTTGTCATTTTCCGTTTGGGTTTTGTGGGATCTTGTTTTCTGTTTAGTGTCTGTACCTGACAGAACTATGCGCTTTCGTTTTTGCGTTGGTTATTTTTGTTTGAGTGTTTTTGAATAAAGTATCATGAACACTTTCCACGCTTTGGTCCACTCTTCCTTCTACCAACGAGAGCCGTTACAGCTACATGTTTTCTAAAACCCCTTTTCCATCTGTTTGACTAGAAAGCCTTTGCTTATGCCTAGTTTATATATGCCCTAATAAAATAATTACATAGATTCATAGCTTTCATTTGACACCAATTTTTATGTGCTCTTATGAACTTCCCATTACTGCTAATGGCGCTTTTACAAAGAAATGCCCACCAATTTACACAGACTCGCCCATGTCACAAACAACCACATTTACCCGACTCCTATAAACAAACACACAATGGTTATGTTCTTCTAACCTCATGGGGACCTACAATTCATTTCCATTCAAAATCCTATTGTCCCTAACCCCTAACCATACCCTAACCTTAACCCATAACACTAACTCAAACCTTAAACCTAACTACTAACCTCTAATCCTAATTCTAACCCCTAAGTTTAAAATAGCGTTTGTCCTCCATTTTCCTTGTTTTACTGTCTTTGTGGGGACTTTTGAGGATTTTAGATCCCCACAAGGATAGAATAACCAACACACACACACACATTAGCTATGTTTGCAAGTGCTATACTTCCATCTCAAAAGCTCTGTTGGTTAGCTGACTTGAGTCTGTCTGACCAGCCAGCGTTACTATGTCTCTCTCTCTCTCAGGCTTCAACTGTGGCAAACCAAGCAAGGCCCAGCTGCATTCCTTAAGCGTCTGGGCTTGGCATAGACCCCAGTCTCTCAGAAGGTTTAAAGTGTTTATCTTTTTCTCTCTCATTTAAAGGGAGACACATGACTCACAGCTTTACTGCCAACCAGATTTTTCTACTACCATGCTGATTGGAAACTACTGGTCTGGGCCATTATTCACAAACTCAAGAGAAGTCTTAGTTGTGCTGATCTAGGGTCAGTTTAGCCTTTTAGATCATGAAGAGCTTGATTTTATGGACAGCACTGCTACTCTTAGACTATTTCTGAATATGGGCCCAAAGGCTGTATGTCTCAAGTATCTAAAAGTAGGAGTGCTGATCTAGGATCAGGATCCTCCCTGTCCATATAACAGTAATCAATATGATCCAAAAGACAAAACAGATCCTAGATTAGCACTCCTACTCTTTAGATAGAAGCCCTTGAGCCATATTCATTGTCTCAGAGTAGGAGTGCTGATCTAGGATCAGTTTTGCCTTTTTGGTCAGCATTTATTTGTTTCAATTTTGACAAGGAGGGGATCCTAGATCAGCACTCCTACTCTTAAGACTAAAGTATTTCCAAATAAGGACCCCGGTCTGCTTTTCATTGGGGCTCCCCACAGCTTCTTAACACTTTAAGCATTCCTCACCACAGACCCAGAATAAAGTAGACCCGGGGCACACTGACAGAAACCATCAGACCGGGTCACGTCACCCACGGTTTGTCATCGCAGTCGGCGATCACAAATGCACCGATTCAGCCTCTCTAAATGCCTCTGTTGCATTCCTTATGGCCACAAATGCAATAATTTTCCAAAAGATTCCACACTGTTTTCGCATTCCTCCTCTCGTAGCTCATTGCATTGCTGTGCTGTTTGGCAAGAGATGTCTAGGAGACCCGTGACATTGTCTGTCAAAGCGAGGCTGGGTTGTTTACCCCCAAAATTGGCGTGGGGACCGCTTTGTTGTTGTTTGTATCCCAGATTGTCCCTTTACAATGGGTCTTATATCATAAGGCAACTACATAAGTGTAGACTACAGCTGGTCAGGTAAGAGTGTAGTCTACAGCTGGTCAGATAAGAGTGTAGACTACAGCTGGTCAGATAAGAGTGTAGTCTACAGCTGGTCAGATAAGAGTGTAGTCTACAGCTGGTCAGGTAAGAGTGTAGTCTACAGCTGGTCAGATAAGAGTGTAGTCTACAGCTGGTCAGATAAGAGTGTAGTCTACAGCTGGTCAGATAAGAGTGTAGTCTACAGCTGGTCAGATAAGAGTGTAGACTACAGCTGGTCAGGTAAGAGTGTAGTCTACAGCTGGTCAGATAAGAGTGTAGTCTACAGCTGGTCAGATAAGAGTGTAGTCTACAGCTGGTCAGGTAAGAGTGTAGACTACAGCTGGTCAGATAAGAGTGTAGTCTACAGCTGGTCAGATAAGAGTGTAGTCTACAGCTGGTCAGATAAGAGTGTAGACTACAGCTGGTCAGATAAGAGTGTAGACTACAGCTGGTCAGATAAGAGTGTAGTCTACAGCTGGTGAGAAGAGGTGTAGTCTCCTCCTTGAGAATTTAATTTGGAAAACCTCAAATGCTACATAATGTTAAAAACATTGGTAGGCTATGATAAGCCTTCTTAGATAAATCTAATCAGGATAACACGAGTAGTAATCAATTGGCTCAAATGCTAGTACACAAACCACTTGTGAAGACGCACTCCATTATCTTCGAACTGACATTTGAACATGCAAATTCAATCTATTCTACTCAATCTAATCTAATTCATTGGATACATGTGGTAGTCTGTCAAGCGTATTGGTAGTGGTAGTCAATCAAGCGTATTGACATTTCTCAGTTTCAACCTGGAAAGAGTATCTCTCTCCTCGAGACATCTAACACTTCACTGTGGCTGGCTGCAGGACCTGAGAGGCTACTGAAAAGGTAATCATGCACAAAATATATGGCCTGACCCATGGCTAGAACCCATACATTGGAGGGAAGACCTTAAACTGTTGGGGTTTAAGGGTCAGACCCTTTGAGGGCGAATGAGGAAACGATTGCCAAGGAGTAGAGGGATGTAAGAATTCCTCCCTCTACTGAAGAGGAAAAAAGCTCTAAAGATCATTCCTTTCCTCTTCTCCTTTATATGCAGTGATCTGAAAGAACTGACCAAGGGTGTAATCATTACTCTAAACAGTTGCAAAACTGAACGGAACGTTTTGGCCCAGGTGAAAACCAGCCTAATGACGAGATTCCACCCTATCATTTTTACCTGGGCCATGTTCGGCAAGCAAACGTTGTGTAACATTGCACATAGAAATACCATGAATAGAGCTCCCATGATTCCTTGTTCTACGTGCCAGAGGCATGTTTGTTGTACGTTTTTATTGTGTCCTGCTGAATGTGGCCCTGTCATTTTTTCCATTCAGTGTGGATGAAGGGAAGGAGCCAATGACAGGATACATTTTATGACAAATAGCCTGTTTTTTCTTTAAATTATATAAAAGTTGGGCCTCCGTTGTGGCGCAGTGGTCTAAGGATCTGCATCGCAGTGCTAGCTGTGGCACTAGAGATTCTGAGTTTGGGTCCAGGCTTTGTCACAGCCAGTGCCTGAATGGGTTGTGTTTCGGACGATGCATGGCTCTTGACCTTCACCTCTCCCAAGTCCGTTCGGGAGTTGCAGCGACGAGACAAGACTGTAACTACCAATTGGATACCACGAAAAAGGGGTAATAAAATATTATCTCAAAGACACTATTTTTGTTATGCCTGTACTACTTGACAATAGGTTGCCACTGCCAGACTTACCATTACCCCTCTTTGGCTGTACTAATGTAGTTTGAGGGTTCTTCATAAGGTGGATTGATGACTCTCTATGTTGACAACACTGGATGGAGACAGATTACTCTTTACTCTTTTGATTTCTCTTTTACTCATGAACGGACTCCATTCACAGAAATGTCACTTCAAGTACTTCCTCTTCTCAACATCTAACCAATCAGAACAGAGAAAAGTAGTTGCTAGGTAGATCATCAATTACCATTCAAATTAAAAATCCACTGATTCACCATATTTTGGAACTACAAAACATTGACAAAATAATAATATCTCTTCACAACATAATTATACACTAGTGTTATGTGGTGAACAATGTTACAAACAAAATGTTTCTCAAAAGGTCTTTCATATCTGGTCTGCTTTGAGTCATATTGGCTAAGATAGGTAGAGGCCTGTGAGCCATAAAAAGCCTATTGCAAAGACTACAGAGACTATTGTAGAGAGTAATGTCAGCAGTTTCAAATCCAGAACATTCTAAACCTATTAAACGTGGAATGCAGGTTCTAGTAGAGGGGGACCTTCAAAAGAAGATGAGGCAAATACTCAAAGTTAAGTGAGCCATTGCAGTTTGACTTATTTATGAATTTATAGTTATTAGCAACTGAATGTTGAGCTATCGCCCATTGTTTTGAAAGTGTACTTAGCAGTACTTTGGCTGTAATTGCTTTCTAACAAGGTTTTTAAATAGGATAGAACACGTATGTATATCTGGCCTATCTAAGGGATTTTCACCCTGAACTTTCCAGCAAGAGAGCAATACCTCACATACAGTATCTAAAGTCATAAACTCTTCTCTCAGCTACCGCACGGCAAGCGGTACAGATGCACCAAATCTGGAACCAACAGGACCCTGAACCGCTTCTACCTCCAAGACTACTAAATAGTTAACCAAATAGCTACCCGGACTATCTACATTGAGCCTTTTTGCACTTACTCTCTACTGTTAGTTATCTATCCTATTGCCTAGTCCCTTTATCCCGACCTATATGTACATATTTACTTCAGTTACCTCGTACCCCTGGACATCGACTCAGTACTGTTCCCTCGTGTATATAGCCAATTATCGTTACTCATTGTGTATTTATTCCTTGTTATTATTTTTCTATATTTTTCTCTCTGCATTGTTCGGAAGGTCCGACTGTTAGTCTATACCTGTTGTTTAAAAAAAAAGCGTGTGACAAATACCATTTTAGTTGATTTAATAACCAGTTTGGGACACTGGGGAGGAGCAATGTTGGACTTCTATGGTCAGAAACCCATACATTTAGCCGACCCTCATCGTTACATGTCATCATTGTCATGATGATGACATATCTACTTTTCATCGTTTTCAGTGTGACCAGCTTTCACCAGACATTCCTCCTTCCTGTAAATCTTTGCACTGATGATTAGCGAGAGGTTGGAGCTGGTTCATGGGGTGAGCTATAGGCTACAAAATTTTAGCCTGCAGCAAATGCATACTATAGTGTACCATACTGAAACAACCAAAGCTCTTCTCAAACACTCTCAGACAGATTCGTGTTTGAAAGATATTTCCATTCTCCTTTCTGCCATAACGTATTACGTGATGGAATGGAATGGCAAATCTATATCTTGATACAATAATACACAATCCAATGTCTGGAATTCATAAAGATGAAGAGTTGGCCAAGTCTCTGTGAAAGATATTGTTAGAGAATTCCCATAGTTAACCAGAACACTATCCTTCGGAATTCCCAGCTGCATCTGGGAGTTAAATCTGCTTGGCCATAAAGCAGTCAGTCCTACAGCTTCCATACCAACACTGAGATAAATATGACTTTTAATTATCCAGACATCTGGTTAATGGTAAAAGTGTATGTGTTCCGTTTCTTCTTAGAACAAATATTAAAACAAGCAAACTCAATGCTATTGTGTGTCCTATACATGTAAAGGTAAAACTGTTTCGACAACACCACAAAACATTATAAAAGGAGAATGTGATAATGAAGGGAACTCTACTATCCAATGCAAATCCAACCAAAAATGTTAGCTGGAACTGAAGCACGGTTCTAAGACAGTGTAGCTCCCAGTGTAGTGAGATGACTGGGGAGTGTCGAGGCAGTCTGTCTGCTGAAACGTGCTCAGTGTCGAGACAGTCTCTGAGTGCATCCCAAACGGCAACCCTATTCCCTTCATAGTGCACTGCTTTTGACCCGTTTTTAAAATTTGAATCCCTATTAGCTGTTGCGAAAGCAGAAGCTACTCTTCCTGGGGTTCACACGAAGCATAAAACATGACATAATACAGAAAATGAATAGACAAGAACAGATTTAAAAAATAAATAAATATAGAAATATACACGCCTCTGGTTCAAAGTACTGCAATACAGGGATAAGGGTTCCATTTGGGACATTCTGTGTCTACTGAAATGTTTTTGCTCAGAGGAACACTAAGTGGATTCATGCATCGCCCCATGCTACAATGACATGTTGGAATGTCCAAGCCATGTTATTTGCAGTCCCACTGGGAATAAAGAAATGTCCCTTTTCACATCAGAAGCTTGAAGAGAGGCCCTTTATATGGCCATCAACATTCATGAGCTACAAAGGGAATCTACAGATAAATAAATGGTCCACATCTTGAAATGTTAAGCTCACTGATTCTAGCAACTCTTGCTTCTCAGGAGATGAACAGAGATGACGGTGAACCAAGGCACAAAATGTGGACTAAAAACATTCCCGAGCTATACTACTCTAGCCTCCCTGATTTATTTTTAGAGACAGTCCATTGTCATTCGGAGTGATAAGTCATGCATTTGTTTTTGAAACTACATCATAATCAACAAATCAACAGTAAAAGTCAACATACTTTAAAAATGTTTTATATTGCCTCTTTTGTCCAGTCTTCAGGTAAGTTTCCTTTCTTCTTCCTGTCCCCAACCGGCCTTGTCTATCCCCAGCGTGTGGATGAGTATCCAGTTCAGGCTAGTGTGGTTAGGAATTGTCAACTGTTCCTCCCAAGGCTGCCTGAGGTGAGGGGGGAGGAGGCCTAAACAAATGTGCTTGTGTTCACCGTCGATGGTTTGTATGCAGCCAACACCACCACACCACAGCCGGGCTCCCAGCCAAGGCCCTACCTCTTCTTCCACTAATGGCAAATGGCCGTCAAAAAAACGGACCAGTTCCCGCCACAAATACACACCCACTCCTTGTACTTTATCATTTCCTCAGAGCGCTGGGCCAACACAAAGGAGGGCCGCTGGCGTGGCATGATGAGAGGCCCCCAGAAAGACTATGTTATGCCCTTGTGAATGTGCATGGAGTAGGCTAGGGTGGGTGCAGATGAAGGGTAGGGCAGGGTGGAGGGAAGTGTGTGTGCGCCCCCTGCGACTGAACCTCAGCTCCCTGCGCCATTATGCCATGTTTGCCCTGTGAGACTGGCAGCTGGGGTGAGGACAAGGCATTTTTGTCTGTTTTATTTTCCTATGAGGGCCCTGGGACAGGGAGGGAGCACTGATGATGAGGGCCCATTCGGCTGGCATTGACGTGTGAAGAGACTGTGTCAGTGACAGCTGAGGAGATCAGGCCCTGTAATTAGCTGTGTGTGTACAGAGAGGATGTAGGATGGGCCGTTGCTTCCTCCTCTCCCCCACCCTTTGACATTCAGGATCACTGATCATATTCTGAAAACTAGACAAACTGGGTATAGCAGACGTGGATTCCACTAGTGTTTGTTTTCTTTCAAATAGTTAAGCCCAATCAAACGCTCAATCTGAAATGCCAGGTACAATAATACTATAATTAAGCAATAAGGCATGGGGGGGTGTGGTATATTGGCCATATACCACAAACCCCCGAGGTGCCTTGTTGCTATTATAAACTGGTTATCAGTGTAATTAGAGCAGCAAAAAATAAATGTTTTGTCATATCCGTGATATATGGTCAGATATACCACGGCTGTCAGCCAATCCGCATTCAGGGCTCTAAACACCCAGTTTATAATATAACAATATATGCCATATAGCAGGAGCTTTTATCCAAAGCGACTTAGTCATGCGTGCGTACATTTTACATATAGGGTACAGGTTTGCACTACTCCTTTGCTTCCATCGCACTGTGTTCGATGAAGTATCAGTGAAATAATCAAATATTTGAAAGAAAATACATCCTATTTGAACACAGGTTATATAGCTTACCGAGCAAGATATTCTAGTCTGTTTGGGATTTTTACGCAGAACTAGAATTATACGACTGTTATAAATATAAGGTTGTGAGAGCCAGGTGGTTGGGGCCTGGGGTGGCTCATATAGAGCATGCAAGGCCTGGGGGAAACGTTCGGAGGAGGAACACTGACAGAACCATCCATGTGAGACACAGGTGTGATCAACCAACAGTGAAAAACTCACCCCACCTCAGTACACATAGTAAATCACAGCGAACACTATTTGTTCTAACTCAATATTGCAAAATGTTGAGTTAATCCTCGTGTAACGATAGCCTTGATTTGTTGATGCTGCAACAGAGGTGGTTCAGAACAACTCTGGTTAAATGAGTAACCTTTGCCTGAGACTTGACAACTTGCATTAGTACATCAAACTAATGCCTAGGCTTTAGCTAAGCGGGCTAACATTCTCGTGTCACCCAGCAGAGCCAGGTTTGAACCCCAGTCAGTCGCACTGTCAACTTGTAATTGGATAAGTAGATGTATTTGTCAGCAGCATGCAGACTGGGATATCTCAACCATGAACCATCCAGACCTCACACTCTTGTTTTTGCTCACTTTCTCCACCTAAGTCCAATACTCACTCTCTCCCACAATGGGACAGTGTTGTGTAGGGACTGGTTGGCCTCAGTGCAGTTACCATGGTGATTAAGCTGCTCTTTCAAGCCCAGGACTGAAGGTGCACCTCTTCTCTTTGTGACAGAGGACCAGGGTCTCAACCTGCACAAGGCTCTCAGTGTCTCACATCAAAACACTGATGCCACTTCAGCTGGAGGTGAAGGGGAGCCTAACCTTCTGCAACACCCCACACAGGTCCTCTCCTGGGGCCCCATGTCCCACGGGAAACAGGGGCAGACAGGGTGCCTCAACCTGGGCCTTTGCCATCTCCGTGGCCCCCTGCCTTCCGTTGGGCCCTTTGATGTACGGGGATGTGTGGGATCTGGGGCGGCCCCGTCTGTGGAGCTGTCAACCAGAAGAGAGGCCTCCTCCTCGTCGGGTTACCCAGGAAAACGTGAACCATGGCCGGATACGGTCGTGGCTACGAACAAGGTGGAAGCGTGGAGGGATGGATGGAAGCATCAAGGTCCCTCTGATCTGATGGGACAGTCAAAGGCCTAGCTGATTACTCGCTATCCCACTAAGCCTCTGTTCTTCTCGCTGTGATACAGCCAGAAGAGATGGAGAGACAAGGGCCACGATTGTTCTTTAATCCTGGGTCTGATATGGTTGTGTCACAGAAGAATCCAGGGAAGGGGTTTGTGGAATATCTGTACAACATTTATGTCTGTGTTCTCTAGGATAAGTAGGCCATCTTTGAAGTGAAGGCACGAACTAGATAAATGTAATTGTTATGAAAAGCGGATTTAATTCAGTTAAACATAAGCAATCCTTCTTTCATCAGGGGAACATCTAATTAAAATAAATATGGTCTTTCATTTTCTTTCAAGACATGTGCCCGGACAACATTAGACAATCAAATAAACATATCTTTGTTATTCCTCCCTCATCTTAACTATTTCAAACTGTATTGTTCACTGTTATCCTCTGAAACGATTTCAAAGTTAAAAAGGGCAAGTGACATCAAATTTTTTTTTTTTAACTCGGCAAGTCAGTTAAGAACAAATTCTTATTTACAATGACGGCATAACAGTGGGTTCAGGGGCAGAACGACAGACTTTTACCTTGTCATCTCGGGGATTCGATCTAGCAACCTTTCGGTTACTGGTCCAACGCGCTAACCACTAGGCTACCTCCCACCCCAATGCAGCTAGAGTAAGTGTGCCCCCATGTGACAAGATGAAGTGAAACAAGAGTCACAATACATTTGTTTTTCACTCAAAAGTATTATTTTGAGAATATTTGTTCCACAAATTGTAAAATTGTTAAATGAATAGAAAACATTTTTGTAACCAACAAAGATTACTTTACACGTGTCAAGTGTAGTTGGTTTAGTTGATAAGCTGATACACAATCAAAACACAAAACATATGAATATGCGACAAAGCACGTTAAGTAGTGGTTCTTCAGACTTAGTATGAAATGATAAGGAACATTTAGTGGTTACAGTTACATTTTTAGGTAGTTACAATGATATGAATGAGCATTTATGCAGCACTGCTGCCCTCTGATGGTATGATGGTGCTACTGGAAGTGGCTCCGGGGGTGAAGTTGCCCTATAGGTACAGGTCTAGGATCAGCTTCCCCTCTCCAATCCCAACCTAACCATAGGGGAATGCAAAACTGACAAGATCAGCATCTAGGGGCAACTTCAACTCTACACCATTGGAGGAGCTGCAGGTTCCGTGGCTGCAGGTTCCGTGGCTGCAGGTTCCAGAGTGATCACATATGTTCAGGGTGGCTCTGCAGACATGTGATAAACTCCTGCACAGCTTTTCCCTCAAAGCAGATCTGGTACACAGAGGCAAACAACGGAAACCTACAAGACAAAACATTGCACTAAATCTCAATGCAGCAAGGGGTGGTTCCATTAGCAGCACTCACACATTTATTGAGGAGAGCTTCAGCTCATATTTGCAGCTAATTTGATGAAAATGTATGTGGTGAATGAGTAGAGGAATATTGGAGGAACATTTGCAAGTCATTAAATGTATTAAAAGGTAGGCTCAGCGACGCACGAAGTACACAAAAATATCGGGCCACAATTTCCACAAGAGCGTTGAAGCATGAGGCTAAACGTCTTCACTATTTTTCCCATGTTGTAGTAGCGTGAAGTGGAACTGTGCACATGCGCAGATACTCTGTGTGACAAGCAAAGTCATATCGCCGAGTCTCACTTTAAGGCGAAAGAGTTGTACTCACTTGCTGATCAGGTCTCTCTTCTTGAGAATTTTGAACACCTCAGCGGAGGTTTGTGGGCCTTGGAGCTTCTGACCATTGAGCATCTCAGCCTCTAGCTCTTCAATAGACTGGAAAGGTATGCAACATAGTTACTTAAAGCACACACACAAGTTTCTTGAAGTGATGGACATTAATATCTTAACCGTTATCAACCTGACAAAAACAGTTAAAAGTTGCACTGGTCACAGCACAGTCACATCCTTGAGTCGTGTTTGTCACCTTGGAGGTCTTGGCGAAGGCCTCGGCCACCTTGCGGTTACGCCCCCCGTAGCAGGTGGTGATCAGGTCGGCGACCCCACAGCTCTCCAGGAAGGTCACGGAGGAAACCTGGCCCTTACAGAACAGCTTGGTGAAGGCGATCATCTCCATCAGCCCAAGCCGGATCACCGCAGCCTTGGTGTTGTCCCCAAAGCCCAGACCGTCACAGAACCCAGCGCCCACCGCTACAATATTCTGGGAAGGGGAGAGTGGGGAAGGAACCATAAGTGTTATCTGCAGTTTTCTACTCTATTTCTATCAATATTATGATTTATGGTTTGTAAAAATAAATAAACATTTGACAATGTGAGCAAATAAAACAGAGGTGCAATGCAATGAAACATAGGCCTCCTGTGTAAGTTACATTCACGATGTAGCAGAAGCTCTTCTCTTTGAATGTAAATTGTACCTTGAGAGCCCCACAGAGTTCTACTGTGTCACTCTCCTGCACCACGGTGATCCTGAAGTTGGGAGTCTGCAGCAGCTCTTTAAAGATATGTCCGTTTGCTTCGTTCTTTGCTCCTGTTTAGGTAGTGATCGAAAGTCAAGGTACACATAACTGCATCAGTGGGAGTTGCAACACAAGCCGAGGAGGACACAAAACATTACAGCACTATTCTAGATAATATTATTGAAAAATATTTTACCAATTGTGGTCTCACAGAACTTCTCATCAGCCACTTCGTTGGCAATGTTGGCCCCCATCAGGACGCTAACCTCGATTTCCAGTTTCTCACGGATGATGTCAGAGATGAGCTTCAAGCCCTCGGGGCCTTCATCGATGCCCTATAAGGACCAGGGCAGAAAAGAGATCTTAGGCTGCCTTCAATCACTAATTTTGTAACATATACCCTAGTTACCAGCATTTGGGTGGCAGCATTTTGTTTTTAGACTAGGCTGCTGTTACATAATGAGTGTAAAATCATAGCCATGATGATAAATTCATACAGCTGAGACTTTTCCTGAGTGATAAAAAGCCCGATATGAAGCCAGAGTAAAGTCAGACTTATACATTTTTATAGATTTTAGCAATGGTTTTTCTAAGTGAGAGCTGGTGTGAAAAAGAGCCAAATGACATTACTTTGATGAGGGATATCCCAATGGTTCCCTGTGCAATATGAGGTTTCATCTGATCACATAGCCTCCCAATGAACTGATGTGGAATGACAAAGATCAGTATGCTGGCCCCTTTCACCGCTTCTGTGATGTCTGGAACAGCAACCTGGTAAATTGGAGTGGGAAAAGATAGCATGACACACTGTACTATTCATGATGGATGTTACTATGTGGTAGCATTTATCGTGAATCTACATTACGCAGTGGAGGCTGCTGAGGGGAGGACGGCTCATAATAATGGCTGGAACGGAGCGAATGGAATGGCGTCAGGCACGTAGAGACCATGGGTTTGATAACAATCCATTTTTTCCCCCTCCAGCCATTAACGCGATCCCGTCCTCCCCGATCAAGGTGCCACCAACCTCCTGTGATTACAATATGTTATGTGATGTTATTTTGTTACAGGGTCGTTTAAGGAATTGACATAAGGGGCGGCTGGATACAATAACACACGCATTAAGTCTTGGCATAGTGGAAATGTCAGACTGGTAGGCCGTTCAGAGAATGCCAACTACCTTAAGCATCTACCCATGAAGGTATATTCTGGCCGGGGTAGTTTTGTTAAGAGCCCCGACGCTCGTTCTGAACGTTAACATGCATCACTTGCGGTACGGTTTTGGAAATATAAGCAGCATGAATTAATATCCAAAAAACTCAAGTCTAAATTACTACACACCTTTTGTAGTATGTCTGGGAATTTCCAGGGACCTCACAATACCATATTATCACGATATTTAGGTGCCAATACGATATGTATTGCGATTCTCACAATTCTATGTATTGAGATTCGATGCTGTGATTTTATTGCGATTCGATGTGCCAAACGGTTCACCATATAGCTGCAGAGGGACAAGCAAGAACACGAGAAAACGAGTTTGGATCAGTCAGGGAAATAAAAGTGCTGAAAACAAATTGGCTCCCTACTTAAAAAGGAGATGGAGAACAAGCTAGGAAAACAAGCTTAAGGAAACATTTTCATTTTGCGATATTGTCAAAACTACATGATTTATTGTCAAAAATAATATCCTGATATGTAACTGTCTAGATTTCTTACCCCAGCACTATTTTATAAGGTTCCCATATGGCCATGTTACAGCACTTTATTAAGGAAGACTAATGGAAGGCAGAGAAGACCACCTGTGCTAATTAGATATCTAGCGTGTTTGAACACCTGTGTGTAAGCGTAACTGGAAAGGAAGTGTAGTTTTGTCGTCTGGAGGAACACAGTTTGGCATGATATTGATCCCATACTTACAGCCCTATGGTTCAGTGCAAACCTGACACAGTAAGTGGATCTTTTTTATGTGAAAGATTATTCTCACTGATATGAAAGATAATTCCATGTTTCAAAAACCGCATTGCATGCGATGATTATTGACGTTTATGAATTTTAAAACAAAGAGGGGATTGTAGTTTACATGGGCCCACCGGTAAACAGTGCTTATAGCTGAGAACCCTAGGGATAAAGCAGAATGCCTTGGGTTCTTGTGAACAACCCCAGACGGATATGTTATCGTCTCTGTATAGGTCAAACTTCACTCATCTTATCTGTGTGTATCCTTTTACACAACCACAAAGCATGTCCGGAGATAACGTTAACTCCAGATGTATTGCCCAACTCAATGATTTGTAATCTTGAGGCAAAAATGTAATATTAAACCAAACTAACCACATTTTTGGGAAGCTTGTGACCCGGTAGGTATTTGACGTTCTCATGCTCTGTGTTGATGATTTCTGTTAACTTTTTGCCATCGATCATCTCTTCAAACACCCACATGTTAACAATGGGGTCAAACCTGTTGGATCCCTTTGCATTGTGGCCGACGATTTTGGCTATCGCAGAGCCCCTAGGAGATGATGAAAACGGATTAGATCGGAGGGCAATGGAATAACACCATTCATATTTTCAAAATCCCAGTCGCAAAATGAACAACATGCTAAATATATCTTGGGGGTACCATAACCAGATTATAACAGTACACGGAATGGCTTGCATATACCCAAGCCTACATTCAAATATTGTAAATCAAACTTCTGTTTGATATTCTATGAAATTACATTGCAAATTGTCAATTTAGCCAAATATGAGCACTTAGTTGGCTACATTATGAATCAATGAGTGGAATTCATGATACAATTCTGTCGAATGCAGGCACATGCAAATAGAGAAAGCCCATAAATATACCAGTTTCCGGATCCAACGATGCACACTTTCTTAGCAGGCATTTTTAAGGTAGAGTAGCAGCCACGATTCCTTGAACAATGTTAAGGGATCAGTAAAATGCCGTGTTTATAACCATGTCCATAACTTCCTTATACGCCCTAGTCGTGTGGGCAGCACATTCTTTTTTTAGCACGCCGCCCTTTTACCCTGTATATAAAAGAGGGGAAAGGTTTGTACAGGTTAGATAACAGTAGGGTTATTCTGGGTGTGCCACCACGACGAACCTGTCATGACAAGTATGGAGAGACATTTATCCATGGAGAAAGTCCGATAATTTTATCGATTTGCCGAGCTCGGGGGAGATACAAAATTCTCACTGTTTGTCATGCAACACGACTGAAATCTGTGCCGGCGGTAGCTCGATGGGGTATGTGCAGGATATATTTGAAGACGTGTTCTATTTCGACAACTGCAACCTATTACGGAAAAACTTTGTATGCCACAAATGTCCCTATTGTTTTGCCAATGCGGAAGTCCTTTCATGGAATTGAATCACATGACTCCAGTTCCGTGTCGCGTCATCGTGAAGCCTGTTAGCAGCGATTTGGATCATGTAAACCCCAAGCTCACGACCTCGCTAGCTAGCACGCCACTGTTTTTACAAGAATATATTGTGATGGATTACTTAATCAGTCGTTTAGATAGTTTCTCATGAACGATAGCTATGTGGTTTCTAAAGCCATAAACTGAATAAATCTATCTGTGAGCAAGGCCTTCAAGTTAGCAAATCAGACTAGAGATTGCTGTGTGACTAGTTGTCAAGCTAGCTAACGTTTCTGGCAAGGTTTGTAGCTTGTTAGCTAGCTATAACGTTGGCTATGACTATGCAAGGAGAAACCGTCACGGCAATACGAATATCGGACAGTGAAGGAAAACTGGATGTCTTTCCCCAGAAAGGGACGCCTGGTAGTTCTGGGAGAGGGAGTTCTAAAGGCTGGCAGTACAGGTATGCTTACTGTCTAGCTAGCTAGGCTAATTATCTGGCTTAGCCATATCTGGCTAAGCAATCGTGCAAACCTAGTTCGCTGCAGTGATTTGTTTGGTTAACAGGCAGTGCAACACACATCTTCAGTTGGTAACGTTAACTAGCAAGCCCTTGGTCAAACGTTAGCTGTCTAGCCGGCTATGGTTTCTAGCTTTTTCTAGCTGAGCTTACTGACTTTACTATTAGTTAACAGGCTAGTCAGAGTTGGATCAGAGGTTCATCTGGAGTTGAACTTTGCCAACCCATTGATATTATTGTAGCATAACTAGCGTGTTTGCTAACTGTCAATCATTTTCTCAATCTCTGCTCTATTCAGTGACCACATGGAAAATATTGACGGTTACCTGATGAAATACACCAACCTGGTAACAGGATGGCAATATAGGTGAGTGGGCAGCCCAGGTTGAAGAACATTGATTAAACAGTACTTTTAATAAATGCACATAGCATTTACAATTTGATCAACTAAACATACTACTGACTTGATTCATTGCTTTGCCAACAAGCATCTTGAGCTCAAGGGCATTGGGCCAGTAACCAAAAGGTCACTGGCTCGAATCCCTGAGACGACTAGGTGAGAAATCTGTCTATGCCCTCGCAAGGCACCCAACCTTATTTTCTTCTATAAGTCATGTAAATCGCTCTGTATAAGAGCGTCTGCTAAATTACTCAAATGATTTGATTGATTGAACGTTCTGCTCTTCGTGCAGGTTCTTTGTCCTCAACAATGAGGCAGGGTTGTTGGAGTACTTTGTCAATGAGCAGTCCAGGCCCCAGAAACCTCGCGGGACACTCCCCTTGGCAGGGGCGGTCATATCCCCCAGCGACGAGGACTCTCACACCTTCACGGTTAATGCCATCAGTGGGGAACAATACAAGCTCCGAGGTGAAACACACACACACTGTCTCTCACACTCCTCACCAATCAAAAAACAATCAAAACAGCTACAACAACTCATACAAGAGTGTCATGCTGTTTGAGTAGTCTACTACTGGACATGTATGGTTTGCATTTCATCACAATGTTATTATATCCTCAATATATCAGTCAGTAGTTGGACAGGCAAGATGCACATCTAGTCACAGTCAGAATATTGTACCAAGACTTCAGGAAGGGGAGAAAGCAGGTAAAACATATCCAAATCAATACGCGATAATGGCGGTTTTCTCATTATCCTCGGTTGACGAGGGATAACGTTGTCGTTATTGATCCATGCGGAGAGATTCACTCTGCTGCACTGTAATGTGCTCACTCTGTTCAGGCACCAAACTAAAGAAAACCAACTGAAACAGGGATGCACTAACTGAACATACCCAATAGGAAACTCATTTGAATTTTCAGTTGCAAAACATTTTGCAACAGTGTGCACTAATGAATGTGACCCTGTGGTGTTGTCTCCCAGCCACGGACGCCAAAGAGAGACAGCACTGGGTGAGCCGGCTGCAGATCTGCACGCAGCACCACACTGAGGCCATGGGGAAGGTAAAGGCCAGGGCTTTTCGTCTGACACACCCACTTTCACAGGCGCATATACCCAGTTGCATGCACACACACCCAGTTGCATGCACACACACACACACAGTTGCATGCACTCGCACACACACACACACAGTTGCATGCACGCACACACACACACACACAGTTGCATGCACGCACACACACAGTTGCATACACACACGCACACACACACAGTTGCATGCACACACACACAGTTGCATGCACACGCACGCACAGTTGCATATGCATACACACACAGTTGCATGCATACGCACTCACCATCACAAGCTCTTTCTCACTCACAACAATGTTTTCCCTTGATGCAGACACTCTCTACTAGCTCGTTTTGTGACGCAATTCCATTGATCGTGTCCATGGTTGCCTGTAACATGAGCTTCATAACAGAAGTGCAGAGCGGATGTCTTGTATTTAGATTAGATGTAGTAGTGTTTGTGCTTGATAATGAGAACACATTGATGGGGAACTCGAGCTACTATTCATTTAGCTAGCTTAGTCAAGACCATCCTTGATGCCAGACTTTGAGTGTAGTGTTGTAACACACCAAAGACACCCCTGGCTGCAGCATAGCAGACAAATGGGGGGGGAGGATGTGACACTTCCTTAAAAAACAAGTTTGATCTTACGTTCCTGGCTAAAGTCAGTGAGTCTGTATTACTCAGTGGGATTTCCTTCCTAACAGATGTACATTTTCTATTGAAATACTGATGATAAGACAGAATGTGACAAACCACAAGCATGATGCAAACTCTATTCTTGGATAAATTGTGGCGTAACCATAACGACTCGATTCAGTACACTTCACATTATTGGCCTTAATTCGTCTCGCATCTTGAGCACTTGAGTTGAAGACAATCAGCATTTACAGAGCACACGGACATGACACCATAAGGTCACACAAATAGTCACAAACAAGATGGCTCCACAGGTTAAGATTCCCCTAGGTACAGATCTAGGATCTTTTCCCCCTACCACAATCCTAGCGGTAATTAGAGATCTATAACTCGTTTTAACATGGACATTTCCATTGAGTGCTTCCACCATTTTTAAAGTAGTCAACTGGTGGGGATTCCTGTAAGTTGGGAGCAATCAGCCAATGACAAAGACGTCAATGGCCTAAGCCTCAATGTCGCTGCCCATTCTCTCTCTCTCACACACACTATAATGGCAAAGATACAAAGATGAGGCCTCGATCTCTATGCTGTAACCATTAGTGAGGGAAATGCTAAACTGACCCAATATCCGAGTCTAAGGGGCAACTTTACGTACATTCCACACGCTCCAATGGTCAAAATATACTTATCTGAAGATCCTCTCACAGATGAGATTCACTCGGTGACAAATTTGTTGACCATCTTGTCTTTGTCCAGAATAACCCTCCGCCCAAGTCTCGCAGCTACTCCATGGCGTCTCAGGGGAGCGCCAGTTCGCCCCTGTCCCAGCGCAGGCCCAGCCAGAACGCTGCCTCCTTCTTCAGCATGACTCAGCTCCACAAGGGCTCCTCGCTGTACTCCTCCAAGAGATCCCTGCTGCCCGACCATTTGCTTGATGCCAGAGAGGTGGGATGGGGGTGGTAGCTATTACCTCATGTACAAAAATAGAAGTGGGGTTTGGCGTAGCTTGAAGGATATTGTTGTTGTTTATCTCAGTGTTTTGTATTTTCCATCAGTTTTTTTGTTGTTATAACTTCGCGTCTCAACAGGAATAGCTGGTGGTAGAGAGAAGAATATCTCTTCTGCCTTATTTGAAATGTATTTTGTCATAGAGGAATTCTCTTTTTACCCGTCTTACTCAGCTTTTTTTGTTTAGTGTCATTTTATGAAGATCGGTCATCTAGGACTAGGTGACAGGGACTTCTTGTTTAAATCTAATGACGGATACAGTAAGCACATTTGTACATCAGTATCAACTTACTCCTCCGGTTCCTTCCGCTCTTCTTTACTCCCAGATGATGACCCAGGCCCAGGGCCAGCACCGGGACCTGATCCAGACCATCGAGGGCCTGCCCCCGGCTGCGGGCCCCCTCTCCCCGCTAGACCAGGACCTGCTGATGCTCAAGGCCACCTCCATGGCCACCATGAACTGCCTCAACGATTGCCTGCACATCCTGCAGCTGCAGCAGGTGGCCCGCCAGAGGAGCTCCCTGGGAGGTGAGGGTGACCGCTGGGGGCCTGGAGGGGAGGGGGAGTAGGTCACTACTGGTGACAGTAATGTGTGTTCATTTATGGATGAACTCTAATGAAAAGAAAGGGATCTGTGTACATGCACTGTTAGTATTTTCAGTGGGTAGATCTTTATTGCCAGGCTTTCTCAGATTTGCCTTCAAGGTGATGGTTAATTTACCACCGACGAAAGCAAGGTAGAAACGGTTTAAGTTGCCTATTCTTTGACCCATTTCTCAAAGTTAGCCGTGGAAGTCTTGAAGGTGTTTTGTTTCCAATAAGGGTTTTTAGTCATGTTTAGTTGTATGTGACATGTACTAGACACCAATCATGTGCTTGCACAATTCTACCTCACAAATCATGGAATTGCACATGTTGACCCTCCCAGTCCAGATGTACTCTGAAAGCTTTCTCCGAAAGCCGACAGTGGAATTATTTTCCATAATTAATGAGGGAGCGGTACTTATTCTTACCGGCTGTCTAGGCTGGTAACCAGATCGCTCATTGGGTAACTTGAGTAATAACAGCTCTCCCATTAACCACCTTTCTTCCTTTTTGATCACACCGCACCATACTGACAGCCAAGAGACTTACCAAAAGTGTATGGCTGCTACTTTTGACAGAGCCAACCAGACATTGTGGAATCGGGGAAACAGTGAAAAGCCGTCACAAGTTCCCAGTTTGACGTAGGAGATCGTAAGAGATCTTGTTACCTGGCATCCATATTTCATTAGGCCCACGAACAGGACGGAACCCTGTGGACCAGCCAATCAGGAAAAGTTGTCAAGGATTGTGTGGGCCGTGCTAATTTGAATGGGCCTCGCCTCCCTGCCAAACACTAACCCACCAATCAGGCAGTTTCCTGTTAGCTGGGCATAAAACGTATCTCGATACTCCCTGTGTACCGGGGATCGGGTTAATGTCTCATCCTGTAGTCCTAGGGAACTGTCAGGGGAATACGCCAGCCTGGGTCTTTCTTGAATGGTCACTGGCTACAACCTTGTTGTTTTGGTCTGGTAGCCTCAAGGGGCCTTGTAGCCTAGCATGAGTACCTCTGAGCTAAAGGTCGTGGCGACCACCGCTGTGTCGGGTGTTACAGGGCCCACCATCGAGTGGCTGGAGCCCAAGCTGCCGGACATCCTGAAGAATGGCGGGCCCTTGGACAGCTTCAGCACCGAGGGAGGGCCGCTGGAGGGTAGCCTCCTGGAGCTCAGTGCCACGGAGCCCTGCAGTTTCTCTGGGGTAAGGACAAGGAACATTACTAGATCCAAAAAGGCTTTTCCCACTATCGAGCCAAACTGTACTGACCTGAGGCTGTATGTATCAAGCGCTCAGAGTAGGAGTGGCCTGGTTACGCATCCAGTATAGTTACTGGAACTGTGCTAGAAAGGGCGACGTGAAAAGAAAGTATTTGAAAAGTGATTGGCGTATCTCTTTGGACAGGACAATTTGACTTCAGTACTTTTTATTTAATAATTAAATGTATAGCATTGTTTCCAATGATCAATTTGTCTATCCATGGTCAGGTGAGAAGGACGGTAAATATAACTAAAGGCCTTTTATTTTCAATCATAGCTTTTTCTTGTAGGTACTTCAGCTTGACTGTTTTTCAAGATGCAAGCCACAACTTATGATGTTCTCAACGTAAATATTGTTGTATCCCCTGCCAGGAGGAGATTGACGGGGAGGACGAGGTGGAGGACGCGTTCACGGAAAAGGAGGAGGAACTGGGGGCGGTGGAGGAGGAACGCAGTGTCATCCTACACCTGCTCTCGCAGCTCAAGCTGGGCATGGACCTCACACGGGTAGGTCAAGTTCCACAACGCTCACACCGCCTGAAACATATGGCTGGACCAAGGCCCAGCCTGAAACATGCATCAGGCTGGACCAAGGCCCAGATAGACAGACCGTAGTGGTGTCTTGTTTCCCGTCCTCTGATTGGCTAATGTAAAGGACTGCATATTGCATTTAAGAAATGCCTCTGTTTCGCTTTTCTTGTTGACTTCATGGTAGAGTTAGGTGATATGGACTAAAATCCATATTGCGATTAAATTGCTTGAATTAATGCGATAACAATAAATAGAACGATGCGTTCTAAAAGTTCATGTGCACCAGTTTCTATTTGCGTTACCTTTTAAACTAATACCACTAGTTTGATGGTTTTAGCCATAAGTTGTCCCATTAACAATCCTCCATATTAGCAACCGTATTTAATTTCAGACTTCACATTTCTCTAATATAGGCTACAAAATGCCTGCGATAAGTGATCTGTATGGTCGGCGTCGATCATTTTCGATTATCGTCTCGGCTCTACTTCAGTGAAATTCCGTTTCCCATGGTTAGCAGCTAGTGTCGGCTCAATGCCTGTGTGTCGGATAGTAGTTAGTCAAGACCTAAAAAGAGAATGTGCTCTCAAATTCCAATTGAAGCTTTAAAAAGAAAAATCTTTACCTCATAGCTACATGTCATTATAGATCACACACTAGGTTATTGAACAGTTGTCAATGACCCAACCTGCTTTATTAAAGGTCATAAATAGTTCTGTCTCCTCAGGTGGTGCTGCCCACCTTCATCCTGGAGAAGCGCTCCTTGCTAGAGATGTACGCTGACTTCATGTCCCACCCGGACCTGTTCGTAGCCATCACAGACGGCCAAGGGCCCGAGGAGCGCATGGTGCGCTTCGTCGAGTACTACCTCACCTCCTTCCACGAGGGCCGCAAGGGCGCCATCGCCAAGAAGCCCTACAACCCCATCATCGGCGAGAGCTTCCACTGCTCCTGGAGGGTGCCCAGGTCAGGGGAACCCGCCAAGGATGCCCCCTCGCCCCCCTCTCCTCCACAGGGAAGTCCCACCACCGAGGGGGAGGACGGTAGTTACCAGTTGCGCTTCGTGGCTGAGCAGGTGTCCCATCACCCGCCCGTGTCGGGCTTCTATGCCGAGTGCCCCGAGAGGCGGATGTGTGTCAACACCCACGTGTGGACCAAGAGCAAGTTCATGGGCATGTCCATCGGGGTGTCCATGATCGGGGAAGGTAAGGCCGGCTAGAGACGGAGTATCGATTATTGCACTTGGTTTGAAATGGAGAGACTCGGTAAGGGATTAGGCCTACTTCCTTCAGACCAATGTCAAAGGGAGAGTGGACATTTCTTCCATACAGGAAGTAATTATTGTTGAGTCTTTCGACTTCAAACCTCTGGCTAAAAGTGATCTGTAATGGGAACAGGGTACAAGGTATAAACCTTACAGTAATCTGTATGTGTAGGCTGTCTGTACCTGCTGGAGCATGACGAGGAGTACACCTTCACGCTGCCCTGTGCCTACGCCCGCTCCATCCTTACCGTGCCCTGGGTGGAACTGGGGGGAAAGGTTAACGTGAACTGCACCAAGTCGGGATACTCCGCAGTCATCACCTTCCAGACCAAGCCCTTCTACGGAGGCAAGCTGCACAAGTGAGTGCCCCTCGCAGAGCACACCTGCAGAGGAATTTCTAATGCTTTCATTAAATTGTTACATTGGCTTTATGACCCTGTGCCGTTACAGCTTCATATAGTTAGTTCCATGTTATGTTACTGTGTGTGTTTAGATTTAAAAAATTACATTTTTATGGATCCTAGGACTCCCTAGAAAACTGTGACTGTTGAGGAGTGGATTATCCTGGCTAAAGAAAGATTCATTTAAATTGAGTTAATAAACAAGTGCTTGAATAATTGACAAAAGCCACAACTCTTTGAAGTGACCTCAAATTGTTTTGCATAGTTTGCGCATAGAGGCTGTGATTGGTTGATATCGTTGACCATGTGTCCTCCTGCTCTCGTGGCGCCTCACGCAGGGTGACGGCGGAGGTAAAGCACAACGCCACCAGCGCCGTGGTGTGCCGCGTTCAGGGCGAGTGGAACGGCGTGCTCGAGTTCAGCTACCAGAATGGCGACACGTGCATGGTGGACGTCACCAAGCTGCCCGTCACCAAGAAGCGCGTGCGCCCCAACGACAAGCAAGGACCAACTGAATCGAGGTTAGACCAAAAAGTCCATCATATTGGCATTAATATGCTGAGATTTGTTTCCGACGCTGTCAGGTGAGGTTGTGGCATAGATAAGGACTGTAGATGAAAAATAAGCTGTGTAGCTAATTATGTCTCCTCTGTTGATTATTGTGCCTTGTACCATTTGAATAGTCATGATGTAAATAGATAACTCTGTTTTTAGGCGCCTGTGGCAGCATGTAACCGAGTCGCTGCGTCAGAAGGACATTGAGAAGGCCACGGAGTACAAGAGGATCCTGGAGGAGCGACAGAGGACCGAGGAGAGACACCGCACTGAGACCGAGACCCCATGGAGGACCAGATATTTTGAGAGCGAGGTACGTAGAAAACCGTCTTGACAAACCTTTTCATATTTGGCGCGCTTGCTTCAGTAAGACCTGGGGGAGCTCTGGACAGACATGCTTTTGGACAGCTGAAGCAGGCACACACATTTTCTTCAGGAAACGTTCTATCGTTGTTTCGTTAAGCGGTCAGACATTTTGACACCCAGTTTTGCTAGAAGAATGCAAGGATCATGGACACATGATATCTAATGAGGCATTTACAGTTTATATTCAGGAATCAATGGATTTCATCATGGATTCTCTTCTGTCAGACATTTATAGGTTGAAATGACAACTGCGTAGCAGGAAATCTTAGCTTGTACTTTTTATAATTTTTTTGTCATGTTTTCTATTCTTTCCTCCTCTCTGTTAGGGCGAAGGCTGGATGTATCACAAACCACTGTGGAAAACACCCGCTCTGAAAACTTAGTCCTACCGGTCAGTGAGATCTATCATCGAGAACGGGTGTAGCCACGAGACTGACGCTCTCTTTTGGTTTGTGTGTGTGTGTGCGCGAATGTGTGGGGTTATTTCCTAAACGGTCGAGGTAAAGCGCGACCTCCACTTACATGCATACGGATGCAAAGGTATTGGGGAAAGCCCTATAACGTGATGACAAGCTATATAGTTTCATCTCCCACTCGATGTACAACTCAAACCTCAAGGTAGTAAGGTACAGGCTTTTGTGCTGATGATCACTTTTTTGTATAATCCACTCTGAATGAGGACATTTCTCCTTGAACAGATACAAGGTACTCCATTTACGCCGCCTTCACAATCGTATGACGACGCGCTCGTTTGGGTTGTTTTAAAGTGTTCAAGGATCACGATTCAGAGGGAGTTTTTTTTTACAGTGATGTCGCACCCGAGACCGAGAATGGAAGTGCATCTTTCAAAGTACATCGATTGATGTTTGACGGTATGAACTGGATAGCCGTATTTTGGGATATGTTTGGCAAGGCCTGGGTCATGTTCATTAGGGCATGCGACAGAATGTTTTAAAACGCAATACAACGGTAAATTAGTTATTGGATAAGTACATACAGTCCCTCCCTTTTTGACTTTTCTTCCGTTTGGTGGCTAATGAACATGACCCTGCACATATTATGTCACAGCTTGGATAAGACACACACACACACAACCTGTCACTACAATGAACAAGTTTATAATTGGGACAATGTTCCTGAATTCATACTGTAGGTAATTAATGACATTACTCCTTTGGTTTTGCACAGACTTCTCCATTTGGATGATTCCATTGTTCAAAATGATTGACAAGGTTTGGTATGATAGTATTTTAACGATTTAGGCCCCCTCAAAGTGAATGCATTTGTTGATATGCGATGTATGATAAAGTAACAATCATTCCTTTCGCAGTCCCAAAGGGATATAGTCCACCACCTTCCTGGAGGAATTGTGGAAAATGGAACGCATGATGAGCAATGTCTTTTTGTGTACTGCAAGTATTATTATACTCTGGTTACTATGTCTGAATTCCACAATTTGTTTTCATATGCAAACAAATGTTTTACTTATTTTTCTGGTTCAAAATGAATGTTAATCTCCTGGATATCTGTCTGTTCTGATTTTTAAGAGCAGAATATAACTTAATATCGTCACCTTATTAGTTGGTTTTGAATGAGATTGCTCCTTCGTGGTGGTTCTATTAAAAAGCTACAGTTATCACATTTTTCACCCCCCCAATGTATGAAATACACAACACTAGTTGAGTCTCAACACCAATGCAGTCAATATCAGCCTGGAAAGGTTCTCCCAACCCCTTATTTGATAGGCAGAATGCGAAGAGAAGAGCATGGGATTTGATTTTTAACTCTGCATTGATAAGCTACTCTATCCACGTCATGGTGCCTTAAATCACTCTTCCTGTGTGCTTCTTCCAGTCCAAGAGTATAGCACCCCCCCAGGGCCGGATTACCGGATTTGGAAGTCAGCTCATTTATAGCAGTTTCGTACTGCTATTTTACAGATTTTGGCATGAGCCTGAGAACAATTAGCTGTTTTAAAGCTATATTGAGGCAATTCTACACATTATGCTATCTGGGGGGCCCCCGACCTCCAAGGGGAAGCAACCCCTTGAGGTCGGAGATGCCGGGGCACGTGCCCTGCGTGCCAGTTCTGTAATCTAGCCCTGTTTTGTTTCCCCCGTCACCGCTATGAATGATGCAATAGTATGTAAATATTGGTTGTTTTGAGGGTAGTTGTTGCATTCTTTCCTGGTTTGAAGAAAGACATGTTAGAAGCGCAGACCCCTGAATGGTGTTATACATGTTGACTTTGTTGTTTGGAATATTACTCGTTTGTCTTGCTGACCTGTGAAATGCACTGACATTGAAGGAAACATGACTCCTTGTAGACTAAAGATATGTGTGGTAATGAATGATTAAATAAATTGCCTATCAATTGAGTGTCGTGTTAACTCTTTCGCCCCCAAAAAAAGCACTGCTCATACAACAGTAATATTTAATAACCCAATACATTTTCCTTATTGACCGTGTATTACTTGCATCATGAAACTGCTCAGTATTCTAAAGTGGATTCCTTGCCGACAATGGGTGCATCTCAATACTCTTCAAATGTGCGTGTCTAGTGAGCCACAATCAATACAGGGAAGCTACCATTCTCTACAATTGTGTGTTTGCCTTACATGGCTAGCAGTTTAGGTGGGGCATAAGTTCGAAACCCTCTTCAATATTCCTTATGAAAAGAAGCACACTTTTTTTTTTTGTCATCTTAATCACCGGAGAACTGTCGTTTCTCATATGCCAGATCAAATGTTATTAGTCACATGCGCAGACCTTACAGTGAAATGCTTACTTACGAGCCCCTATCCAACAATGCAGTTTCCCCAAAAATACGGCTAAGAATAAGCGAAAAGTAACAAGTAATTAAAGAGCAGCAGTAAAATAACAATAGCGAGACTATATACAGGGGGGTACCGATAGAGTCGATGTGCGGGGGCACCGGTTAGTTGAAGTAGTATGTACATGTAGGTAGTGACTATGCGTAGATGACAGAGTAGTAGTGGTGTAAAGAGTTACTGAGCATGCACTGCTGAGGGGCGGATGTGTTACCTACCCTTACCACCTGAGGGCGGCCCGTCGGGAAGTCCAGGATCCAGTTGCAGATGGAGGTGTTTAGTCCAAGGGTCCTTAGCTTATTGATGAGCTTTGAGGGCACTATGGTGTTGAACGCTGAGCTGTAGTCAATGAATGGCATTCTCACATAGGTGTTCCTTTTGTCCAGGTGGGAAAGGGCAGTGTGGAGTGCAATAGAGATGGCATCATCTGTGGATCTGTTGGGGCGGTATGCAAATTGGAGTGGGTCCAGGGTTTCTGGGATGATGGTGTTGATGTGAGACAGATTGGAACAATTCGTGAAACATTTACAACAATCCTGACAGCAAAATGGTGTATCGCTCATCTGATTATCCTCATATGCACTCTCGTGACTGCCCGTGCTCAAAGATCTGCTACTGAAGCAACAATATGATTTCCCTCATATGCGTAGTCAGATTATGGCCATGCAGAAATGATTTGCCGCAATAATGACAAATGAGGCTTCACCCCTTTTTGAATCCTAATGTGAGAACTCCGACTACCACTATGAGCAAAACATTTTCTACAGACCTGGCAGCAATATGATTTCTCCCCTATGTGAATCCTCGTGAATTTTCAGACCAGTGCCAAAATGAAAACAATTGTCAATCGTTACACCTAAATATTTTATCCCCTGTGTGGATCCTCATGTGATAAGTCAGATACCGAACTTCAGAAAAACACTTGCCACACTCGCCAGTGATGCTGTTTCTCTCCTGTGCCTTCCTATGCGATTAGAAACATCAAGCCAAGTGAATACTTTGCCACAGTCTTGACAGTGAATGAGTTTCTCTCCTGTGTGAATATTCCTATGACACTTACATGCACGAGCAAAACATTTGTCACAATCCTGACAGTGATATGATTCCTCCCGTGTGGGTCCTTATGAGAATCCAGATATACCCCCCGAGGACAACATTTGCCACAATCACAGCGATACGGTTTTGTCCCCGAGTGTAACATGAGCCTATGAGAATTCAGTTTTCCCATCTGAGTTAAATGTTCATCAATCACTACAGCAAAATGGTTTGTCCTTTGTGTGATTTCCTCATGTGCACATTTTTGTGGCAAATGTTTTGCTAAGATTGGCAATCAATGACATTGATGAGATGTATCTTCTCTGTGACTCCTTTTGCACTTGGAGCTGATGAAGCTTTTTCCTTTTTTTTTGTGTCTGCATCCGCGTGACTCTCAGGGGCTGAGAGTCACTGGTTTTCTCTGTGGAACCCTCTTCCTTCGATTCTGTTTTGATCTGTTCAGTTGAGGCCATTCTGTCTTTGTATTCTCCTCCTGGATGATACAGAATTCCTCCTGCTCCTCTTTAATCTGTATGATGTTTCAGTCATCTTTCCCCAGACTGGGTCTCCACTCCTGCTTACAGTGCTGCTGCTCAGGGGAAAACTCCTCTTCAGAGACAATGAAGGGAAGGAGAAAGGATGAATTTGAACTGAAAAGCTGTTAAGACAATGTAGAAACCCTTATCTTATGGCAGGCGGTGCTCGTTCCTCAACTGACAGTGTAGATTTTTTTTTTTGTGCTATCTGATGTAAGACAATGGGGTCTCTGTTGCAGGATAAGTTCAGCCTTTTACAGCGTAATGCAAGTTGGTTCCTCACCTTGAAATTAGTCTGCAAACTTATACCATGACTTGCTAAAAACATTTATGGAAGTGATAAAGGCAACTATGCAATGCCAAATCACCATTAAGTCATGCCAAATCATAATAATCGTTGATTTCGGAGGATTTGGCCATGAACTTTGGACTGTGCTATTGTCGTGGAAAAGAGTGTTTTATTAAGATAGTTGGCATATTCTGCCCATTTTAGTTGTCTGCCTCTATCCATTTAAGTTAGTAAGGAGGACACTGGCACCTTTTGCAGCCTGAATGGAGGATGTTTAATGTACTCACTGGTAGCAGGGATATTAGTGTGGTAGCCAATATCCTTCCAAATGATAGTGGGACCCTCAAAGACCAGTAAACAGCGACCACTAGTGGCCTAGTGGAGCTTGCTAATTGGGTAGGCATTAGGGTTTGGAATTGTCAAGTATCTCACGATACGTATTGTGATTCGATGTTCCAAACATATTGCTCAATATACTCTGTCTGATGTAGAGAGCATAAGAAAATTAGATTTTGATCAGCCATGGAAATAAAATTGCATGTTAGCTCTATTTAATGTGTTGAAACAAGCATGGTCTTGTAGAAAACAACGCACCCTTCCTGCAGCAGCACACACAGAAATATAATTAATAGAATGGGCTTGGAATCTAACCCTGTCAATTTGACTGGTAAACTCATGGGTACACTCACAATGGCTGACTGGTATTGTGATGCCATAATTTCCACGGTAATGTAGAATGTTCATTCAAATGATAACTGATGTGGCTCAAGTGTGCCGTCCTCACTAAAGCATTGCTCCCATTTATATATTTTTTTTAGCTATACAGCCAGCTTAAACTCTTACACTAAATGTTCCATATACCAGTCTGGACATGTCTTGAATTCATTTTAAAGACATGCGCCAGCACCGAGTAAGTATTTATAAACCTCCCACTTTCGACTGAAAGTGTAAATATTTACTTCATACATGCATAATCTGATCATAATTTTGTACATTTTTTACCTCAATTACAAAATCCATAGTTTGAAAGCACCTGTTTTTCTGGAAGCTGTGCTGCGCAACTTTCCCCCACGTGAGCCAGCCTAGCAATTTGAGTTATAGCCAATGAGCTTCAGCCCCTCACCATTTGAGTGACCGCTAACACAGCAGAGTGAGAAAGAGCAATGGTGTGGTGCACATATGTGACATGGTATAGAATTTTCGGAACCACTTTTGGCTCGTGAGCACTACTTTCAAAACTACTGGCTAAGAAGTGTTTTACTAATGGGATCTTATGTGAAAATATGGTCATACCAAGTATCATTTAGCTATTTGATTTGGAATTTTAGGAGCCCTTTAACTATTAAAAAGTATTTTTAGGCGGGATGAAACATTGAATTGGCCTTACTGCTATTAGCCCATAGAAAGGCATTGAATAACAGATTCATACATGGAAAAACAGTCAACAAAATAAATCAAAAGGAAATTTGTTTTTACATTTCTGTCCTATATCAGAGATAAGTATCCAGATTAATTTTTTTGGAACATATTTAACCCCTATTTTTAGGAACTAAACTACTTCCATATATTCTTCCATAAAAAAAAATGTTAAACTGGTACTGGTCATCCAAAATTCCATGACCGTCAAAGCCTTATCGAATACTAATTAATGTCCGTTACTTACATATTCCGATAGTGTACAATTATTATTTTTGTTTTGTTAGGTAGCGTTAGCTAGCGCTAATCGGCAGTGCCTGTACCAAACTAGAGCTTTTCATCCTATAGCATTTTCTCCAAATCAAATTTTATTGGTCACATACGTGTTTAGCAGATGTTATTGCGGGTGTAGTGAAATGCTTGTGCTTCTAGCTCCGACAGTGCCGTAATATCTAACAGTTTCACAACAATATACCCAAAATGCACGTAAATCTAAGTAAGGAATGGATTAGCTTTTTCTCCGTCTTTTTAAGAAACGGACTCAAACACACGAATGACCGGCCGTTTCGTCTTCAGTCAGTTGTTCCTGCCACACATTTTTATTTTCCATAACCAACATCCATAACCGCTGGTTACACGTTTATATTTTAACGATGAAAAGGCTTTGTCTGAATTAAGTGAAATGAGTGCTAAGAGTCAAAAGCCTAACGTTACCGATCCCAGTAAGCGAGAGAATTAAGAAAATACCAGCTGAGAATTGAGGCAAAGGGGAATGAAATGGAGCAGCAATGTTCCTGCGCTGCAGGGTGTCTCACAATAATTTAAAAAGCAAGGGCATACTATATTGTCTACAACATCAGCTGTAGCTAGCTGTTATGCTAACGTTAACAACCAACTGACTATAACATACTGTTCTATGCTAGCTCCACAGGTTACTGCTCTTTTGTGACCAGGCTAATACCCTGGACCTTTGGAGAGCCCAAGATGAAGTGCCCAGACTAAAAGATTTACAGGTTGTCATTACCTCTGTCAAAAAGTTAATGATACATACGCTTTCAAACCTAATCATGAGTACCATTACCAAAGTATGGGACAGGTGGGAAGCCGTGATGTGATTTCTTCGTCTGGTGTAACAATGGCTATCCTCTAGAGCTGTCCACGTTGATGCAGAAAAGCGGGAGGACATGGAAAGCAACCTGGACTGCTTTATTTCTTAAGCATTTCCTGCCCACCTGGTGCACATAATATCTGTGGCAATGAACGAGGCATCATCTTCGGTGTCCTCTGGTCTCCCCTGTGGTGTTTTTTATTTGTATTTATTTTATTTCACCTTTATTTAACCAGGTAGGCTAGTTGAGAACAAGTTATCATTTACAACTGCGACCTGGCCAAGATAAAGCATAGCAGTGTGAACAGACAACACAGAGTTACACATGGAGTAAACAATTAACAAGTCAATAACACAGTAGAAAAAAGAGAGTCTATACATTGTGTGCAAGGCATGAGGAGGTAGGCGAATAATTACAATTTTGCAGATTAACACTGGAGTGATAAATGATCAGATGGTCATGTACAGGTAGAGATATTGTTGTGCAAAAGAGCAGAAAAGTAAATAAATATAAACAGTATGGGGATGAGGTAGGTAAATTGGGTGGGCTATTTACCGATAGACTATGTACAGCTGCAGCGATCGGTTAGCTGCTCAGATAGCAGATGTTTGAAGTTGGTGAGGGAGATAAGTCTCCAACTTCAGCAATTTTTTTTTCAATTCGTTCCAGTCACAGGCGGCAGAGAACTGGAACGAAAGGCGGCCAAATTAAGTGTTGGCTTTAGGGATGATCAGTGAGATACACCTGCTGGAGCGCGTGCTACGGGTGGGTGTTGCCATCATAACCAGTGAACTGAGATAAGGCGGAGCTTTACCTAGCATGGACTTGTAGATGACCTGGAGCCAGTGGGTCTGGCGACAAATATGTAGCGAGGGCAAGCTGACTAGAGCATACAGGTGGTATAAGGTGCTTTAGTAACAAAACGGATGGCACTGTGATAAACTGCATCCAGTTTGCTGAGTAGAGTATTGGAAGCTATTTTGTAGATGACATCACCGAAGTCGAGGATCGGTAGGATAGTCAGTTTTACTAGGGTAAGTTTGGCGGCGTGAGTGAAGGAGGCTTTGTTGCGGAATAGAAAGCCGACTCTAGATTTGATTTTAGATTGGAGATGTTTGATATGAGTCTGTAAGGAGAGTTTACAGTCTAGCCAGACACCTAGGTACTTATAGATGTCCACATATTCTAGGTCGGAACCATCCAGGGTGGTGATGCTAGTCGGGCGTGCGGGTGCAGGCAGCGAACGGTTGAAAAGCATGCATTTTGTTTTACTAGCGTTTAAGAGCAGTTGGAGGCCACGGAAGGAGTGTTGTATGGCGTTGAAGCTCGTTTGGAGATTAGATAGCACAGTGTCCAAGGAAGGGCCGGAAGTATACAGAATGGTGTCGTCTGCGTAGAGGTGGATCAGGGAATCGCCCGCAGCAAGAGCAACAGCATTGATATATACAGAGAAAAGAGTCGGCCCGAGAATTGAACCCTGTGGCAACCCCATAGAGACTGCCAGAGGACCGGACAACATGCCCTTCGATTTGACACACTGAACTCTGTCTGCAAAGTAGTTGGTGAACCAGGCAAGGCAGTCGTTAGAAAAACCGAGGCTACTGAGTCTGCCGATAAGAATATGGTGATTGACAGAGTCGAAAGCCTTGGCCAGGTCGATGAAGACGGCTGCACAGTACTGTCTTTTATCGATGGCGGAGATGATATCGTTTAGTACCTTGAGCGTGGCTGAGGTGCACCCGTGACCGGCTCAGAAACCAGATTGCACAGCGGAGAAGGTACGGTGGGATTCGAGATGGTCAGTGACCTGTTTGTTGACTTGGCTTTCGAAGACCTTAGATAGGCAGGGCAGGATGGATATAGGTCTGTAACAGTTTGGGTCCAGAGTGTCTCCCCCTTTGAAGAGGGGGATGACTGCGGCAGTTTTCCAATCCTTGGGGATCTCAGACGATATGAAAGAGAGGTTGAACAGGCTGGTAATAGGGGTTGCGACAATGGCGGCGGATAGTTTCAGAAATAGAGGGTCCAGATTGTCCAGAGTGGAAAGTAGTGGAAATTGTATCCTGCAGATCAGATTTTAATCTGTAGATACATGTCATATATATATCAGTGGACAGTACACCACCCAGTTCACAAAAATGGTTGTGACTTGCTAGATAAAGCTGGCAGACAAGCAGAGGCATTCAGTTACAATGGGGAAAACAATTGACCTAATTAGGGCTGTCCCTGACAAGAAAAACTATTATTTGACATTTTAAAATGTATTTTTCCATATATAGACACAACCTGTTTTAATAGAATCAACAATATATGCATTGAGTTTGTCTGATGCTTTAAGCTCACTGTTTGATTAAATAAGACACTAATGACTCAAGAGGGAGCCAAAGACCAAGATCCAACTATTCTCCTCTTGCTCCTGCTGGCTTTCGCAGATGCTGCCATTACTCTCCTGAAAATGCCGGTAATATGCTACACGAGGAGTCGGCAACCTTTCTCAATTTATCTTACCATTTCTACCAATCTGCGTGCAAGTTATGGTTTTCATATGAACATGTTCGTGGAACAGTTGTATAATTTCATTTATAATAACATATCTCAAAATCATTGTCATGTCGTTAGTCAATTGTATCCAAATTTAAATGAAAATGATACAAACCTAAAAAAGTAACTTCTATTTCCATTGCCAACTATGTAAAAATAGACTAAATACATTGAGAAATTGTCATTTTCAATGGATGTAAAAACAGACGTTGTTTCCTTGCTGTTTTAGGTGAAGAAAACATTAGCGCCACAGCTCATTAGTGGTGGTGCATTAAGCCATAAATACTTTTCAGATCCCCAAATGGGCACATTTGTGTGCCTACATTTGTGCGCAGGCCAGGTAGCCTATAGGCCTACTTCAATGCGTAAATCAGGTATGCGTCACTACTCAACATTGACAGGAGCGCACCAAACAAAAGACAATGACTAAATTGACAAAACTCGTAAATGGAATGAAACAAACCAAAACGTGTTTCTCACAAGTGTACCATAGGTTGTGCGTGCTGCAAACAACGTGTCCACTCCAACAATGAGAACGGTAAAAGTCTGGAATAATAATGTTATTGGTCACATACACATATTTAGCAGATGTTATTACAGGTGTAGCGAAATGCTTGTGTTCCTAGCTCCAACAGTGCAGTAGTATCTAAAAATTCACAATACACACATCTAAAAGTAAAATAGAATTAAGAAATATATCAATATTGAATGCATTAACAGACATTACCTTAACCAAACAAACATTGTAGATTAAAAAAAAAGTATAGTAATTAATGGCAAATGTACTACTGGTGATATGTAATCAGGAATTGATAGATACTAACAATCAAATTCCCACAATGAAGTTATGAAACAATGAATGTGCACAAATTGCAGCCACACCCCCCATCTTCTTGGAATGTGCAATCCCCACAGCCTCCACAATGGATTACTGCACTGAAATTGGCGTTAATAAAACAGGTGTCTCATGTGCCATAAAAAAAATATATATATATATGCTGCTCGACAACAACAACAAAAAAATCTGGACCAGTCTGATAATTTGGGTCAGCCTAAACCTAAACAATTTTGAGCATGGTATGATCGTCGATTCCAGTGTTTCAGAAATAGCCGGCCTCCTGGGTTTGACAAGCACGACAGTGTCCAGGGTTTACAGAGAGCCGTGCGACAAACAAAACACATCCAGTCAGCGGCAGCAGAAAACAGCTTGTTGGCGCGAGATCGAAGGAGAAAGCCTATAATCTTGCAAGCTAACAGGCAAATAATGGCGCGGTACAACAGTGGTGTGCAGAACAGCATCTCGGAACACACAACTGGTCGGTCCTTGTCATGAATGGGCTATTGCAGCAGACAACCACACAGGGTTCCACTCCTATCAAATAAAAACAGGAAGCACATGCAGTGGTACATTAAAGTATTTTTACTTAAGTAGTATCTGTACTTTTTAAAATATTTGACAACTTTTACTTCACTACATCCTTAAAGAAAATAATGCACTTTTTTCAAGGGCAGCAGGTCTAATCCCGGAGTTGACAAGGTAAAAATGTGTCATTCTGAACAAGGCCGCTGTTCCCTGGTAGGCCATCATTGTAAATAAGAATTTATTCTTAAATGACTTGCCTAGTTAAATCAAATGTACTCTATACATTTTCCCTGACACCTAAAAGCACCTGTTACATTTTGAATGCTTAGCAGGACAGGAAAATGGTCCAAAAGAACATCCCTGGTCATCCCTCTGATCTGGCGGACTCACTAAACACAAATGCTTCATTTGTAAATGGTGTTGGAGTGTGCCCCTGGCCATCTGTAAATAAATTAAAATAATATAATCGCACCATCTGGTTGATACTTAAGTATATTTAAAACCGTGGCCTACCAAGTGGTGCAGTGTCCTAAGGCTGTGCTACTAGAGATTCTGGGTTCGAGTCCAGGCTCTGTCGCAGCCGGCCGCGACCGGGAGACCCATGGGGCGGTGCATTATTAGCCCAGCGTCGTCCGGGTTAGGGGGGGTTTGGCCGGCAGGGAAGTCCTTGTCCCATTGCGCACAAGCTACTCCTGTGGCGGGCTTTGCGCAGTGCATGCTGACACGGTCACCAGGTGTACGGTGTTTCCTCCGACACATTGGTGCGGCTGGCTTCTGGGTTAAGCAGGCATTGTGTCAAGAAGCAGTGCGGCTTGGCCGAGTTGTGTTTCAGAGGACGCACGGCTCTTGAACTTCGCCTCTCCCGAGTTCGTACAGCAGTTGCAGCGATGAGACAAGACTAACTACCGAATTGGATACCATAAAATTGGGGTAACCCCCCCCAAAAAGTATATTTAAAACTATATACTTTTACTGAAGTAGTATTTTGCTGGGTGACTTTCACTTAAGTAATTTTCTATTAAGGTAACTTTACTTTTACTCAAGTATGACAACTGGGTACTTTTTCCACCACTTGGCACACGGTCACCAACACGGGAGAATTGTTGCGTCATGCTGATGGCAGAGTCAGGATTTGGCATAAGCAGCATGAGTCCATGGCCCCATCCTGCCTGATGTCACTGGCATCAACAGTACAAGCTGGTGGTGTAATGGTGTGTGGACTGTTTTCCTGGCACGTTAGGTCCCTTGATACCAATTGAGCAATGTGTCCATTCCATGAAGAATTCAGACTGTTCTGGAGGCAAAGGGTGGTCCAACCCAGATGGGTGTACCTAATAAAGTGGTTACTGAGTGTACATGTGTGTAATTCATTGTTTATCATTCAGTGTTAAATTTACATTGTTTTAGAGATCTCCTGAATCAAATTATCTGTAAGTCATATGTTGCCTACATTGTACTTGCCTGGATACCAGACGAGTACATTTCTTAAATACATTAACATCTGTGAATTTACAGTGTTTGGACTACAAGTCGGAATATTAGAATACAATTACATTTGAACTTACTCTACTGGGTGTCTGCGTTGTTGGTCCTCCGTTGGGTCGAAAATCCTGAAAGAATATCCACAGGTTTATAATTAAACCAACTTCTCAAAGCGCTGGTAGTGTATTCAGATATCTATCACCTGAAGCATGTGCAAAACCATGTAAACATGCACACGAGTTCAGGAAGTATATGCATGTATTTACATCATATGCACATGCCTAAATTGAATTCTGAACACACTGACTGTTTAAGCTTTTTTTTCCCGAAATGGGGTTTTCAAGCGTCTGAATCTGGCAGGTAAACGCTGCACCAAAATTCTACCAACACATCTCCTGTGCTACAAACGCAACACGGATGCTGGATCATTGCTACTTTCCCTTTTGGGACGGCTACAAGGCCCTCTCTTCAGCAAATCAGATCATGCCTCCATTCTGCTCCGCCCCACCTATAGGCAGAAACTTCAACAGGAAGCTCCTGTGGTAAGGACTCTTCAACGTTGGTCTGACCAATCGGAATCTATGCTTCAAGATCATTTTAATTCACGTGGACAGGTAAATGTTCCGGGTCGCCTCAGAATAGTATTGACGTATAACACGGTGTGACAGGGTTCATCAGGAAGTGCATAGAGGATGTTGTTCCCACTGTGTCAATTACAATTTATCCAAACCAAAAACAGTGGATAGATGGCCGCATTCGCATGAACCACCACCTTTAACCATGGCAAGGTGACTAGGAACATGGACATGTACAAATAGGCCAGCTACGACCTCCGTAAGGCAATCAAAGAGGAAAAACGACAGTACAGGGACAAAGTGGAGTCACAATTCATAGGCTCAGACACAAGATGTATGTGGCAGGGACTCCAGACAATCACTAATTATAAAGGGAATGCCAGGCACATTGTGGAAACTGACACCTCTCTCCCGGGCGAGCTAAACGCCTTTATCCATTTTGAAGAAAACGCTTACGAGAACTGTGTTCTCTCGTTCTCCGCAGCTGGCGCAAGTAAGTCATCTAAGTATGTTAACCCTTGCTCTGAGGACGCCGTCTGAGGCGGCAGCCTTGCATGTGGAGACCAGCTGGCTGGAGTGTTTTACAGACATAGTCAATCTCTCAATATCCCAGTCTGTTGTGCCCACTTGCTTCAAGATCCCCAGCATTGTCCATGTACCCAAGAAAGCGAACATAACTTAACTAAACGACTGTTTCCCTGTAGCACTCACTTCTGTCATCATGAAGTGTTTTGAGAGGCTAATTAAGGATCATATCACCTCCACCTAACCCAATACCCTAGACCCACTACAATCTGCATATCGTCCCAACAGATCAGACGACACACACTGCCCTATCCCAACGGGACAATAGAAATACCTATGTAAGAATGCTGTTCGACTACAGCTCAGCCTTCAACACCATAGTGCCCTCCAAGCCCATCACTGTGCAATTGGGTCCTGGAAAGCCTGACAGGCCAACCCAAACTGGCGAAGGTAGGCAACAACACCTCCCCCACGCTGATCCTCAACACGGAGGACCCTCAGTGGTGCGTGCTCAGCCCCCTACTGTACTCCCTTCTTCACCCATGACTGTGTGGCCATGCACATCTACAAGTCAACCAAGTCTGCTGACAACACAACAGTGGTAGGCCTGTAGACCAACGGCGATGAGGTGGGAGCCCTGTTGGAGCGGTGCCAGGACAATAACATGTCCCTCAACAAAACGAAGAAACTGAGCGTGGACTACAGAAGACAGCAGAGAGCACGCCCCCATCCATGTCGACGGGGCTGCAGTTGAGAGGGTCAAAAGCTGCAAGTTCATTGGCGTGCACATCACTGACAATCTGAAATGGTCCCTTTACACAGACAGCGTGGTGAAGAAGGAGCAACAGCACCTCTTCAACCTCAGGAGGCTGAAGAAATTTGGCTTGGCCCCTAAGACCCCCCCCCCCCCCAAACTACTACAGATGCAACTGCAGGGCTCTCCAGGAGGTGCATTCAGCCCTACGCATCACCGGGGGCATACTGCCTGCCCTCCAGAAAATCTACAGCACCTGGTATCACAGAAAGGCCAACAAGATCAAGAACTTCAGCCACCCGAGCCAAGGCCTGTTCACCCCGCTACCATCTAGAAGACAGTACAGGTGCATCAAAGCTGGGACTGAGAGACTGAGAAACAGCTCATATCTCCAGGTAATCAGACTGTTAAACAGTCACCACTAGCCTTAGTCATTGTTCTAGCCGGCTACCACCCGGTACTCTACCCTACACCTTAGACTGCTGTCATTATTAAAGTTCAATGTTTACATTGCATATACTGTATTCTAGTCATGGCTCACCCTATATAACATAATGCTGTACACACCTTTTCTATTCATATACTGTCTTTACACACCATTACATGTATATATTTTTACATTAAGTATACTAATCATTAAGAACACCTTCATGAAATGGAGTTCCTCCCTCCCCATGGGCCAGGGATGCTGGCCCCTGTTGTCTCCAATGCTTCCCACAGTTGTGTCAAGGGGCTGGATGTCTTTTGGATGTTGGACTATTCCTGATACACACAGAAAACTGTCGAGTGTGAAAAACCCAGCAGTGTTGCAGTTCTTGACCAACAAACTGGTATGCCTGGCTCCAAATTCCATACTCCATTCAGAGGCACATACATCTTTTGTCTTGCCCATTCACCCTCTGAATGGCACACACACACACAATCCATGTGCCAATTGTCTCAAGGCTCAAAAATCCTTCTTTAACCTTTGTCCTCCCCTTCATCGACACTGATTGAAGTTGATTTAGCAAGTGACATCAATAAGGGATCATAGCTTTCTCAGCTGGATTCACCTTCAGAAAGTATTCACACCCTTTGACTTCTCTCCCACATTTTGTTGTGTTACAACCGGAATTTAAAATGGATTCAATCGCAATTTTAATAATGTCAAAGTGGTATTATATATTTAAAAATGTTGTGTTATTAATGATTTGTATACTCCGTGTATATACATTATATGTCATCACAGTATATTTATAGTCCAGTCTTTAATAGTCCAATTTTTTTCTGGATTATGTATTACTGGAGCTAAAAACACAAGCATTTCGCTGAACCTGCGATAACATCTGCAAATCTGTGTACACGACCAATAAACTTTGATTTGATAATCCAGATAATCATGTTTGGGTGAACACACACACACACACATACACGTGCACACAGGCTGGCTGTGAACTGATAGATTTGTTAAGAAGTGTTATTTTATTAACCCTATTTGAAGGGGTTAGTCAGTTATAGTGCATTGGGGAAAGTATTCAGGCCCCTTGACTTTGATACATTACAGCCTTATTCTAAAATGCATGAAATAGTCCCCCCCCCCTTGTCAATCTACACACAATACCCAATAATGACAAAGCAAAAACAGGTTGTTAGATGAGACATTTTTGCAAATGTATTCAAAATAAAACAGAAATACCTTATTTACAAGTATTCAGACCCTTTGCGATGAGACTCGAAATTGAACTCAGCTGCATCCCGTTTCCATTGATCCTCCCTGAGATGTTTCACCTCTGGTAATTTCAATTGATTGAACATGATTTGGAAAGGCACACACCTGTCTATATAAGGTCCCGCAGTTGACAGTGCATGTCAGAGCAAAAACCAAGTCATGAGGTCGACGGAATTGTCCGTAGAGCTCCGAGACAGGATTGTGTCGAGGAGCAAATTTGAGAAAGGGTACCAAAAAATGTCTGCAGCATTGAAGATCCCCAAGAGCACGGTGGCCTCAATCTTTCTTAAAAATTGAAGGAGTTTGGAACCAAGGCTCTTCCTAGAGCTGGCCGCTCGGCCAAAACCGGAGCCATCGGGGGAGAAGGGCCTTGGTCAGGGAGGCGACCAAGAGTCCAATGGTCACTCTGACAGAGCTCCAGACTTTCTCTGGAAATGGGAGAACCTTCCAGAAGGACTTCCATCTCTGCAACACTCTGTCAGTCAGGCCTTTATGGTAGAGTGGTCAGATGAAAGGAACCCCTAAGTAAAAGGCACATGACAGCCCGCTTGGAGTTTGCCAAAAGGCACCCAAAGGACTTTCAGACCATGAGATTGAAGATTCCCCGGTCTGAAAACAAGATTGAACTCTTTGGCCTGAATGCCAAGCATCACATCTGCAGGAAACCTGGCATCATGTTTTTCAGCGGCATGGGCTGGGAGACTAGTCAGGATCGAGGCAAAGATGAACGGGGCAATGCTCCAGAGCGCTCAGGAACTCAAACTGGGTCGACGATTCACCTTCCAACAGGACAAAGACTCTACGTACACAGCCAAGACAACGCAGGAGTGGCTTCGGGACAAGACTGTCCTTGAGTGGCCCAGCCAGAGTCCAGACTTGAACCCGATTCAATATCTCCGGAGACCTGAAAATAGCTGTGCAGCAACGCTCCCCATCCAACCTGACAGAGCTTGAGAGGCTGTGCAGAGAAGAATGGGAGAAACTCCCCAAATACAGGTGTGCCAAGCTTGTAGCTTCATACCCAAGAAGACTCAAGGCTGTAATTTCTGCCCAAGCTGCTTCAACAATATACTGAGTAACAGGTCTGAATACTTATCTCTATTGGCCAAAAGCCTGTGTTAGCATGGGCAGCGCCATTGAGGACTTCCACCATTTTGCTTTTGTCAACTCGCCTGGACTTCCCAATTCATTGTCTGTTCCTTCCTGATGACCTGTTTGGCATGACCTGACGACCCGGTTGGAGTCCTGACAGCCGGGTCATCAGGAGCCTATGTATTTTATTCGTGAAGAAGTAAATAGACTTTTAAAGATGAGATGGCCTCAATGGCACTGCCCATTCTCTCACAGACGCCATCGTGACACAGAGATGTTATGTTTATGGTCCAGGCCCATCACCTTTTATAGTACAGCGCCCAGTGGCAAGAAGTGACATCCTAAGAAAACAAACTATAGGCCAACAACAAATGTCTCCTAGCTTCCCACCCATAGGCTACTTTCTGTCCCTAACACAAACTAAATATAAAAACGAAACAAACATTTCTATCAAAACTCAAACAAAATAAAAAACTAGCAAATCAAGTCTATAAACTAACTCTAACTAAATTGAATTTCTAATCAAAATAAAAAAACAAATATTAAATCACAAAACTATAATAACCTTGCAGGGATCCCTAGCGGCTTTTCAGGCTATAAATATGCAGAGGCGGGTTGCTAGTGACCAGCGTAAGCTTGCTAGATGTAGCCTAGGCATAAACCAACATTGTTGGTTAAAAATCACTCAACTTTAGACATTTTTCAGATAACGCCTATAGCTAGCTCATGTTGTCACCTGTGAAGCCAACAAGAGTAATGAAACGCTTCCAGGTCAAGTGTAATTACATCAAAGTTAGTCATGTCACGTGAAACTGTAAAATGAACAATAAAGGCTCAAATTATTGTATTATCAACATATCTTATACTAGTCATAAAACATATGGACCTCTAAGTAATTTTGGGTCTTTTTAACAGGGTTCCAACTCTTTTCACAAAATCATTCTATGACTTTTCCATAAAATGTTTTATCATGACTTACAAGGAAGACAACACTCAATAGGGGGCAAAACACACAATATCACACCGAAGTAGGTATCATACATGCACACATAAACAATGCATCAATTCCCTAGGAGAAATTCCAGTTAGTTCAGGTAAAGAATGGTTACTGGTGTCTCGTGGGCTGAACTGGAATCAAATGGTTTCTACTAGATTCAAATGGACCAGTTCAAGCGGCTGTTTGAGCTAGACTCGGTTACAGCTTGCATCAACGTGGGCTTTATCAGATCAAAATAATCTTATCACGGTCGTTGGATTAATTCTTTGACAGATATTGTGCAGGGTTCACATGGAAAGTTAAAGATGACTATACAATGTAATCAAGTATAAAACTATGAACAATAGTAACTGTATTTGAAGTATTACAAATAGCAAAAGACAAGAGTATATTATTCACCCAAGAACCGTATCTCCACTCACAGGTGGAAGTTACAAAATGTGACTCAATCGTCTGACTGATGTCCATGTGTCCACTTAAGCATTGCTTTGTTTTGACTTAATCTAAATATATTATTTTCAGTGTCTATCCTGATGACAATTCAATGCACTTTTGGCATTTAAGCATTTGACAGACGTTTGTAAGATTCCTCCCGTGTTCCTCTCATACACAATGTCAAAAAAAGGCAGTCATGAAATATTTTCTAGTCATGGCAGTAATGTGGTCTCTTTCTCTCCGTCTCCCCAGTCAATTCAGATTCAAACAATTAGTGAAATATTTACAACAATCCTGACAGCAATATAGTTTATCGTTCATGTGATTATCCTCATATGAACTCATGTGACTACCGCCAGTGCTGAAAGATCTGCTACTATAGCGACAATGTGATTTTCCTCATGTGAATCTTCATATGTGTTGTCAGATTACCTTTATGACGAAAATGTTTGCCACAATAATGACAGCTATAAGATTTCTCCCCTGTGTGAATCCTAATGTGAGAACTCAGATTACTAGGACGAGCAAAACTTTTGCCACAGACCTGGCAGCGATGTGGTTTCTCGCCTGTGTGAATCCTCCTATGAAGTGTCAGCTCACCAACTCGAAAGAAACATTTGCCACAATCATGACAGCGATGAGGTTTCTCCCCTGTGTGAGTCTTTATGTGATAGTTCAGATACCCAACTTGAGAAAAACATTTGCCACATTCACCACAGCGATGCGGTTTCTCTCCTGTGTGGGCCTTCATGTGCAATTTGAAGCAGTCAATCCGAGTGAATACTTTGTCACAATCCTGACAGTGATACGATTTATCCCGTGTGTGGGTCCTCATATGAGAATCCAGTGTTCCCATCTGAGCAAAACATTCACCACAATCACTACAGCAAAATGATTTATCTTCTGTGTGACTACTCCTTTGCACTGGTGATTTCAAATCCATGGATTTTCTACCATTCAAGCTTTGTCCTTTTTCTGTCCATGTCTTCTTTAATTTGCCCTGGGGATGAGAGTCACTGGTTGTCTCTGAGGAATCATCTTCCTTAGGTTCTGTTTTGATCTGTTCAGTTGAGGCCATTCTGTCTTTGTATTCTTCACTTTGGGTTTGTGAGGACTGAGTTGAATACTGATCATAGTCACTTTTCACCCAGGCAGGAGTGAATACAGAGTCTTCCTCCTCCTGTATGATACTGAATTCCCCCTGTTCCTCTTTAATCTGTATGGGGTTCCAATTATATTTCCCCAGACTGGGGCTCCACTCCTGCTTATAATGCTGCTGCTCGGGGGGAAACTCCTCTTCAGAGACAATGAACTGCTGGAAATCTGAAGGGAAGGAGAAAAGAGGAGTTAGAAGCTGATGAGCTAGGTACTGATGATCTGACATAAGATACATGGGGTCTAAGATAGCCTATGTTCAAGATTTCGCACTCATCTGTGCTGTTGTTGATTGGCGCAAACAGTTTGCATATAATAGTCAATCATTTTTACCAACAGCCACAATCTGACTAATGATTATAATGGAGGGGGTATAGCTCATTACTGGTCTAAACAACACTAATGGTCCATAAAGAAACACAAGGGTAATACAGCGAGCAACTTTGTCTTCGGGTAATCTCTGTTAACCCAGAACTTTATAGCCCGAACCGAGAGAGCCAGGTGCTGCTAATGAACGAGGGGTCTTGCGTGACTGAAGCGAGGATGGCGGAAGCAGGTGCAAACTTGGATCTTCAATCTAATGGCGGCGGAATAGTGGAAGAATGTAGAGTGTAGAGAATGGAAAAAGGAGCAAAGTTACGTGTCCTCTTACATGGCAGGAGTACAGTTTGTAGCTGAGGAGCAGATGGCCCAAATGCCAAACTTGAGGATTCCGTTTGTGATATTTCAACTGGTGGGAAAAGTGTTAGGTCAAGTTAAAGCTGTGAGGATCATGAGAAGTAGGCTAGTTTGATTTCTTGTACTTCCGCGGAGCAGAAAGAGCATGCGTTGTGGCTCATCCGATTTGAAAAACCTGCTGTATTGTAGGGCACCCGTCAATGTGAAAACTCAGATTAAGGGGGTAATGCCGGGCGTTTCATGGGGAGTTGACTTTAAAGAAAATTAGAATATCCCTGGAGTGGTTGACCCATTTCGGATAAATCGAGTGGTTAATGGAGAGAAAGTGAGGAGTGTCCTTTTATTTTTTTAAAGGAGAGTCCCTCCCTACCAAGGTGAAGTTGGGATATGTGAATTATCATGTCAGAGCATTTGTGCCAAGAGTGATGCAGTGTAACCCCTAAAGCTTTTGGACATTAGGAAAGTGTATGCAGAAGGGAAAAGCTGAGATGTCCATGTTGTGGAGGAGATCATCTAATGTGTTGTAGAAGTGTGGAGAATGTGAAGTGTTGCAAATGTGGTGGGAACCATGAAGCGATGTCTGATGAGGGTGGAGGAGGGGGAGGATGCAAGAGTTAGGGCTAATCAGATATCATATGCAGCAGAAGGGTTGAGGGATTGAGTGGTCCTGAAGAGTCCATGGTGGTGGATCGGCCTTCTCTGCAGGCGGCAGGGAAGGCCTCTCACCAGCAGGACCCAGAGATCTTACATGTGAACGTTTTTATGGTAATGGTGGTCAATGGCACAGCTAACGTGGAGAAGAGGTCCGGAAGGATGGATGTTATTGTTGGACGCAGCAGAGCGGTTCCTGGAACTGAAGGATTTTTTCGAGGTACTTTACGAGGTACTGGCATGAGCAGTACCACCCTCTCAGGCCCTGGAGGCGGCCCCGGAGCCTGGGGAGGGGGATATGGAACTTTGAAGGACAGAGTTAGAGCTTGTTAATTTTGTTTTAGTTTGTCCCCCCCTCAAATGCAATGGAGTTGAATTATTTCACCGCAGTTCAGTTGGTGGTAGCGGTAATGCACCATAAACATTGGATGCCAACTGCCGTTAAACACAGGAGAAGAAAGGGTTGACATGTCCGTAGTTTTCCTGTCAAATTTGGCTACTCAGAAAACGATGTCGCAGGTGAAAATGTATTGTTCACAGGTTTTTGGGCTACTTCTAAATTGCACCGCGGCTGCCATGAGATTTTTCTTAATAAAAAAATATATATATTAATTACACTGACTATCTGCTGAGTGGTAGAGGCAGAGGCAGTAGTTTATTAGAGCCAAAACAGAAAGGGAGAGAAACTGAGAAATAATCATTCATCAGTTTCAGAGAGAGGATCGAACGATGTGCTTTCTTTATGGGTAGGCTATATAACCAGGGTATCCTGTCGTATCGGGGACGATACAAAAATATGGCTGGGATAGGTTCTGGACAATAGATCCAAAAATTCATCCAACTAGCCCTACTGTAGGTTCATCCCCAAATGTTGAAAAGCAATGAAGATGACGCAACAGATCAGAACTTATAGCTTAAAAATGTTGATAAACTATTATTTCTATATATTATAAGATCAGCAATGTGCACAAAGCAGTAGGCTGTGTGTGAATGTTCTAAAAATGCAATTAGCGGGAAGACACCGTTCTAAAGAGCACACCACACATGCGAGTGGTTTCGTGTGACAGAGATGAAAATATCTGTTAGAAATGTAGAAAGAGGGGAAATCTACAAATGGAACGAGCAACAAGGGCTGCTAATATGACTAGGATTGTGGATGCTGACTGCCTCCGCTCCTATTGCAAGGTGAGTGAGGTGTGCAACAGGCCTTTCTCTCCAGTCATGACCATTTGATCTGAACGAACTGTGCCTCAAGTACGTCAAAAGAATCAAGACTTTATCCTATATGATAATTGTCAAACATGACTGGCATTTAGACTACATTTATGTCATTAAAAGTCTCATTAAAGTTTGGCGATTTTTTTTCTGACGCCTTTCTCGTGTTAGCGTCGGTGTTGACGAGGCTGTAGCCAATACGCACAGTCCAGGCTACACTTTTACATGTAGGCCAATTATATTTGTAAATATTATTCCAATGTTGGGCTTTTTAGAGTGAATTCATGACTTAGTTGACAAACCCATTTATCTATTTCAGTAGTAGGCGAAGCTACTCTTACTAGCCTTGTCATGATTGGCCTGTGAGGATCCAAATAGGTTAGATCGGCTAGGCAATGGATGACTTCAACCAGACCCTCTCTTACCCACAGAGGGGGGGGGGGGGGGGTCACACCCTGTGGTAAATCAGGAATTAGAACTTTCAGCCATCTCCCTCGCCAATGTTCACAACACAGGAATGTGCCTCTACACAGATGTTTTCCCACCGAAACTCTAACTAGAGATGCACGTTATATCAGTAAGCATATCAGCCGATATTAACTAAAAATGCCAAAATTGGCACCTGATGTCATAGCTGACGTGCATACCTATATAAACGTACACAGAACAAAAGCAAAAAAATATTAAGCACACACTTCCAACAGCTAAACAAGTTCGAGCCGTCATTTGAAAGAGTAAGAACATTTCAGAGACAACTCAAAGGCAAAATCCATTAATGCCAAGATAATGGGATTCATTGCCTTTGACAATCAACCGTTCTCTGCCGTGGATGATGTTTGCTTTCACCGAATGGTCGAGCACCTCGAGCCCCGGTACACACAACCGAGTAGGCGCTATTTTTCAGATGTTGCCCTACCGGAGTTGCACAGTATTGTTGAAACACACACCCATGAGCTACTTGCTATGGGCATCACTGTTATTAGCTTCACGACTGGCGTTTTGGACCAGCGGTTTTAGGCCCATGAGCATGCAGAGTCTGACAGCACAGTGAGCTGACGAGGATTTTGTACTGGGGAAAGTCGTATTGAATGTCCAAGAATGTGCTGGTTGTCATACCGCTGCTGCCATTTCAATGGCATTTGAGAACATGTTTGAAACTTAAAAACATGTACACACTCCTAGCTCCATTTCGAACAACTGACCCGAGAAATAAACTCATCAACTGCGGCTGCAGCAGACGTGATGCCCTCTGTCATGGCACTGAAACTCCTGCTCAACAAAACTACCGACAAAGACCAAGGGGTTAAAACTTGCAAAAGTAATCTACAAGAGGCTATGAACAAGCGATTCGGTGGCATTCTCTGTGAGCCTCTTTACTGTGTCGCCACCTTGCTCGATGATAGGTACAAGGACCGATACTTCGATGCAGAGAAGAAACAGGATTTACGTGAATGTTACAGACACAGCTGGACAAGATGGAAACGGACACAGTGACAGTGAAATAGGTTTTGAATATGTTTTACTGGTAATGGGGACTTATGTAAATGCCAACAAAATAACTTTTTGGTCAGTGTGTGTGTGTGTTTCAACTATTTAACTGTACTAGAATGCTTAAAAGGCAGGTAAAATGTTAAGTATCGGTATCAGGGTTTTTTGGCAGGGAAATATTGGATATCTGTATCAGCCAAAAATGTCATATCGATGCATCCATAACTCGTTCTAAAGCGAATACTGGAACAATATTTCTAACATAGAATGTGGGGAATGGTCAGAGGCGATCTAAAGAATAATAATGTCATGTTGGTTGTTATTTTGTGATGTCATTAAAAATGTTAAAGGAATACTCTAACTTGAAAAGTATATACACTACATGTAAGAAGTATCCATCATCCACATTGTGTATGAAATATGAAAAATTATGACTGTTTTTGTTAACCGCTACTGGATCGGTCCCCCCCGCAAGATGGTTGAGCTAACGTGCGCTAATGTGATTAGCATGAGGTTGTAAGTAACAAGAACATTTACCAGGACATAGACATATCTAATATGGGCAGAAAGCTTAAATTCTTGTTAATCTAACAGCACTGTCCAATTTACAGTAGCTATTACAGTGAAATAATACCATGCTATTGTTTGAGGTGAGTGCAGTTATTGACTTAAATGTATCAATAAACCAATTAGGCATATTTGGGCAGACTTGATACATTTTTTATTTTTATTAAATCAGTCTAAACCTTTTCACATTCACTGCTGTGGTCAAAATCTAAATTGTGCCTAAACTGGAATAATACACTATGGCCTTTCTCTTGCATTTCAAATATGCTTTTTTTTTTTAAATGAAAATAAAAACGTTTTTTTTCTATGTATTGTCTTTTACCAGATCTAATGTGTTATTCTCCTACATAATTTTCACATTTACACAACCTTCAAAGTGTTTCCTTTTAAATGGTATCAAGAATATGCATATCCTTGCCTCAGGTCCTGAGCTACAGGCAGTTCGATTTGGGTATGTCATTTTAGACCCAAAAAAAGGGGCGGATCCTTAAGAGGTTTATATGAGAGGCATGTGAGGTTAGAAACTATAAGAGGAAATTGTTTCTATAACTTTGTACAAGTGAGTAGTCACCGCCCCATGAGTGAGGTCAGAGAGTGTCAGGCTCACGAACTGCCCCTTTTGAAGAACTGTATAAAATAAAATAAGGGGTTAATAATTAACATATCAGACCAGAGAGGCGTTTAGCTGCAGCTCACCTCCAAAGTGGTTCGAACTCTCTGCCTCATGTTGAAATCTCAACTCGAGGCAGAGACAATAACATCACTTCCCGGACAATCACTGGTATGGCTGATTAGCTGTCCTAAGTAAAGTATCTAGAAAAGGGAACTTATGTGGGACCATTCTACTACTCTCCTCAAATCACAGTAATACGCTACTCGCTTCACCACCATGGGAACCATCGACACAGCTGGCTGGCCTATCTTCAAAGAATCATCTTCCAGAGCGAATGGAAGAATAACAGTAGAAGAGACAGGTGGGGACTCCTTTTGGACAATCAGAGCCCGACAAGCGTGCCGCACAAATGCCCAGCACCCTATCCAAGAAGACCTGATACCGACAGAAATCCATGAAAAGCCAAGACATTTACACGTAAATACATTCATGATTTCTTACTTCAAAACGGGCGGCGGTTCATGTGCAAAGTATATGATAACTGTGAGAGTAGTTTCTAAATGTACCAAAGTATTATGTCTCTGTCCCTCCCTCTCTCTCGCTCTCCCCATCTCCTTTGTAACAAGCCGCCATATTGCGTAACTCCGCTAGGGACCTGTTTTAATGTATTAAGTGTGTATGTTTATCCTGTGTTACCATTTAGTTAGTAAATACATAATTAAACCCATTTGTGTAGTACTGAATCATAAGTAAGGCTGGGGTTTTTGCAGATGCAGGAGGTTACAACTGTTCAGAATTGTGAAATGATATGATTACTGGTTATGGTTATGATTAATACGTTGACTGTTTTATGGATGTGATATGTTTAACTCAAGAGATGGTAACTCTTTAAACAACCCCAAATCCTAATGAGTTTATTGTTACATGAATCATTTAAAATCGGGTAACAATTAAACATAGTTAGTTGATTTGATAAATAACGGTCATCAGATTAATGAAAGTAAGGTCACGACAGCCAATTAAATCATTGTGAATGACCTTGGTCCAAGAGTAGACCCATGTCGGCATATGAAAGAAAAAAAAAAATCGCCAGTTTGGGACGATTTAAATTTCACTTTGGGACAATTCTGGGACGGTGAAGAAAAAAGTCAGTCTTGAGCCCTGCATGTCACAACCTAGCTAGCATTGGCCAGATAAATCAGAGGAGAGAGAGAACTGTGTACAGTGGAGCCGAGGTGAGGACAGAGAGGAACCTGTTACCGCCATTACTGACTGTTCAGAGGGATGGAAGTCTGCAGCCACACATTAATTTTTTTAAATTATGAAAGACATAAAAGACAAAAAGGAAACTGTTGGAGCTTTTGGATTTCTATACTCTAGTTGAAAATAAGATTATTTTAGAGCAATGTGCCTTGTATTAATACCATTTTAAATGAATGTTCAAAAAAAAAAAACATACATTTTAACCATTCACTATCACGAACCAATAACAAAGGGCGAAATGCAGAGAACAAGGTAAAGCAATTGGATTTAGATTGTCATTATGGAGACACACATTGGATAAAGGTGGCAACTCCTCTCTTGCTGCTGGGGCTAGTTTTCAGTAGTCAATAAAGTGCTAATGGCCTCAAAGACGGTGTTTTGGAGGATATATTGGCACGGTGTTGCAAACCATTATCACCTTTATACAACGGGTTACCAACATATTCAAATAATGATTGACTTATTTTCATTAAAACGTTACTTTTAGAGACACGACCCAGTCGATCAGTCTTTTTGTTCTGTATCTATGGACGTGACCCAGTTGTTTGTTCTAAATGTTCCATTGCCATATGTTCTTATCCCTTACTTGCTAGCTAACCAACTAAGGCTAATTTACAGTCATGTCAAAGAAAAGTGCAGCCAGATTAACAATAAAGTAGCCGCATTTGCATTTGTTTAAGCTGTTTTCTTGTGACATTTATTTGGATGCAGCCATAATATAATTAGCTGAGGCGCAATTTCGCCTCGCATAGAAAATATGCTCACTTGTCAAGACACAGAGATGCTAGCCAGCAACACAGCAAACACAATCACTTCAAACTGAAGCTGGAAAGACTGCAAACTAGCCGCCCTTGTTTTGTTTTATATTTTTTCATTTGATATTTTTTTGTATATTTATCCAGAAAAATGATGCCAGCTGATTCATGATTTCGACTGGCTGAGAAACACTGTCTGTCTGTCTCATCCCAACATGCTCATTACTATGGGACAGCAGGAGATCAAATTTGAATATTGAAACAATTTTGCAAATGTGGAGAGAGGTATATACAAATCTCCGCTGTTCAAAACTAAATGTTAGTCTAAAAGAAATGTGAGATAATGTCTAGATGCTTTTTATAGTGGAGATCAAGTTAATAAATTGCCTGGCTGGGCTAATGAGACAGTGGATTGCGCAGTCAGATGGAACAGAGTAACAGAGTAGGCATTTTAATGTCATATATTTAGCCGGTGGCAATTTGTGGATTATAAACTGGGTGGTTCAAGCCCTGAATGCTGATTGGCTGACAGCCGTGATATATCAGACAGTATACCATAGGTATGACAACATGTATTGTTACTGCTCTAATTATGTTGGTAACCAGTTTATAATAACAATAACGCACCTCATGGGTTTGTGGTATATGGCCAATTTTTTTTTTGAAAAAAATAATTTATTACCATCTATATCATTCATTCTTTACAAAATCATAATTCTCATTCATTCTTAATTAATTCTATTTACAAAAACATCAAACAAAAACAAACCTCAGTGGAGCATCGTCCCTCCCCGTCATACCTAACCAATACCTAACCCTTTCCCTATCTCCCCTTCCCTAATCTATCCCCTTATAAATCTCACTCTAACACTCCCAGCCCTAATCCCCCCTTCCACCTCTCCCGTGCCGCATGCTGCCCCCACTTCCTCTCCTCCCTCTTCATCCTCCCCCTCAAATCACCTTCCACCCTCCTCACTATCCCTTCCACCCCCAATCTCTCCCTGCCTTGACTAAATTTGGCCTGGCTTCCCACAGTCCCCTTTTAAAAGAGACTCATGAGAAGCCAGAGCAGAAACCTGTCCCTATCCGTTCCCCTCACTCTCCCTATGCCTCTCTCTAGCCTAGCCCATGTCAACACAAAATCACTCCTAACCACACCTAGCAACACCCGTGCCCTAGCCCATACTAGTCCGGCAAAGACACAGTCCCAGAAGGCATGGCGCACAGTCTCCTCCCTGCCACAAGCAGATATTGGACAGGTGGGGGATCGCGACAAACTATGCCGGTACATGATGGAAAGTACCGGCAAGCACTTGTGGAGGCTCAACCAATTCAGGTCCTTGAGCCTGTTGTCCAGGCCCCGCGCCTGCACTCCCTCCCTGACCACTGACGAGATGCCCGCTACGGGCGCAGGACTCCCTGCCTGCCTGACCTCCTCGTACAGGTGCCTGTGGTCTAAACCTACTCGGGCAACTTCAACCTCGGGGTGCGGCTAAGGGCTGTATCCATGCACTCCGTGTTGCGTCGAGCGTAAGAACAGCCGTTGCTTAAATAGACACCGGCCGGAATGCGGTTTTAACCAATCAGGATTCAAGATTATACACACCCGTTGTATAATCTGGCAACCCTGAAGACAGTTACAAATCGATAGCCCACCTTCGTCTTCAGCATCAGCCGCAGGGGAATTGCTCGAAGGACTGTTGGTTCTCGATGAACCACAGGTAACAAACGTCTGCCCTTCTATGCCACTCACCGACCTGTACCTCGACTCAGTCAGGCTGAGTTGCTTCTCTAGCATTTTGATTTGCTCTTTGCTTTGAAAGACTTCTACACTTAACGCTCCACAGCAATCCTCTACTAATTTGCAAATCTCTGTCACGGCAGCGGAGGCTAGAATGTCCATGACGGAGCTTATCCGTTGATGCAAAACACTCGTCTCCGACATTGTAAACCCTTGTTTTTTTAACCGGTCACAATTACTTAATCTATTTAGATTCTAAGCGTTTTTTTCCAGCAGATTATTCGCGAAATAATGCTATTTGTTAAGAATATATGGCTTTTTGTTATCAGTGTTTCGCCATCTTTGATAACTGTGTTCTTGCGAGTGCATCCGGTCAGATTTTAGATGGGGGGGAGCTAGAAAGCGCCACCTACCGCGTGGAGAATAGAAGGCGCCTTACTCCGAGTTAAATCTTTTAACACTGATTGGATTGGGTGTATCCTCTGACTGCATGATTTATTCCTATGGTTTGCAGAAGCATTGTTTAATAATTGAGTAAATCATGGTTATTATTATGGTTGTTGGTTATCAACTTGAATACAGGATTTGGCACTGGAGTAATCTTAACCTCAGACAAACTGAGGTTGTAATCGTCTCAAGATCTTGAGAAAAACTGAATTCATATTGTTCATTTCTAGTACATATGCTTGTTTTTACCATAGATATAGAATATGGTCCGTTTTTTTTGTACACCATATCTTACTGGAAACCCTCTTATCCAAATAAGGCTGTAAGAACATTCCATGCTAAATGTCTCGTCTAAACACACCCCTATATCCAGTCCACACCCATTACTGTATTTAACAGAGCCTTAGCCGAGCCAAAGACCGGTCTCGGTAAACAGGTAAATTGAAGCTCAATAAATAAATGGAGGTTTCTATAGACTTTCTGTTCTCATCTCAAATCGTTTCTCATCCCATTTTATGCTGTCAACCAAAAGCACCATATCCAATGTTTTTTGTCGTCATATTGTTCCATAGATGATCGTAGACATTAGTTATCTTCCTGAAAGTACTAGCCCGTACAATGTTTATATATATATATATATATATATATATATATATACACACACTTAAAAAATGTTTTACTTGAAAACAATACCAGTTTAAGTACATAGAAATACATTTTTATTAGAAATTACAACATATTTAACCCATTGGTGAACACTTATTTAAAGTAACATACAGTAAAATAATGCAAATGTTCAAAGCAGTTAGAAATCTTATTGCACTGAATTGTGTGTTGCTAAGAAGATAGTCAACATTGTGAAGCATCTTATGGTCTAACATACGCAAATGAATGGGTATTGTGTGCCACATGCGAGGTCCCTCCAGCCCTGGCCCACTACAAAAGGAAAAACAAAAATGTGTCATCTTAGTAATTTAATCTGCCATATTTGAATCTGTCATACAGTTCTGGGACCGGGCTACCTGCCATTAATTTCCAGGTAACATAAATAAAGTAGTTGCATTGCTCTGGCTGTGGTTGTAAATTCCTGAACGGTCAACCCACTTTTGTTTGTTGTCATTTAGCAGATGACTTACAGGAGCAATTAGGGTTAAGTGCCTTGCTCAAATGCACAATGGCATATTTTTCACTTAGTCAGCTCAGGGTTTCGAACCAGCTACCTTTCAGTTGCTGTTACTGGCCAAATGCTCTGAACTGTCCGTTCTTAACCACTAGGTTACTTACAGCTGCACTACTGTCCCTTACCACTTACAGATCTGATATCATTGCCTAGCTGCATGAGTAAAATATCAGAACTATTTTTGCATGTGACCTGAGTGAAAAATTCTGGGTCAAAAACGTTCTGCTCACGCCACGTTGTCAGGGAGCCTTTCTCTCACCTCGAGGTCGAATCCAGCGATCCAGGCCGTGGCGCTGTTGGCTGTTCTTGTTATCTGTTGCAGGTAACAATATTCAGACGAGGAGCCGGCGAAGGCCAGGCGGGGGTCCAGTTTGTTGCAGTGTTACTGAAAGGAGAGGGGGGAGATGTGTGTGTGTGTGTACATGAAAAAAAGGTTGAGCACCCTCATAGTGACTATTTCAGTAAATACCAACAAAAACGCACAGACATTTTGAAAGTCCACAATTTGCTATCATATTAATAAATTCATGTCAAGCGCCGCTCAGATACAAATTAAATTGGGAAGTGCATTATATAGATGACTAAACTCAACTCCATGGTGAATGAAGTTTCTGATGAACTCCAACAACGGAGTTGAGCAGAGACCAGGCTTTGTGGAATTCAGCTCCGACAACATCGATTAGTGTGAGGTCAATACTTTAAAAAAATGTAAATTAAGAAATGCTTGCCTTGTTTGTCCTCTGTAGTTCTTCGTTTCCTGAAATCTATACTTTTTCAATAAACGTTAATCAAATACAACCACCAAATGTTTGCTCATTGCTGCTGCTCTAAGATGGCAACTCAGAGCAAATGCATGTGCCAATTGAATCTCAACAAGGAAATACCCAGCTAACAAACGTTCCCACAACTTTAGAGCACATTCCCTTAATGTTTTCATAGAATGTTCCAGTGAAGTGCAAGGACTGTTTCTCGGAGAACAATTCAAACAGAACTTACCCAGAACGTGGTTACCATGTTCTCAGAATATTCAATTGTAATGTTCTAGACACGTTTCCTGGGAACGTTGTATGAACATTCATGTATCCAGTTTTGAGGGTTAGGAGAATTATTCCATCAACATCACACAGAACATGGTTGCCATGTTCTGAGAATATAAGATATTAATGTTCTAGACATGTTTTCATGGGAACTTTGCAAAAACATTCCTATGTCTGATGACGTTTAAAACCGGATGTTCTGTCATGGTCCCAGCATGTTAGTTTCCAGAATGTTCCTGGGACGTCTTTGTTTTTTAGGCTGTCACCTGATGGTTCCAAAGAAATGTTGTCCCCTCAAAAAAAACATTTATTTACACACCATCCATTGTTACTGTGGCCGAGCCAATCAAGGCCCTAATTGGTGTACCACTGATCTATTTACAGCTCTTTGTCTGTTGGCAAGGTTAGGGACACCCACACACACAGTGCTTTGAACACACAATGTTTTCAACTTCCAAATTTGACACACATGATTACATTGTGGATGTTCATTTATACAGTAATTATAATTAATTATGTCCTCACCTGGAATTTGAACTCGCAACCTCTTGGTCCACAGCGTTCCGATCTTCCTGCTACACATTTGATGAAGTTTTGACCTTGGGAGAAACAATGTATTTGATGGAGTTCATTAGAAACTTCCTTCACCATGGAGTTGAGTTTAGTCAGCGAGACAGAGGAGTGTTCACAAACATGAAACACTTGGACTGGTAGCTGAACCATCCGTCAGGGCAGAACCTGCGTGGTGCTGTGAAGGCGACAATCGAACACAAAAATGAGTTGACATCTTAATACCAAGGCGTTGATATTGGCAGGAACATGACCTTGCTGAAGTACAATGTTTGATCTCATAATGTAAAATATGAATATTTATTTAGTCTTTGGTGTTTTTTCCCCCCTACCTGTTGACAGATCCAAATTACACTTGCCTTTCGTTATGTGGCCATGTATTGCAGCACGTACCAAATCAGTAATAGTAGAACAAGTAATAGTAGAACCACAAAGTGAAGTGTCAATATACCTATAGGTTTAGGTTCAACAGCCTCAGCCTGTACTTCCTCCTCTGGAAAAGCACAAACAATACACGTAATCAGAGAACATCATTATTTTGCCACCAGCAAATCAATATGACAGGGATACCATATAAATATATGTTTGTTTTCGTGCCTTTAGTATTTTATAGTTGACATGTAGTTTAATGCATTTGTTTCATACCAATGTGAAGTCTCACTAAAGGGAATCCCTAAACTATAATTGATCAGGAAAAAGGTACATAATAGACAGTGATGCTCCTGCTTGATGAAAGCCCATAGAGACTAACTACCTGCCCTCCAGGACACCTACACCACTCGATGTGTACAGGAAGGGCGTTAAAGATCATCAAGGACAACAACCACCCGAGCCACTGCCTGTTCACCCCGCTATCATCCAGAAGGCGAGGTCCGTACAGGTGGATCAAAGCTGGGACCGAGAGACTGAAAAACAGTTTCTATCTCAAGGCCATCAGACTGTTAAACAGCCACCACTAACATTGAGTGGCTGCTGCCAACACACTGACTCAACTCCAGCCACTTTAATAATGGGAACTGATGGAAATTGATGTAAAATATATCACTAGCCACTTTAAACAATGCTACCTAATATAATGTTTACATACCCTACATTATTCATCTCATATGTATATGTATATACTGTACTCTATCATCTACTGCATCTTTATGTAATACATGTATCACTAGCCACTTTAAACTATGTCACTTTGTTTACATACCCTACATTACTCATCTCATATGTATATACTGTACTCGATACCATCTACTGCATCTTGCCTATGCCGTTCTGTACCATCACTCATTCATATATCTTTATGTACATATTCTTTATCCCCTTACACTTGTGTGTATAAGGTAGTAGTTTTGGAATTGTTAGGTTAGATTACTCGTTGGTTATTACTGCATTGTCGGAACTAGAAGCACAAGCATTTCGCAACACTCGCATTAACATCTGCTAACCATGTGTATGTGACAAATAAATGTGATTTGATTCGAGACTTAACTGACCTGGGGCTTCACCCAGCTTCTCTGGTGCAGGAGCCCCAATCCTTTAGTATTTTAAGGACTCTAGTCAGTAGACTGGACCCTGGTTTTACAGTAAGTATCATAACTATTCACCCCCCTACTTGGATTTTTTTTCACATTTTGTTGTTACAAAGTGGGATTTAAATGGATTTAATTGTGACTTTTTTTTGTCATTGATCCACACAACATAGTCCATAATGTCAAAGTGAAAAGAAAATTCTGCAAATGTTTACAAATTAAATAACAAAAATAATGTAATTGCATAAGTATTCACCTCTTTTATATAGGCAAGCCTAAATTAGCTCAGGGATCAAATTTGGTTCAACAAATCACATATTAAGTTACATGGACTCATTCTGTCTGAAATAATAGGGATTGACATGATTTTTGAATGACTACCCCTTCCTCTGTTCCCCCCATACATATAACATCTGTAAGGTACCTCGGTCAAGTATTGAATTTCAAGAACAGATTCAACTACAAAGACCAGGGAGCTCAGAAAGCCTCAAAAGAAGGGCAGTGATTGGTAGATGGGTAACATTAAAAATTAGACATTGAATATATATTTAAACATGGTCAAGTTAATAATTATGCTGTGATATTAAACCACCCAGACGCAACAAAGACACAGTCGTACTTCTGAACTGAGCTGCAGGAAACTACTCAGGGATGTCACCATGAGGCAAGTAGTGGTTTTAAAACAGCCACAGAGTTCAATGGCTGTGATGGGAGACAAATGAGGATGGTTTTTCCACAATAATGACCTAAATGACTGTGAAAAGAAGAATACAAATATTTATTTCATTGCGCACAACCCTGCATGGTGGAGATTTGCTGGGGTTCTGTCCCTTTCTCTCTCTATTTTATCATTTTCTTTGGAATGACCAGGAGGCAGCAACAGTAACAGTGGCTTGACCTCGGCTGGCGCTGCCTTTCTGGTCAAGCGGAAAAGGCAGAGAACACCTGAAGGACTGGGGAAGTGGAAGGGTAAGAGTGGCTTGACCGCGGCCCGACCTGACTCGCCAGTCCACTGACCACCCATAACCCCCCAGCAACGGACCAGCTGCCTGAAGAGGAGACGACGGACTGCAGGCCTTGAGGCGAGTAGAGTGCTGCCAGGGTCAAGCCTTATTCCCTCTACCCTTGGCCTGCAGCCCTCCTCCTCTGCAATTTTTTACCCATCTGCCCTCCTCAGGCCACCAACACTGACCAGACCAGGACCAGCTGACCGCCAACCACCCAGAGCGAACCAAACAGCATCTCTTCCAGAACCAGAAGAGCGGAGGAAGAACCAAAGACACCGACCTACGCCTGGAGTGAGCAGACCTCAGGAGAGTCCCACCCCATTGACCTATGGGTGACGGGCTTCCAGGTGTGTCTGCCTGCTGTGAGGTCCTTCCTCCCTCTGCAGGATCACAGACCCCCCTAAACAACACCACCACCCACCTGAACAAGATGACCAGGATGACCCCAGGACTGATGTGCCACTACAACATGGTGAGGCTGATGCTAATCCCCAAGAGGAGACTGTAGAGTATGGAGCCAACAAACACTGGGGAGCAGCAACAACAACCGCCAGACCAGAAACCATGTATTTCAGCAGGGTAGTTCTCCAGTGAGGTATGGGATTTGTGCAGTCTTACCTGAACTGCCTGATGAAACCCCCAGAGCCACAGTAATCATTCGAAGCCAGTTTCAAGACCCTGTAGTTACTAGAACAGTTTTGGTCTAAATTCAGTATAAAGACTCAGCACTGTTTAACAAACTCAGAGCCTTTCCGACACAGAATCCAAGGTAGTTACTGTAGAGTTTCACAATGAATGCATCCAGGACTATGACATACAAGTTTGGTTAAGCAGGTTTGCCACCCTCAAGTCAGTGGCTAGGAGGGTCCTGGACGAAGACAACGTCTGGACAGGGGCACGAAAATGGCTAGTAATGTTAAGACCGGACCCAACCAGAGTGGGCAGAGTCCCCAGCACCATAACGCTGGGAAACAACAGATGCTACATCCACTACTACGGCATGCCCAAACTGTGCAGGAGCTGCGGCCAACTGCGCCATCTGGTGACAGCCTGCACCACCATCATCTGCAAGATCTGTAAAGACAATCATCCCACCTCAGACTGTAACCCCACACACCCCTGCAACCTGTGCGAGAAAACGGGACACTTCTTCAGAACCCAGTTCCTATGCCAGCAGGAAAAGGGCCATCGTCAGAACCCTCAGACTCAGCACCATCGACTACACTGTGCCCTATTCCTAGGACACCCCCGCCCACCAACCAGTGCCTTCAGAAAGTATTCAAACCACTTGACCTTTTCCACATTTTGTTACATTACAGCCTTATTCTAAAATGGATTAAATAAAATAATTTCCTCAGCAATCTACACACAATACCCCACTTTTTTAGACATTTTTTGGAGTGAAAATGTATTCAAAATAAAAAACAGATACCTTATTTACATAAGTATTCAGACCCTCTTCTATTAGACTCGAAAATGAGCTCAGGTGCATCCTGCTTCCATTGATCATTCTTGAGATGTTTCTACAACTTTACTGGAGTCAATCTGTGGAAAATTCAATTGATTGGACATGTTTTGGAAAGGCACACACCTGCATGTCAGAGCGAAAACCAAGCCATGAAGTCAAAGGAATTGTCCGTAGAGCTCCGAGACAGGATTGTGTAGAGGCACAGATCTGAGGAAGGGTACCAAAAGATGTCTGCAGTATTGAAGGTCCCCAAGGTTCTTCTGACAGAGCTCTAGAGTTCCTCTGTAAGGATGGGAGAACCTTCCAGAAGGACAACCATCTCTGCAGCACTCCACCAATCATGCCTTTATGGTAGAGTGGCCAGACAGAAGACACTCCTCAGTAAAAGGCACATGACAGCCCGCTTGGAATTTGCCAAAAGGCATCTAAAGACTCTCAGACCATGAGAAACAAGATTCTCTGGTCTGATGAAACCAATATTGAACTCTTTGGCCTGAATGCCAAGAGTCACATCTCTAGGAAACCTGGCACCATAGTGAAGCATGGTGGTGCATGGTGGTGGCAGCATCATGCTGTGGGGATGTTTTTCAGTGGCAGGGAGACTAGTCAGGATCGAGACAAAGATGAACAGAGCAAAGTACAGAGAGATCCTTGATGAAAACCTGCTCCAGAGCACTCAGGACATCAGATGAAGGTTCACCTTCCAACAGGACAACAACCCTAAGCACACAGGCAAGGAGTGGCTTCGGGACAAGTCTCTGAATGTCCTTGAGTGGCCCAGCAAGAGCCCAGATTTGAACGTGATCTAACATCTCTGGAGAGACCTGAAAATAGCTGTGCAGCAACATTCCCCATCCAACCTGACAAAGCTTGAGAGGATCTGCAGAAAAGAATGGGAGAAACTCCCCAAATACAGGTGTGCCAAGCTTGTAGTGTCATACCCAAGAAGACTTGATGCTGTATTCGCTGCCAAAAGTAGTGTCTGAATACTTATGTAAACGTGATATTTCAGTTTTTTATTTTTAATAAATTAGCAGAAATGTCTAAAACCTGTTTTTGCTTTGTCATTATGGGGTATTGTGTGTAGATTGATGAGGGAAATAAAACTATTTAATGAATTTTAGAATAAGGCTGTAACGTAACAAAATGTGGAAAAAGTCAAGGGGTCTGAAACATTTCCGAAGTCATTGTACAAGACATGGAGAGATTTCGCTTTTAGGACAGGTATGCCCACAACTGGGCTGGCATCCTGGAAGTAGAAGGACATCATGGCCCACAGCCGCTCTAAGAACACCATCGCCCACCTGAGCCAGCTCAGCCGTAGATCCGCAACAGGTATGGTTCAACGTCAATCCCCACGGCATCACAAACAAACAGAAAGATATCTCATGGATGGCAGTTCATGGTTGCCTACCCATTAGGGTATTAATGTATAGTCGGTACATACCATGTACAGAGAACTGCCCCCACTGATGCACTGACACTGAAAACATCTACCACCTGTTTGTTGAGTGCACCGTGGCCAGGCGGCTATGGGCCCGGTTTGTTCCCTCTGTCTCCCCCAACAGTTTGCTAACCCTACCTCGCTTGACGGCGGAGAACATCCTGAACGGTCCTCCCGGTGGATCTAGCAACACCTATCTCCGCCAGCAGTGGAGGATCGCCGGCACAATCAAGCAGGCTCCTCAAGTTGTCCTTCGTCATGATTGTTACATGTTATTTGAACGAATGCATTTGTTTTTGGTAATTGTTTGTTCTTTTGATTCGATTAACTTAAGTTGAATTGATTTTTGGGGGGTTGATTTTTGATCTGTGTGTAACCCAGATACGTGGGTTACACATAGTAAGATAGAGGGCCGCTGTTTTGCTCGCTCGGATGCTTTCTCCGGTGATATAGTTTCAGCAACATGCGAATTGAAGGAAAGTTGGCGGACGCTGGAATTATTTTACATGAACATGCGAAGGTAACCTACTTTTTGAAGTGATTTGCTTGACAATCAGATGAAAACATCATGACAGGTTGTGGTCATGGCACATTAAAAGGTAATACATTTTTATAGATAAGTTATGTTTACTATAAAACCCATTGTGGTATATTGGAGGGGCGGGGTGTCGGATCTTGGCATCATTAAAGTGAAGACTGTTATTTTATCAAATCAATTCTCTGTAATTATTATTACGTGATTAAACAAATCATGTAAATGTAATATTTTAATATCTGATCAATTAGTCTTCTAATTAATGAATTATTCTTTACCTCACGTTAGTCTCATTCCAAATGTTGTAAATTGTTGGTTATCTGCACAAACCCAGCCTTCACTATGAATTATCCATACATCAATTGTCTTAATCATTTATTTACTAATTAACTAAATAATCACAGAAATGCATGCATAAACTAACAAAGTAGATATGGTGACAAGGAAATGATAGGGGATGTGCCCTAGTGGGCTAAACCGATATGACGCTTGGTAGACAAAGGGACTGAGAACAGGCGTGAAAGACAAAAGTCACTACACAGTTGATAATTATAATAATTGAAATGCTAATCCTTTGCACATGAACACTCACTCATTCAGGAATAATTGCAATCAATATATATATTTACGCTCAGTGTGTCGTCATGATCTCTGTTGGAATCGTCCGTCATTCTGTTGGAAAGTTCATCTGAACTTCTCTTTGCCTCCCTGGAGTCTTTTGTGGTTAGAATGGATACTTCAGAGTGCCATTCAGAAATGTTCTTATAGAATATATGTTTTGGTGGTTGTCGGTCTTCGCATTCAGTCGACATAAATTCTAGCTGCAGACTAGTAATTAGTATCGAAGATTTGCTCTTATTCTGTCTGTATCGACAGTCTGAGTTGAACCATTTCCACCAGTGTAGCCAATGCTCCGTGGTTTGGTCAGGAATTTAACAACCGAGGAATGCATGGTCTCTACTCAAACCTTAGCCCTCTTGGTAATCGAGGTACGCTTGGTCTCTACTCAGACCTTAGCCCTCTCGGTAATCGACGTACGCATGGTCTGAAGTGGGCTTCTCCAGATGGGGTTTATATTCGGAACAGCAGTAAAGGGCTGTCCCATGATGCCAGATCAATGTCTGTGCTCATGGGGCGGGCCAATGACTCAGTTAAACTTTAAAGGGAATTGGATTCTCTTTCATTAAACAGTTTAAAATCACATTACATAATTTCACAAATAGTTTAATCTTTACTCATTCATTTTATACAATAATTAGATGCAAAACTCATAACGGAGACTCTTGTATAAACAGAGTTATGGTAATGTGGCTGTATTGTCTCATGAGGTCACAAACATTACACAAAATGGATCGGTCATAGCTGGATTCTCCACCGACGTTTACACATTCTCCAAAACATGGACATTGTTCAGTTCTCAAGTTCTGTGAGGTAGAATAAGTTCCTTTGTTCTACTGTGAACCCTCTCTCTATATTGCATGAGAGAGTCTCCTCCAGGAATTTATGACCTGAGATAACAGAAGCTAGGTGTAAGAGGGAGAGCGGGGGAAGGCACTCACTATACCCTAAGAGGGCCACGTCATGACAGGGGGCTTAAACTGGACACTGCCTGGGGCCTCCAAATCACTAAGTCCGCCCCTGGGTGCCCCAGTGTATTACCAATATTACAAGTTATTTCTCGTGTAGGCTTCTACATCCGTTTTTTGTCTTGTATCGACAATGATCTATTTCTGGGAGATCCATTTAAGGTCATGAGGATGGTTAATTAAAACTTCTTTAGGATCGGTGTCCCGTCTGTGGGACAGTTGAGCAAACATAGGCTAATGTGATTAGCATGAGGTTGTAAGAAACAAAAAAAAGATTCCAGGACATAGACATTTCTGATATGGGCAGAAAGCTTAAATTCTTGTTAATCTAACTGCACTGTACAATTTACAGTAGCTTTTAGAGTGAAAGAATACCATGCTATTGTTTGAGGAGAGTGCACAATTATGAACTTGAAAATGTATGATTAAACCAATTAGGCACATTTGGGCAGTCTTGATACAACATTTTGAATATATATGCAATACTTCACTGGAACTCTGAAACTTTGCACATACGGTGCTACCATCTATTGGCCAAAGTCTAAATTGCACCTGGGCAAGAATAATTATGTCCTTTCTCTTGCATTTCAAAAATGGTAAAAAAAAAAATATATATATATATTTTTTTTTTGCATGATCTTTTACCAGATCTAATGTGTTATATTATCCTACATGCCATTCACATTTTCACAAACTTCAAAGTGTTTCCTTTCTAATGGTATCAAGAATATGCATATCCTTGCTTCAGGGCCTGCGCTACAGGCAGTTAGATTTGGGTATGTCATTTTAGGCGAAAATTGAAAAAAAGGGTCCAATCCTTAAGTTAAGGAGGCATTAGGAAAGGTAGAGTTAGTCAGAGTGTCCAGGAGTGGTTATGTTTCAATTTTCAGTTTATCGAAAGAGCATAAGGAGAAGGCATTGTGGCTGTCTGTATAAATGATCAGGAAGTGGAGAGTTTGGATTTTCGGAGCAAAGCACCGATAAAAGCTCTGGAGTCTCATTGGACATTGTGACTAGTTATCTGACGAAGCAGATTCCAGGAGTGATTGGAGCAGATCGTCTAAACCATGTAGTAGGCAATAGTGTAAACATACTTTAAAGTATTAGTTAAGTAGTTTTGGGGGGGTATTTGTACTTTAATATTTATATTTATGACAACATTTACTTCACTATATTCCTAAATAAAATGATGTACTTTCTACTCCATACATTTTCACAGACAACCAAAAGTACTCATTACATTTTGAATGCTTAGCAGGAGATGAAAATATTCCATTTATGCACTTAAGAGAACATCCCATGTCATCTCTACTGCCTCTGATCTGGCAGACTCACTAAACACAAGTCTCATTTGTAAATTATGTCTGAGTTTTGGAGTGTGCCCCTGGCTATCCATAAATTACAAAAACAAGAAAATATTGCTTAATATAATGCATTTGAAATTATTTATACTTTTACTACTTAAGTATATTTTAGCAATTACATTTACTTTTGATATTGAAGTATATTTAAAAAAAATACTTTTTAGACAAACTTTTACTTAAGTAATTTGCTATTATAGTATATTTACTTTTACTGAAGTATGACGATTGGGTACCTTTTTCCACCACTGATAGTAGATGGAAAGGAGGAAAGTCAATTCATAAAAGTCAAAAGTCAACTCAAGATATGCAGTGAGAACGTTTGTGAATAAACCTTTGCAGTGTCTTAATTGAAAAAGTTATGGTCATGTTTTTTTATTTTTTTAATGTTTTTTTTTATATATATATATATATTTTTTATTAACAACAAATCAATACATTTATTTTTTTATTTTTTTTTATTTCACCTTTATTTAACCAGGTAAGCAAGTTGAGAACAAGTTCATACATACATAAAGCACATGAGGGAACACAAGCATACATAGATTACAAACAATGGACAATCGAGCTAGGGGGTACAATATCACATTACAATTACACAAGGACCTTAAGGGACATGCATATACTTACAATTCTAACAGCTTTTTTGTTAGTAGAGCATTTAACCGTCTTAAAATACAGTTCAATTTCTTTTTGTAGGGTACGAAAATGTGGTTTTCTGTTTGCAAATTTACATTTGTGTATATGAAATTTGGCCAAAAGAATAATGAAATTAATTACATAAATGTAAAGATGTAAAGAATCTTTGTATGTAAAGAATCCAAACAGTACATCTCTCCAAAATAGTGTAAAATCTTCATAAATGTGTTCAATTATAAACCTACTGATTTTCTTACATGAATACAATGCCAAAAAAGATGCACAACTGTTTCTGGGTGGTCATTACAAAAGGAGCAATTTGAGTTGATGTTTTAATTAAACTTCTTCATATAGTGGTTGGCAGGATAATATTTATGAATAATTTTAAAGGAAACTTCCTTAATTTTGTTAACAAGTAGGTATGTTTGTGGCAACATCCAAACTTTTTTCCAACAGATATTATCAATAAGTCCATTCCAATAAGGCATGACATAAGGTATAGATACAACATCCTGCTGAAACAAGGATCGTATCGCTCTGTTGTTGAATGGACCAAAAGAGAAACAAATCTTTCCTACTGATGAGTCAACAGGGTCAATAGAAGGTAGGCTCTGAGGGTCAGGTCTTGACATGTTCCTGAATAACATAGCAACACCTGAGGGAATGGCATCTAAAACAATTGCAAAATCTTTAGGTGTTACAGGGACCTTGTAAAGTGATAAGAATTCTTTATAACTGAGTAAAAAACACTCTGCATTTACCAGTTGGCTCACCAATAGGATATTATTTCTGAACTAATATTCTAAAAACAGAGAGGTATTTTTATACAATATATCCCGATTATTCCATATATAATATCTGTGTGGAGAAAAATTGTGTTTATAAATTAAGGACCATGACAAGAAAACCTGCCGATGAAAAGCAGAAAGTTTCACTGGAACTTTGTCAATATTATAATTGCAAAACAACATGAAGTTAAGGCCACCAAAAGAAGAGAAGACATGATGAGGAATAAAATTCCAGATAGAAGTGGGTCTTCTTAGGAATTGTTTTATCCAATTGATCTTGAAAGTATTATTTAAAGTAGTAAAATCCAGAAAATTCAGTCCACCATTCTCATAAGTGTTCATTACAACAGTTTTCCTAATGTAGTTATGGTCATGTATCAAGTGTGAGCCGACGGAAGCAGCGTTTCCATTCAACTGTCTTGTCGATAAAAACGGCTGTGCGTAATGACGTCACACAAACAACTTTCGCAAAACCTGGGTCTTTTCTCAATTAGATTATATCAACTCCTCCGTACCCCTTTAGAAAAAGGTTAAAGGTAATCGGAGAGGCGTCGAGGAGAGGGAAAAGTGCTTGAATGACTCTGCAGAAGTCAGGGCATTCATACTTATCGCGCTTCGTTGAACAGTGCAGAACTATTGTGAAGGAAGTGAGTTTGTGTTCATACAGGACCTCCCGCCATCTAATCATGGCAATGCGGAGCGACACGAAGCCCTCCACATCGTTACAACATTTGAGAGGTCCAGTGAGTTGTGGTTCAGAGCTCAATTTGGCCTCTGCGTGCCTTCGTAGGCACCGCGTTTGTTTCGACCACATTTTCAGATCAAGCATACATTGGCTCATAGGCTCCTTTAGTCCATTATTGTGTTAATGTCTCCGGTCTCCCGCAATAGCCAGCATGGATCAAATGCAATAATTAACTAATATCTGCCAAATAATTGTCATGTTCCAACGTATCACCACGGTACATACATGCTGTGTGAAACGTGCATCCAGCTAACCCGAAAAGCAAGGCCGAACAATTCAGGCATTCTTGAAAGTAAAGGATAAGGCTGGTTCTGCAAAGAATTTTTTTTTTATAGTTGAAAGAATATATATTTAGCATGCAGTAAACATTTAGAATGAAATATGCACTGGAGCTTTATAGTTACGTGATGACATCACGTGCCCTGCATACCTTCTGCAAATATAATTTTTGAAAAACTCAGTTTCCATCATAATTTGTCGCAATAAAGAATGTTTGACAAAAGAAAAATCCACCCGACAATTGCCTCTAAGGAGCGTTTCCAAACAGCTGGAGTAATGAAGTGACACAAAAAAGTTCTCAGAAAGCTAGAATGTCGAAAGGAAAATGTGATTAGTGTTTCCATAATCCATTTAGGCAAATTGTGCACTAATAGCCAACATTTGCAACAGCCTGTATGCTTACACTATATATACAAAAGTATGTGGACACCCCTTCAAATTATTGCTGACAGGTGTATAAAATCGAGCACACAGCCATACAATCTCAATAGAGAGCTCAGCGACTTTCAATGTGGCACCTTAATAGGATGCCACCTTTCCAACAAGTCAGTTTGTCAAATTTCTGCCCTACTGGAGAAACAACGGTTCTGCCACGAAGTGGTAGGCCACAGAAGCTCACAGTATGGAACTGCAGAGTGCTGAAGCGCATAGCCCATAAAAATGATGTCCTCGGGTGCAACACTCACTACCAAGTATCAAACTGCCTCTGGAAGCAACGTCCGCACAAGAACTGTTCATCTGAAGCTTCATGAAATAGATTTCCATGGCCGAGCACTCAATCCTAAAATCACCATGCGCAATGCCAAGCGTCGGCTGGAGTAGTGTAAAGCTCGCTGCCATTGGACTCTGGAGCAGTGGAAACGTGTACTCTGTAGTGATGAATCACGCTTCACCATCTGACAGTCCGACAGACAAATCTGGGTTTGGCAGATGCCAGGAGAACCCTAGCAGCACCAATGCATAGTGTCAACTGTAAAGTTTGGTGGAGGAGGAATAATGGTCTGGGGCTGTTATTCATGGTTTGAGTTAGGCCCTAGTTCTAATGAAATGAAATCTTAACGGTACAGCATACAATGACATTCTAGACGATTCTGTGCATCCAACTTTATTTAAACAGTTTGGGGAAGGCCCTTTCCTGTTTCAGCAAGACAATGCCTCCATGCACAAAGCGAGGTCCATACAGAAATTGTTTGTCGAGATTGATGTGGAATAACTTGACTGGCCTGCACAGAGCCCTGACTTCAACCCCATCAAACACCTTTGGGATTAAGTGGAACGCCGACTGCGAGCCAGGCCCAACCTCACTAATGTTCTTGTAGCTGAATGGAAGCACGTCCCCGCAGCAATGTTCCAACATCTAGTGGAAAACCTTCCCAGAGGAGTGGGGGCTGTTATAGCATAACAAGGGGGACCAACTCCATTTAATGCCCATGATTTTAGAATAAGATGTTCGAGGAGCATGTGTCCAAATACTTGTGGCCATTTAGTGTATCTGCTTCATGTCTCAGGTAGCCGCAAGAGGGAGCATGGATAGAACGCAAGAATGTACTAATTTATAGTTAGATAAGTGATGACATCACTTGACCTTATTACCTTATTAGGCAATAATTTATTTGAAAAATGCCATTTCCATAATCATTTTTCGCAATAAAGTTAGACAAAAGAAATATCCACCCCTGTCGAACAGATACAATTTTTGTTGATCTTTAAAAAATGTTTTCCTATAGCTGTGTATTTTTTGTGACATTGAGTTTTCCTAAAACTCATTTGATTATGGTGATTATGATTATGGTGTCGTAAAAATTTACATTTACATTTAAGTCATTTAGCAGACGCTCTTATCCAGAGCGACTTACAAATTGGTGCATTCACCTTATGACATCCAGTGGATCAGTAGTGCATCTAAATCTTTTAAGGGGGGTGAGAGGGATTACTTTATCCTATCCTAGGTATTCCTTAAAGAGGTGGGGTTTCATGTGTCTCCGGAAGGTGGTGATTGACTCCGCTGTCCTGGCGTCGTGAGGGAGTTTGTTCCACCATTGGGGGGCCAGAGCAGCGAACAGTTTTGACTGGGCTGAGCGGGAACTGTACTTCCTCAGTGGTAGGGAGGCGAGCAGGCCAGAGGTGGATGAACGCAGTGCCCTTGTTTGGGTGTAGGGCCTGATCAGAGCTTGGAGGTACTGAGGTGCCGTTCCCCTCACAGCTCCGTAGGCAAGCACCATGGTCTTGTAGCGGATGCGAGCTTCAACTGGAAGCCAGTGGAGAGAGCGGAGGAGCGGGGTGACGTGAGAGAACTTGGGAAGGTTGAACACCAGACGGGCTGCGGCGTTCTGGATGAGTTGTAGGGGTTTAATGGCACAGGCAGGGAGCCCAGCCAACAGCGAGTTGCAGTAATCCAGACGGGAGATGACAAGTGCCTGGATTAGGACCTGCGCCGCTTCCTGTGTGAGGCAGGGTCGTACTCTGCGGATGTTGTAGAGCATGAACCTACAGGAACGGGCCACCGCCTTGATGTTAGTTGAGAACGACAGGGTGTTGTCCAGGATCACGCCAAGGTTCTTAGCACTCTGGGAGGAGGACACGATGGAGTTGTCAACCGTGATGGCGAGATCATGGAACGGGCAGTCCTTCCCGGGAGGAAGAGCAGCTCCGTCTTGCCGAGGTTCAGCTTGAGGTGGTGATCCGTCATCCACACTGATATGTCTGCCAGACATGCAGAGATGCGATTCGCCACCTGGTCATCAGAGGGGGAAAGGAGAAGATTAATTGTGTGTCGTCTGCATAGCAATGATAGGAGAGACCATGTGAGGTTATGACAGAGCCAAGTGACTTGGTGTATAGCGAGAATAGGAGAGGGCCTAGAACAGAGCCCTGGGGGACACCAGTGGTGAGAGCGCGTGGTGAGGGAGACAGATTCTCGCCACGCCACCTGGTAGGAGCGACCTGTCAGGTAGGACGCAATCCAAGCATGAGCCGCGCCGGAGATGCCCAACTCGGAGAGGGTGGAGAGGAGGATCTGATGGTTCACAGTATCGAAGGCAGCCGATAGGTCTAGAAGGATGAGAGCAGAGGAGAGAGAGTTAGCTTTAGCAGTGCGGAGTGCCTCCGTGATACAGAGAAGAGCAGTCTCAGTTGAATGACTAGTCTTGAAACCTGACTGATTTGGATCAAGAAGGTCATTCTGAGAGAGATAGCGGGAGAGCTGGCCAAGGACGGCACGTTCAAGAGTTTTGGAGAGAAAAGAAAGAAGGGATACTGGTCTGTAGTTGTTGACATCGGAGGGATCGAGTGTAGGTTTTTTCAGAAGGGGTGCAACTCTCGCTCTCTTGAAGACGGGAGGGACGTAGCCAGCGGTCAGGGATGAGTTGATGAGCGAGGTGAGGTAAGGGAGAAGGTCACCGGAAATGGTCTGGAGAAGAGAGGAGGGGATAGGGTCAAGCGGGCAGGTTGTTGGGCGGCCGGCCGTCACAAGACGCGAGATGTCATCTGGAGAGAGAGGGGAGAAAGAGGTCAGAGCACAGGGTAGGGCAGTGTGAGCAGAACCAGCGGTGTCGTTTGACTTAGCAAACGAGGATCGGATGTCGTCGACCTTCTTTTCAAAATGGTTGACGAAGTCATCTGCAGAGGGGGGAGGAGGATTCAGGAGGGAGGAGAAGGTGGCAAAGAGCTTCCTAGGGTTAGAGGCAGATGCTTGGAATTTAGAGTGGTAGAAAGTGGCTTTAGCAGCAGAGACAGAGGAGGAAAATGTAGAGAGGAGGAAGTGAAAGGATGCCAGGTCCGCAGGGAGGCGAGTTTTCCTCCATTTCCGCTCGGCTGCCCGGAGCCCTGTTCTGTGAGCTCGCAATGAGTCGTCGAGCCACGGAGCGGGAGGGGAGGACCGAGCCGGCCTGGAGGATAGGGGACATAGAGAGTCAAAGGATGCAGAAAGGGAGGAGAGGAGGGTTGAGGAGGCAGAATCAGGAGATAGGTTGGAGAAGGTTTGAGCAGAGGGAAGAGATGATAGGATGGAAGAGGAGAGAGTAGCGGGGGAGAGAGAGCGAAGGTTGGGACGGCGCGATACCATCCGAGTAGGGGCAGTGTGGGAAGTGTTGGATGAGAGCGAGAGGGAAAAGGATACAAGGTAGTGGTCGGAGACTTGGAGGGGAGTTGCAATGAGGTTAGTGGAAGAACAGCATCTAGTAAAGATGAGGTCGAGCGTATTGCCTGCCTTGTGAGTAGGGGGAAGGTGAGAGGGTGAGGTCAAAGAGGAGAGGAGTGGAAAGAAGGAGGCAGAGAGGAATGAGTCAAAGGTAGACGTGGGGAGGTTAAAGTCGCCCAGAACTGTGAGAGGTGAGCCGTCCTCAGGAAAGGAGCTTATCAAGGCATCAAGCTCATTGATGAACTCTCCGAGGAACCTGGAGGGCGATAAATGATAAGGATGTTAAGCTTGAAAGGGCTGGTAACTGTGACAGCATGGAATTCAAAGGAGGCGATAGACAGATGGGTAAGGGGAGAAAGAGAATGACCACTTGGGAGAGATGAGGATTCCGGTGCCACCACCCCGCTGACCAGAAGCTCTCGGGGTGTGCGAGAACACGTGGGCGGACGAAGAGAGAGCAGTAGGAGTAGCGGTGTTGTCTGTGGTGATCCATGTTTCCGTCAGTGCCAAGAAGTCGAGGGACTGGAGGGAGGCATAGGCTGAGATGAACTCTGCCTTGTTGGCCGCAGATCGGCAGTTCCAGAGGCTACCGGAGACCTGGAACTCCACGTGGGTCGTGCGCGCTGGGACCACCAGATTAGGGTGGCCGCGGCCACGCGGTGTGGAGCGTATGTATGGTCTGTGCAGAGAGGAGAGAACAGGGATAGACAGACACATAGTTGACAGGCTAGAGAAGAGGCTACGCTAATGCAAAGGAGATTGGAATGACAAGTGGACTACACGTCTCGAATGTTCAGAAAGTTAAGCTTACGTAGCAAGAATCTAATTGACTAAAATGATTAAAATGATACAGTACTGCTGAGGTAGGCTAGCTGGCAGTGGCTGCATTGTTGACTTTGTAGGCTAGCTGGCAGTGGCTGCGTTGTTGACACTACACTAATCAAGTCGTTCCGTTGAGTGTAAAGTTTCTACAATGCTGCTATTCGGGGGCTAGCTGGCTAGCTAGCAGTGTTGATTACGTTACGTTGCGTTAAAAGAACGACAATAGCTGGCTAGCTAACCTAGAAAATCGCTCTAGACTACACAATTATCTTTGAAACAAAGACGGCTATGTAGCTAGCTATGTAGCTAGCTACGATCAAACAAATCACACTGTTGGGACTGTAATGAAATGAAATGAAAATGTGATACTACTTGTGGAGCGAAGCGGAATGCGACCGGAATGCGAAAGTTCTATTCAGTAGACGTTGGCTAGCTGTTGGCTAGCTAGGAGTGACTCCTACGTTAAGGACGACAAATAGCTGGCTAGCTAACCTCGGTAAATTAAGATAATCGCTCTAAGACTACACACTCTAAACTACACAATTATCTTGGATACGAAGACAGCAAAGACAACTATGTAGCTAGCTAACACTACACTAATCAAGTCGTTCAGTTGAGTGTGATAGTTACTACAGTGCTACGGTAGACGGTGAACGTTAGCTAGCTGGCTAGCTGCTGGGCAGATAGGAGGACGACGAAATACGATAATTACGCAATTATCTTTGATACAAAGACGGCTATGTAGCTAGCTAAGAAGAAATTGCTAAGATTAGACAAATCAAACCGTTGTACTATAATGAAATGTAATGAAATGTAATGAAAAGTTATACAACCTGCAGACCGAAGCAGACCGAAGCGCGGATGCGACCGCTCGCTCCAACCCGGAAGAGCGGTCGGCTAGCCTATTTCATTGGCATATGGTCCCAAGTTAGTGGCCACCTTATTATTTTCTTAAATAACGAGATATATCCGTTTTAATTTAGTTAAAAAAGAGACATGAACCTCTTCTCTAAAGTGTTTCCTAGATCGCTGACTAGTTGGTTAGCTTTCCGGTAAAAAAACAATTACTGACCCGTTAACTTTTCATTGCATACCCTGCTGCTTCCCGTGGACTTGTAAAATGGGTTGTATGGATCCTGAATGCTGATTGGACGAGCAGCGTTCCAAGCCGTGCTATATTCGCAGACACAGGCACACCTTTGCCTGCTAAAAGTTCCATCTGAATCCCTGCTCTTCATGAGATCATGCTGCTGTCTGAATCATCTCTTGAATGTATCTCAACTCGCACGTTATTTCTCCTTGCTTCTAAGCTACCATTTGGTTTGTAACAGCGGGGGTTACTATAATGTTGCGTTCACGTGCTAGTCGGAACTAGGAAACTCAGAAATGTCTGACTTACTAACTCATTGTAGAAAGATGAGTTTCCCAATTGGGAAGTAACAGATTCAACCAATAGGAAGCTCTACGCAAAAAAAAGTGTCAGTTTTAACTCTGAGGTTCCAGGTTTCTGATAGCACGTGAATGCGGCATTTGCCTTGCTGTCTGACCTCGGAAAGGATGTTTCACTCTTGAATTGTGATTTCCCCTGTGCCAAAAAAAGTGATGTGTCCAGACAAGACATACATTTTTTCTGAGCCAGCGAAATCACGCATCAACATTATTATGGATATATCCAAGTAAATGCCAATAGAAAAAAAGCTAAAACAAACTAAAATGCGACTGACACGCACACGTATGTAGCATTGACAACCTGACCAATATGATGGTAATTGTTTTATAAAGCAATTAAGGCATGCGAGTCAGTGCTATTTAATGACTACATAATATATATTGTTCTATATAATGACTGCTTCGGCGTGGGGCAGAACAACGCCATGTACCTATGACTGTATTCATTTTATAGCACTGCCGCCTATGCCTTATTGCTTAATTAAAACATACTTCCTCGCCCACTTTTTTTGTTTTGCTGCAACCAAATGTCTCAGTTTTACAGATGAATCATATGTTTTGAAATAGATTTTTGATATCAAAAATAGACGATAGTTTTTAAATGATTGAATTGGAATTTCAGTTGACTTCTAGAATTTACTGTCTTAAAGGGGCAATCTGCAATTTGTACATTAATTATACACTGACTGTACAAAACATTAGGAACACCTAAATTATACACATTTTCATGACATAGATTGACCAGACAAATCCAGGTGAAAGTTATGATCCCTTATTGATTTGACTTGTTAAATCCACTTTATTCAGTGTAGATGAAGGGGAGGAGACAGGATAAAGGATTTTTAATCCTTGAGACATTTGAGACATGGATTGTGTATGTGTGCCATTGAGGGTGACGAGGCAAGACAAAAGTTTTAAGTGCCTTTGAACTGGGTAGTAGGTGCCAGGTGCACCGGTTTGTGTCAAAAACTACAACACTGCTGGGCTTTTCACGCTCAACAGTTTCCTGTGTGGACATCCAGCCAACTTGACACAACTGTGGGAAGCATTGGAGTCAACATGGGCCAGCATTCCGGTGGAATGCTTTCAACACCTTGCAGAGTTAATGCCCTTACGAATTGAGGCTGTTCTGAGGGCAAAGGGGGTGCAACTCAATATTATGAAAGTGTAACGGATGTGAAACTGCTAGCTAGTTAGCGGTGGTGCGCGCTAAATAGCGTTTCAATCGGTGACGTCACTTGCTCTGAGACCTTGAAGTAGTGGTTCCCCGTGGCTTTTGTGGAGCGATGGGTAACGATGCTTCGTGGGTGACTGTTGTTGATGTGTGCAGAGGGTCCCTGGTTCGCGCCCTGGTATGGGCGAGGGGACGGTCTAAGGTTATACTGTTACAAAAGCATTCCTAATGTTTTGTACACCATTGAATCTTGAAGAATATAACTAACCCTAATATAATGCATCATAAGCTTACTTCAACTGTCGTACCCCATCAGACCCCCAAATATAAGCTTGTTTTACCACAGAGTTTCTAAACAATGTGATTGTTATCAACACAGTATAGCCTTAAAACATGGTTAAAAATATCATTTTTAATGAGCCCCATCCCTCAGCTCTAAACCAAAACAATGACGGGGTGTCGGCATTGTTATTGTTTGAACTGTAGATTGCCCCTTTTAATTGGAATTCGTCCCAACCCTGATGTGTAAAGACTGTATAACCTCTACTCCTCATCTCCTTCCCTCCAGACTTCCTGCAGCTCTCGCCTGCTGTCTCTGAAGAGGAGGTTCTCCCTGGGCACTGTGAGCAGGAGCGGAGCCTTCGTCTAAGACAGGAGAACACTGAGCCCACACAGATTAAAGAGGAGGAAGTCGGGACCAGTCAGGAGGAAGAACCGCTTCAAGAACTCTTTGATACCAAATAATCCATATTCGCTCCTCCCTGTGTGACAAGTGAATGTGATCAGGAGGACCCACTTCAGTCCTTGATTCCTCCTCAAATCCAGACTGTGGAGAACAGAGTGTGTGACCCTAAACAAGTGAATCTCACACCTTTTGGTACTGTGACTCCGCTTAAGGCCCTCAACATTCCCTGTGACCCTCCAAATAATCACAACAATGCATCCAGCCACAGCACAGCTGAAAGCAGCGACTCAATAGGACTCGACAGCAGCCCAACATTAGATCCCAGCCCACCATTGGATCACAACTCACATTGGAGAAACACTGTTTCAAACCCAGCAACACAGCTATAAAAACTCTCCGGTGCTGTGACTGTGGTGAAACGTTTGCTCTAAAATCTGACCTGCAGATGCTTGTGACTCTCGCCAAGAAGAGACCCAGTGAATGCCAATTCTACCTGTAAACTGAAGGCCCATGTCAGACTGTGTCTCAATGGGAACCTGCACCTGCCCCTTTTGTGGCAAGACCTTCAAACTCAAAGTAGATCTTTCCAAGCACATGATGATTCACACAGGAGAGAAACGATTTAGCTGTGGTGACTGTGGGAAGAGCTTTAATCGCAAAGGGAACCTAACCTAACATGTTGGAACTCACACAGGAGAGAAGCCATTTAGCTGTAGTGTCTGTGGGAAAAGCTTCTATCAGAAGCGGCACCTGAACGTGCACAAACTGACTCACACAGGAGAGAAATCATTTAGCTGTGGTGACTATTGGAAAAGCTTCAGGGTCAAGGGGAACCTAACCATACATAAACTGACTCACACAGGAGAGGAATATGGCCGCTCTGTCTGTGGGAAAAGATTCAGTTATAAGGCTCAGCTGTTATAACATATGAATAATGTCCACAAAGAAAGAGAACAGGACTAAAACAGAATAAAAAATATTTAGACAAAGATCTGTCAGAAGAGCCGGTTGACGTTTATTGGGTTGAGTATGGTCCTTGAGGAAGAATTGAGCAATTTCCGCTAGATGGGACAGCTGCGAAGTCAGAATTGGCTATATTGAAAAAAATGAATTTAAAAAAGTTTTTGCTTTTTGGTCTTAAGTTAAGGTTAGGGTCAAATCAGATTTTATGACTTTGTGGCTGTGCGAGCTAGTGACCACTCTGCAGAGCTGCCTCCAGAACAAGATTCGGAACGAAAAACGCTGACCTGCATTAGAAGATGGAAATTAAAAGGCAGGGTTTGGACAACTGAAAAAAAAGTTAATTAAACTCTGGATAATACATGCTCTAGAAGTGTGAAAGATTTACTTTTGTAAACATTATATTGGGGTAATTCAGACCTGAGTTACGCATGTAACTCTTTTTTTACGTTACGCATAATTCCCTTTTTTTGCATTGCTCTCTGTGGGTATTCTGAACGCTTTAATTATATGCTACGACATTTCCTGTTTCCTACTATTTGTTTTCTGTCAAATGTTATTCGCCGCTATATAGGAAGTGACCGTCAGTATTAACCACACTTATTTAACCCTTTTAGTGTTAGTTCCCTTTAGTTGGTACACTACATTTCGTATAATTCCTTTTATTGTTTTAGTTTAGCCTACCTTAATATGTTTCCTCTGTAAACGCTGTCACGTTCTTGTGGTTTTTACTGGGGGTTGCTAGTAATAGTGGATATTATTTAATGAAGGCTTCGTATAAATCGGGAAAACAATAATGGAGTGCAGACCTAATCATTATAGTTTGAACTTGACATGCAGCACATGACTTAGTTCCATGATCACTGCGGGCAATCAGGGTTAATTTATATCCTACTAATGTACACACCATAGTTTTATTTTATGCATAAAAGCTCTCCAACCCTATTTTTTCCCCTTGAAGTAACCTAGGATTCATGAATACTTACTTTACCATAAATGTGTAATATCAGAGGGTTTTAATCTACCCATGGGATCTGAAACAGACAAATATTCCTTTGTTTTTATGGCTCTTTCATTGATCTCCATATTCTGAACGCATTCTCCGTAGGCTAGATTAGTCCTGTGCTGATCAAATTAAAATTAAAAAGGTACACGTTATTTAAAGGGATCGCTTTAGATACATGAACAGACATTTTTATTTCGAACACATTACATGATCAATTCAGTCTGCCACTCAGTGGGTGTGCTTTCTGGGGTTGAACAAAATGTATTCAGTGCACGCAAGGGAGCCACACCCACAAATCTCATTGCTCACCTACATAAGGTTAGTCTGAATACCAACTACTGAGAAGTGCATAGCAAAGGCCTAGTCATGTTTCTCTCCATGTGTACTCTTAAGCCCATGATACAGTAGCAACATTACCTCAACAAATTCCAAGTGTATCATGGCCTTGGAGGCTCCAATGAAGATGTCAATGTGAAAAGAGACAAGTCAGGTGGCAGTCATCAAGTTCAGAAAAAGTATTTAATGGCGCAAACAGTAGGCCTACTGGGAGATTGCTCTGCAAAGTCAGCAACCTCTTCAAGATACAACTGCTAAAATGGCTAAAAGGCTAATTATTCTTCTGAGTGACAAGAACAGTAATTCTGAATGAGACATACATGCATCATTATAGACGATGGGTGATATTTAACAATGAAGCACACAAATTGGTTTCTGGAAGAGACACAATTACACAATTAACCACAAGTTCTGATCTCAGTGGAAAAATTGTTTCACACTTCATGAAAGTTACTGCCAATACAGAATGGAAAATGACAGGTTAAGCAGAACATGTCCTGATTATGGCCTTTAATAGTTATGCATAGATTGTGCCGACAGTCATGGCAGCTTTGCTTCTAGCTAAGCAACTTTGCAGAATTGTTTTTGTGTGTGCTACTTCTTACATTATTAGCCCAGCATTTGTGTGTGTGTTATTACATACAGCCTGAAAGTACTTTTAGATATCAGAGCGGCGGTAACTCACCAGCATTACGAACAGTAATACAACTTTTCCCGAATTGGATCTTTTGTTTCAAGGATCCAATTCCTTTGTTCCAAGGCATTTTTTGAATTGTTATATACTACTGCACGGTTGGAGCTAGGAACAAAAGCATTTTGCTACAATCGCAAGAACATCTGCTAAATATGTGTACAATTTGATTTGAATAGAGATCAGGCTTCAGGGCTACCAGAGTAAAGGTCAATCAAGTGTGTCCTCGGGTGAACCTTCAGGCTTTGAAGGTTGTTCTTCGCTGTGTGTTCTCCGATGACTATTCAATGCACTTCTGACAATAAAGCATTTTCTACAGAAAGCGTGTAATGTGTGAATGTCTCATACGCAGTGTCAAATAAAAGGCAGTTGTGAAAGATTTGCCAGTTATGGTATTAATGTGGTTCCTCCCCTGTCTCCCCAGACGATTCAGATTGGAATGAGTGAACCATTTACAACAATCCTGACAGCAAAATAGTTTATTGCTCATCTGATTATCTTCATATGCACTCATATACATATATACATTGTGCACATGTATGTGACTGTCATATGGAACTGCCAGTGCTTAAAGATCTGCTACTATAGCAACAATTATCTGATTTTCCTCGTGTGAATCCTCATATGCGCTGTCAGATTACCTCTATGACGAATATATCTGCCACAATAATGACAGTTACAAGATGTCTCTGTGTGATTCCTCATGTGATAACTTAGAGAAGTCTGCTGATTATAACATTTTCCACAGAACCCGCAGCAATATGGTTTCTCCCCTGTGTGAATCCTCCTGTGAATATTCAGATCCATACATTTATAAAAACATTTGCCACAATCATGGCAGCGATGTGATTTCTTCTCTGTGTGCGACCTCCTATGATAATTCAGGGACCCAGTGTTAGAAAAATATTTGCCACATTCACCACAGCAATAAGGTTTCTCTCCTGTGCGATCCTTCAAAGTGGTCAAGGAGGGTTCGAAACGGCCAGACTGAGTGAATATTTTGCCACAATTCACCCTTGTGTGAATCCTCATATGAGAATTCAGATATCCCCACTGAGCAAAACATTTGCCACATTCATCACAGCGAAACTGATTACCTCTGGAGTGTATCATGATCCTATGAGAATTCAGTTTTCCCATCTGAGTGAAACATTCACCACAATCACTACAGCAAAATGATTTCTCTTCTGTGTGATGCCTCCTTTGCACTGGTGATTTCAGATCCATTGATTTTCTACCTTTGGAGCTGATAAAGCCTTTTCTATTTTCTGTCGGTGTCCTCCTCGATTTGGGCTGGGGCCAAGAGCCACGGGTTGGCTTTGAATAATCCACTCCCTTAGGTTTTGCTCTGTCTTTGTACTCTTCACTTTGGGTTTGTGAGGACTGAGTTGAGTACTGATCATAGTCACTTTTCACCCAGGCAGGAGCGAATACAGAGTCTTCCTCCTCCTGGATGATACTGAATTCCCCCTGTTCCTCTTTAATCTGTATGGGGTTCCAGTCATCTTGCCCCAGATCGGGGCTCCACTCTTGTTCAAATTGCTGCTGCTCAGGGGGAAACTCCACTTCAGAGACAATGAACTGCTCAAAATCTGAAGGGAAAGACAAAAGATGAGTTAGAATTATAAGCTGATGAGATAAGGGGTCGTTGCATCTTATGTCAGGCAGCGCTTCATCCTCAACTGACAGTGTAGATCAATTCTGGCATAAAACAATGGGGTTCCTGTTGAAGTACAAGTTCAGCCTTTCACAATGTAATATTAGTTGGTTCTTCACCTTGAAAGTAGTCTATGGGCCAGGGGAGTCTTTAAACAGCCACTACGAATGTTGGCAAACTTCAGCCACAACTAGATGAACATCTATGGAAGTGATAAGCAACTGTGCAATGTCAAATCAAATTAGGGCTGACCCCAATTAATGGACTGGTCGATTGTTTGGTCGCTAGGCTGTTGGTCGACCGAGATTATTTTAGTCGAGCAGTAACAAATATATATTTGCGCCAATCTCTGTGAACTAATCCATTGCGGTGGCCTAGACTAAAAGCCGATTTAAGCTTTATTCTAAAATGTGGTCGGAGGCTCCATATGGAGGGTGTGACAGAGGCATGCAGAGGCCAAATTGATCTCTGTACCGCATCGCCATGCGCCTCTCAAGTGTTGTAACAATGCGGAGGTCTCTGTATAGCTCCACATTGACATGATTGGTTGACAGTAGGTGGGGGCGGTACATCCTGTATAAACACAAACTCACTTCCTTTATCTCTGCACTGCTCTGGGAAACGCAAGAAGAATGAATGCCCTGACTTCTGCTGAGGCCATATCACCATAATTGATGCATGGCCAATGCATACATCAGATTGAACATGCGCCCAGACCAGAATGTGCCCTCTCCTGCCAATTTGGGCACAGTCATTGTTTCATAGCTTAGTGTGAATAGTTTGCTTTTGATTGTTAGTGTATATCAATTCCCCATTACATACACTACCGGTCAAAAGTTTTAGAACACCTACTCGTTCAAGGGTTTTTCTTTATTTTTTACATTGTAGAATAATAGTGAAGACATCAAAACTATGAAATAACATATATGGAATCACATAGTAACCAAATCAAAGTGTTAAATCAACTTAAAATCGCTTTTCCAACCGTCTTGAAGGAGTTCCCACATATGCTGAGCACTTTTCCTTCACTCTGCGGTCTGACTCATCCCAAACCATCTCAATTTGGTTGAGGTCAGGGGATTGTGGAGGCCAGGTCATCTGATGCAGCACTCCATCACTCCCCTTCTTGGTCAAATAGCTCTTACACAGCCTGGAGGTGTGTTGGGTCATTGTCCTGTTGAAAAACAAATGATAGTCCCACTAAGCCCGAACCAGATGGGATGGTGTATCGCTGCAGAATGCTGTGGTAGCCATGCTGGTTAAGTGTGAATTCTAAATAAATCACAGACAGTGTCACCAGTAAAGCACTCCCACACCATAACACCTCCTCCTCCATGCTTTACGGTGGGAAATACACATGCGGAGATCATCCGTTCATCTACTCTGCGTCTCACAAAGACACGACGGTTGAAACCAGAAATCTCCAATTTGGACTACAGACCAAAGGACAAATTTCCACCGGTCTAATGTCCCTTGCTCATGTTTCTTGGCCCAAGCAAGTCTCTTCTTATTGATGTCTTTTAGTAGTGGTTTCTTTGCAGCAATTCGACCATGAAAGCCTGATTCACACAGTCTCCTCTGAACAATTGATGTTGAGATGTGTCTGTTACTTGAACTCTGTGAAGCATTTATTGGGGCTGCAATTTCTGAGGCTGGTAACTCTGGGTCTTCCAATCCTGTGGCGGTCCTCATGAGAGACGGTTTCATCATAGCACTTGATGGTTTTTGCGACTGCACTTGAAGAAACTTTCCAAAGTTCTTGAAATGTTCCGTATTGACTGACCTGCATGTCTTAAAGTAATGCTGAACTGTCGTTTCTCTTTGCTTATTTGAGTTGTTCTTGCCATAATATGGCCGTAGCCCTATTTGGTAAAAGACCATCTTCTATATACCACCCCTACCTTGTCACAACACAACTGACTGGCTCAAACGTATTAAGGAAAGAAATTCCACAAATTAACTTTTAAGAAGGCTCACCTGTTAATTGAAATGCATTCCAGGTGACAAACCTCATGATTCCGGTTGAAAGAATGCCAAGAGTGTGCAAAGCTGCCATCAAGGCAAAGGGAGGCTACTTTGAAGAGTCTCAAATATAAAATATATTTTTGATTTATTTAACACTTTTTTGGTTCCTACGTGATTCCTTGTGTTATTTCATTGTTCTGATGTCTTCACTATTATCCCACAATGTAGAAAATAGTAAAACATTAAGAAAAGCCCTTGAATGAGTAGGTGTTCTAAAACATTTGACCGGTAGTATATAAATCACCAATAGTACATTTACCATTAATTCTTATAATTACTCATCTACAAATTATTGTTACTTTGGTTATGGTCATTTCTTTTAATGCATGTAATATTATTCATCCAGTCTTCCTGTTCTCATCATCAGAGTGGACACATTGTTTGCAGTGTGCAACCTATACTACACTTGTGAGAAACAAGTTTTGGTTTAATTCCATTTGAGTTCTGTCAATTTAGTCAGTCATTGTGTTTTGTTTGGAGTGCTGCTGTCAATGTTGAGTAAGGATGTGCACGCAGAGAAGTAGTTCTGTAGGCTACCTGGCCTGCGAGCAAATGTAGGCCATTTGGAGGTCTGATAGTATTTCTGATTGGCTTAATGCACCACCACTAATGACCTGTGGAGCTTCTCAAAAGTAATGTTTTCTTCACCTCAAACAGCAAGCAAACAAAGTCTGTTCTTACATCCATTGAGAATTACAAAATCTTTCCAGCTCTCTTTCGATAACCACTCGGCATGAAAAGGGAAAATGTCATGCTCTGATCCTGTGGAAACCTCATAAAAATAGGCTTCTTATTAGTGCTTGACTTGGACTGAAATAGGTTCCGGTACTCATTTTGGGTCGTGGTACTCTTTATATTCAGGTGCAGGAGCTCCACAATACTTTTGAGCTAATATTCTATAAGAGGAACAGGAGCTCAAGCAGTAGAACATTTGAGGTGTTGGTACTCAGCTCTGGTGAGCTCCTGCCAAAGTCAAGCACTGCTTCTTATCCCTTGTGCAAATAGCCTATAGCTGTGTCTGTCCCGAGCTCACTATATTTTATACAATGTTACAAGTATGCTTGCACAAGCCTCCAGCTGGACCCAAGTTAATATAATGGTTCAAGTTTATTGCAGACAGGCAAAACGTAGCCAGTGTGATTAATTTAATATTTATTTTTAAAATCAGGGTATTTTCAACCTGTAGGCTGCAATAGTTTTATTTGTTGGCTTTATGTAGGCTATTTTTACATAGGTGGCAATGGAAGTTACTTTTTAGTTTTATCATTTTCATTTAGATAGAATTTAGTTGTCATGTAGTTAATGATTAAGATATGAAGATGTTATTATAAATTCAATTAAACTGTTTCATGAAAATGTGCATATCAAAACCATAACTGGCACGCAGATCCGCAGAAATGGTAAGATAAATTGGCAGTCCACATGAGAAAGGTTGCCGACTCCTCGTGTAGCCTATTACCGACAACTTCAAGAGAGTTATGGCAAAATCTGCAAAAGCCAGCAGGAGCTGACAGGAAATAGTTGCGTCAGGTTAAAGTTTTTTCTTCTGGTTATCTAGATCTCTGACACCCTCTTGGGGCATCAAATGTAAGCTAAAGCAACAGTTGACTTTATTAAAACACATGGGGTGTGTCTATATATAGAACAATATACTATATGTTGAGCAATGATTTGTCAAAAAACAGATTACTTTTGGTCAACCAAGATTTTTTTTGTCAGGGTCATCCCTAAATCAAATAATTGTGTTGATTTCAGTTGATTTGGCTATTAACTGGAATGGTGCTTTAATAAGACAGGCATATTCTGCCTGATATTTGCCTCTATCCCTTTAAGTTAGTAAGGAGGAAAACTGGCACCTTTTGCAGCCTGAATGGAGGATGTTTAATGTACTCACTGATCGCAGGGAAATTAGTGTGTTAGCCAATGTACAATGTATGTTCAAACGATAGCGGGAACGTCAAAAGACAGAAACAGCGATTACTAACGGCTGTTCAGGCTAGAAATGATGCAGAGGCAGGCTGCTAGTGGAGTCATGGCAGGGGGGAAGAGGTGAAGCGAGAGGTTTTACTCCACCCCAAATCTGTCCAAATTAAGCAGGTCATTAATTATTAAGCAAGTGAGGAGTTGTTGCATGGGGGGAAATGAGTGTTGAATTTAGTCAATATAAAAATGTTTTGCCATTTTGATAAATTAGGCTTTTTTGATCTAAATGGAAGTTTTCGTAACACTTAGGTTATTACAAGTGTACCACAGGAGGCTGGTGAGGGGAGGACGGCTAATAATAATGGCTGGAGTGGAGTAAATAGAATGATACCAAACATATCTCGATCATTTTCCATTGATTACTTACTAGGAGCCAGTCCTCCCAAATTATGGTGCTACTGATATAAATATGATGCACAGACATCCTGGTAAATTTGAGGAAAAAACATTTTATATCGGAGTTGTCCCTGTTGAAATTCGAGACTTCAATGCATATTCATGAGGATAGCATAGCATCTCATTCTCCATTGAATGCAGTCAGTTGACTTCAAACCCCCTCGTCAAATATTCCAAAAAGTATTAAAAATAACGAGATATATCTACCAATCCAAAGAGAGGAACAGCCAGGCGCTTGACAGCCCGCCGTTCTGCTCTGTGGACATCAAATCCAAATGTTAGGGAGAAGACAAGCATCTCCTCATACAGTTTATATGGGGCGTTTTCATTACGGAAACCGTTCACCGTTCTAAAAACCAAATGGAAGCAAACGGAAGCAAACAGAACAAACGCGAGTTTCTAATTGAAAAATTCTGGTAGGTCACTCCCCATTTAATTCGCTTCTGTTTAATAACTGTTTTTCAACAGAATAGCGCGTAATGAAGATGCCCCCAACCATAGTCGCGTCACTAGTTAGTTACCACAACCAAAGTAATAAACTTCGTATTTGGTGTGATTTATCGCCGGTTGGCATCCAACGTCATGGTGCATTACCGCCATCTACTGCACTGGAGAAACTAAAACCTATCTGCCAGCTCCGTTGCTCTTAAAAATAATAATATTTGAGACTATATCTAATGACGTTCTACTCAATATACACGTTAAACTAATTTCCTGTTTTCCCCTCCTCCCTCATTCGAGATCTCTGCCGCTCTTTCTGCAATACATGCTCCACGGTCTGTGTCAGTCATAAACCCCGCCTTTTCTACAATTTGTATTCTTAAAATCTGATTTTAAACCTAACCCTAAACACAATGCTAACCTTATACATAACCTTTAATACCAAAAACAAATGTTTGTTTTCATTACATTTTACGATAGAGCCGAGTGTGGCTGTGGTACTTCCGGCGCCGACAGAGATGGCCGCCTCGCTTCGCGTTCCTAGGAAACTATGCAGTTTTTTTTTTTTTTACGTGTTATTTCTTACATTAGTACCCCAGGTCATCTTAGGTTTCATTACATACAGTCGAGAAGAACTACTGAATATAAGATCAGCGTCAACTCACCATCAGTACGACCAAGAATATGTTTTCCGCGACGCGGATCCTGTGTTCTGCCTTACAAACAGGACAACGGAATGGATCGCATGCAGCGACCCAAGAAAACGACTCCGAAAAAGAGGGAAACGTAGCGGTCTTCTGGTCAGACTCCGGACAAGGGCACATCGCGCACCACTCCCCAGCATTCTTCTTGCCAATGTCCAGTCTCTTGACAACAAGGTTGATGAAATCCGAGCAAGGGTAGCATTCCAGAGGGACATCAGAGACTGCAATGTTCTCTGCTTCACGGAAACATTGCTTACTGGGAAGACGCTATCCGATGCGGTGCAGCCAACGGGTTTCTCCACGCATCGCGCCGACAGAAACAAACATCTTTCTGGTAAGAAGAGCGGCGGGGGCGTATGCCTCATGACTAACGAGACATGGTGTGATGAAGGAAACATACAGGAACTCAAATCCTTCTGTTCACCTGATTTAGAATTCCTCACAATCAAATGTAGACCGCATTATCTTCCAAGAGAATTCTCTTCGATTATAATCACAGCCGTATATACCCCCCCAAGCAGACACATCGATGGCTCTGAACGAACTTTATTTAACTCTTTGCAAACTGGAAACCATTTATCCGGAGCCTGCATTCATTGTAGCTGGGGATTTTAACAAAGCTAATCTGAAAACAAGACTCCCTAAATTTTATCAGCATATCGATTGCGCAACCAGGGGTGGTAAAACCTTGGATCATTGTTACTCTAACTTCCGCGACGCATATAAGGCCCTGCCCCGCCCCCTTTCGGAAAAGCTGACCACGACTCCATTTTGTTGATCCCTGCCTACAGGCAGAAACTTAAACAAGAGGCTCCCACGCTGAGGTCTGTCCAACGCTGGTCAGACCAAGCTGACTCCACACTCCAAGACTGCTTCCATCACGTGGACTGGGACATGTTTCGTATTGCGTCAGATGAAAATATTGACGAATACGCTGATTCGGTGTGCGAGTTCATTAGAACGTGCGTCGAAGATGTCGTTCCCATAGCAACGATAAAAACATTCCCAAACCAGAAACCGTGGATTGATGGCAGCATTCGCGTGAAACTGAAAGCGCGAACCACTGCTTTTAATCAGGGCAAGGTGTCTGGTAACATGTCCGAATATAAACAATGCAGCTATTCCCTCCGCAAGGCTATTAAACAAGCTAAGCGTCAGTACAGAGACAAAGTGGAATCTCAATTCAATGGCTCAGACACAAGAGGCATGTGGCAGGGTCTACAGTCAATCACGGACTACAAGAAGAAACCCAGCCCAGTCACGGACCAGGATGTCTTGCTCCCAGGCAGACTAAATAACTTTTTGCCCGCTTTGAGGACAATACAGTGCCACTGACACGGCCTGCAACGAAAACATGCGGTCTCTCCTTCACTGCAGCCGAGGTGAGTAAGACATTTAAACGTGTTAACCCTCGCAAGGCTGCAGGCCCAGACGGCATCCCCAGCCGCGCCCTCAGAGCATGCGCAGACCAGCTGGCCGGTGTGTTTACGGACATATTCAATCAATCCCTATACCAGTCTGCTGTTCCCACATGCTTCAAGAGGGCCACCATTGTTCCTGTTCCCAAGAAAGCTAAGGTAACTGAGCTAAACGACTACCGCCCCGTAGCACTCACTTCCGTCATCATGAAGTGCTTTGAGAGACTAGTCAAGGACCATATCACCTCCACCCTACCTGACACCCTAGACCCACTCCAATTTGCTTACCGCCCAAATAGGTCCACAGACGATGCAATCTCAACCACACTGCACACTGCCCTAACCCACCTGGACAAGAGGAATACCTATGTGAGAATGCTGTTCATCGACTACAGCTCGGCATTCAACACCATAGTACCCTCCAAGCTCGTCATCAAGCTCGAGACCCTGGGTCTCGACCCCGCCCTGTGCAACTGGGTACTGGACTTCCTGACGGGCCGCCCCCAGGTGGTGAGGGTAGGCAACAACATCTCCTCCCCGCTGATCCTCAACACGGGGGCCCCACAAGGGTGCGTTCTGAGCCCTCTCCTGTACAGCAGCGCCTCTTCAACCTCAGGAGGCTGAAGAAATTCGGCTTGTCACCAAAAGCACTCACAAACTTCTACAGATGCACAATCGAGAGCATCCTGGCGGGCTGTATCACCGCCTGGTACGGCAACTGCTCCGCCCTCAACCGTAAGGCTCTCCAGAGGGTAGTGAGGTCTGCACAACGCATCACCGGGGGCAAACTACCTGCCCTCCAGGACACCTACACCACCCGATGTTACAGGAAGGCCATAAAGATCATCAAGGACATCAACCACCCGAACCACTGCCTGTTCACCCCGCTATCATCCAGAAGGCGAGGTCAGTACAGGTGCATCAAAGCTGGGACTGAGAGACTGAAAAACAGCTTCTATCTCAAGGCTATCAGACTGTTAAACAGCCACCATTGAGTGGCTGCTGCCAACACACTGTCATTGACACTGACCCAACTCCAGCCACTTTAATAATGGGAATTGATGGGAAATGATGTAAATATATCACTAGCCACTTTAAACAATGCTACCTTATATAATGTTACTTACCCTACATTATTCATCTCATATGAACAGGGCTCCGGGCAGCCGAGCGGAAATGGAGGAAAACTCGCCTCCCTGCGGACCTGGCATCCTTTCACTCCCTCCTCTCTACATTTTCCTCTTCTGTCTCTGCTGCTAAAGCCACTTTCTACCACTCTAAATTCCAAGCATCTGCCTCTAACCCTAGGAAGCTCTTTGCCACCTTCTCCTCCCTCCTGAATCCTCCTCCCCCCCCTCCTCCCTCTCTGCAGATGACTTCGTCAACCATTTTGAAAAGAAGGTCGACGACATCCGATCCTCGTTTGCTAAGTCAAACGACACCGCTGGTTCTGCTCACACTGCCCTACCCTGTGCTCTGACCTCTTTCTCCCTCTCTCTCCAGATGAAATCTCGCGTCTTGTGACGACCGGCCGCCCAACAACCTGCCCGCTTGACCCTATTCCTCCTCTCTTCTCCAGACCATTTCCGGAGACCTTCTGCCTTACCTCACCTCGCTCATCAACTCATCCCTGACCGCTGGCTACGTCCCTTCTGTCTTCAAGAGAGCGAGAGTTGCACCCCCTTCTGAAAAAACCTACACTCGATCCCTCCGATGTCAACAACTACAGACCAGTATCCCTTCTTTCTTTTCTCTCCAAAACTCTCGAACGTGCCGTCCTTGGCCAGCTCTCCCGCTATCTCTCTCAGAATGACCTTCTTGATCCAAATCAGTCAGGTTTCAAGACTAGTCATTCAACTGAGACTGCTCTTCTCTGTATCACGGAGGCGCTCCGCACTGCTAAAGCTAACTCTCTCTCCTCTGCTCTCATCCTTCTAGACCTATCGGCTGCCTTCGATACTGTGAACCATCAGATCCTCCTCTCCACCCTCTCCGAGTTGGGCATCTCCGGCGCGGCCCACGCTTGGATTGTGTCCTACCTGACAGGTCGCTCGTACCAGGTGGCGTGGCGAGAATCTGTCTCCTCACCACGCGCTCTCACCACAGGCGTCCCCCAGGGCTCTGTTCTAGGCACTCTCCTATTCTCGCTATACACCAAGTCACTTGGCTCTGTCATAACCTCACATGGTCTCTCCTATCATTCCTATGCAGACGACACACAATTAATCTTCTCCTTTCCCCCTTCTGATGACCAGGTGGCGAATCGCATCTCTGCATGTCTGGCAGACATATCAGTGTGGATGACGGATCACCACCTCAAGCTGAACCTCGGCAAGACGGAGCTGCTCTTCCTCCCGGGGAAGGACTGCCCGTTCCATGATCTCGCCATCACGGTTGACAACTCCATTGTGTCCTCCTCCCAGAGCGCTAAGAACCTTGGCGTGATCCTGGACAACACCCTGTCGTTCTCAACTAACATCAAGGCGGTGGCCCGTTCTTGTAGGTTCATGCTCTACAACATCCGCAGAGTACGACCCTGCCTCACACAGGAAGCGCGCAGGTCCTAATCCAGGCACTTGTCATCTCCCGTCTGGATTACTGCAACTCGCTGTTGGCTGGGCTCCCTGCCTGTGCCATTAAACCCCTACAACTCATCCAGAACGCCGCAGCCCATCTGGTGTTCAACCTTCCCAAGTTCTCTCACGTCACCCCGCTCCTCCGCTCTCTCCACTGGCTTCCAGTTGAAGCTCGCATCCGCTACAAGACCATGGTGCTTGCCTACGGAGCTGTGAGGGGAACGGCACCTCAGTACCTCCAGGCTCTGATCAGGCCCTACACCCAAACAAGGGCATTGCGTTCATCCACCTCTGGCCTGCTCGCCTCCCTACCACTGAGGAAGTACAGTTCCCGCGCAGCCCAGTCAAAACTGTTCGCTGCTCTGGCCCCCAATGGTGGAACAAACTCCCTCACGACGCCAGGACAGCGGAGTCAATCACCACCTTCCGGAGACACCTGAAACCCCACCTCTTTCAGGAATACCTAGGATAGGATAAAGTAATCCTTCTCACCCCCTTAAAAGATTTAGATACACTATTGTAAAGTGGCTGTCCCACTGGATGTCTTAAGGTGAACGCACCAATTTGTAAGTCGCTCTGGATAAGAGCGTCTGCTAAATGACTTAAATGTAATGTAAATGTAATATGCATACGTATATACTCTACATCATCGACTGCATCCTTATGTAATACATGTATCACCAGCCACTTTAACTATGCCACTTTGTTTACTTTGTCTACATACTCATCTCATATGTATATACTGTACTCGATACCATCTACTGTATGCTGCTCTGTACCATCACTCACTCATATATCCTTATGTACATATTCTTTATCCCCTTACACTGTGTATAAGACAGTAGTTTTAGAATTGTTAGTTAGATTACTTGTTGGTTATCACTGCATTGTCGGAACTAGAAGCACAAGCATTTCGCTACACTCGCATTAACATCTGCTAACCATGTGTATGTGACAAATAAAATTTGATTTGGTAACTAGTGACAACCCCTGGTCATGTGTAACTGCAACTCAACATGGCTGCCGAGTTTGCTAGCTGTAGGCACATCAAAGGTTTTATAGCCACGTTACCTAGGCTAGCTTCCTGCTGCATTGAATTAAAATTCCCAACATTGCAAATGTTTATAAAATGAATACGGAGAAAGTAACAAACCTGCTCTATACAACTTTATCTCAGGTTTCAGGATGACGTCAAGCAGCCCCTGTAGACGGCAGTTGTCCTCTTTCGATAGATTAACGTTGTCCTGGTACTCTGATATCGTTTTCGCAACGGCTCTGAATATCTCATCTGCAGCGCCTGTACATCGTTGGTTAAAAATCACTCTCAACAACTCCAATTTAGACATTTTTCAGAGAATGCCAATGGCTGGCTAGCGTGTGTTGTGTGTTCCGTCACCGGTGAAGCCAACAGTAATGAAGAACTTCCGGGGCACGTTTTTTTTAATCCTTCAAAGTAAGAGTAATGTAACATGAAACTGTAAAATGAATAACCAAGGCAAAAATTATATTATACTAGTTATAAAACACATGGATCGCTTGAAGTAATTGTGATATATATATTTTTTTTAAACAGGGTTCCCACTTTAAGAAATCATTCCATAACTTTTCCATAAAATGTTTTATCATAACTTCAAAAGGAAGAAAGTACTCAATAGTGGGTAAAAAGTGACCATCCAAAGTACAAACTTATTTTTATGCTCTCTAGAGAACAAGATGTTACTTAGTTTTCAGTACTAATTTAGGTCAATAAAGTTTTTCTGCAATACAATGAAGGCAGACTGAAGTTCAGATAGAGCCTGGTCAACAGGGTGGAGGCAATAGCATACACAACAGTATCATTGGCATACAAGTGCAGGTTACAATTTTTTACAGACAATTTGATATTGTTAATATAAAAAGTACAGGACCCAGAATCAACCCGAAGGACACCTTTTCCTAATATCCAGAAAACCTGATTTAACACCATCAGGAGATATACATTGAGTTATATCTGTCAAGTAACTCTTAAACCAGTTACATGCAGCCTGGTCTAGGTCAATTGAAAGCCTCTGTATTAGCAGTGAGTGATTACCAGTACTGAAAGCCTTTGACAGGTTAATGAGGAGGGCAGCACAATGTTGCCTTTCATCTATACAGCTAACCACATAATTTATAACTAGGGATGGAGCAGAGATAGGGCTATGACCTGGTCTAAAACCCGACTGATGTACATTTAGAAAACATTTCAAAGATAAAGTTCTTAGCTGAGAATTAATCAAGTATTCTAATATTTTAGCAAGGCAAGTAAGTTTAGAAATAGGCCAATAAGTATTTAGGTCACAAGGGTCACCATCTTAGTGAAGGGGGAGTACATGGGCCGCCTTCCAAACTTTAAGGGTAGTACCAGATATATAATTGTCAGGTTAAAAATATGGGTTAATAATAGAGCAATCAGGGGGGCAGTGAGCTGCAGCAAAAATGTATCAAGAATATCAGTCACAGGGGATTTTTTTGAAACATCAATGTTAAGAAAAGGCATCTAGCACATCACAGATAGTAAATTGTTGAAATGAAAACAAAAGATTCACTAGAAGTTGACAGGTTAACCATCGTGTCAGCTAGAGGCTGTAGTGGACTAAATTGCCAGTCCACTACAGAGTCAGTTTTCCTTGAATTGGCCCAGGTCCGACTTCTAATCTGAATGAGCTAAGATGAAAGCCAAGGGTTGGATCTATCTTTGACTTTGAATAGTTTAAAAAGGGGCGTGTGTATCTGCTAGAGGAGTACAGTTACAAGAAAAAGTATGTGAACCCTTTGGAATTACCTGGATCTTCCTCTAAGTCACAACAGTAGACAAACACAATGTGCTTAAACTAATAACACAAATTGTATTTTTATTTATATATTGAATATATTATTCTAAACATTCACGGTATAGGTTGGGGAAAGTATGTGAACCACTAGGCTAATGACTTCTCCAAAATCTAATTGGAGTCAGGACTCAACTAACCTGCCGTCCAATCAATGAGACGAGATTTGAGATGTTGGTTAGAGCTGCCCTGAAATACATTTTTAAAAACTCACAAAATGCGAGTTTGCTATTCACATGAAGCATTGCCTGATGTGAACCATGCCTCGAACAAAAGAGATCTCAGAAGACCTAAGATTATGAAATATTAAGTCATGGTAGCATGTGGTTCCTCACCTCGGTCTCCTACATACAATTAGTGAAACATTTACAACAATCCTGACAGCAATATACTTTAAAAATCGCTCATGTGATTATCGCCAGTGGTGAAAGATCTGCTACTATAGCGACAATATTACTTCCCCTTGTGTGAATCCTCATATGCGCTGTCAGATTACCTTTATGACGAAAATATTTGCCACAATAATGACAGCTGTAAGATTTCTCTGTGTGAATTCTAATGTGAGACCTCAGATTACTAGGACGAGCAAAACATTTGCCACAGACCTGGCAGCAAAGCGGTTTTTCCCCTGTGTGAATCCTCAAATGAAGTGTCAGATCACCAACTCGAAAGAAACATTTGCCACAATCATGACAGCGATGAGGTTTCTCCCCTGTGTGCGTCTTTCTGTGATAGTTCAGATACCCAACTTGAGTAAAACATTTGCCACATTCACCACAGCGATGCTGTTTCTCTGCTGTGTGAGCCTTCCTATGAGCATCCAGTTCTCCCATCTGAGTGAAACGTTCCCCACAATCACTACAGCAAAATGGTTGCACTTCTGTGTCTCTCCTTTCCACTGGTGATTTCGGATCCATGGATTTTCTACCCTTTGAGCTTTGTCCTTTTTCTGTCCATGAATCATCTTCCTTAGGTTCTCTTTTGATCTGTTCAGTCGAGTCCATTATGTCTTTTTCACTTTGGGTTTGTGAGGACTGAGTTGAGTACTGATCATAGTCACTTTTCACCCAGGCAGGAGTGAATACAGAGTCTTCCTCCTCCTGGATGATACTGAATTCCTTCTGTTCCTCTTTAATCTGTATGGGGTTCCAGTCATCTTTCCCCAGACTGGGGCTCCACTCCTGCTTATAATGCTGCTGCTCAGGGGAAAGCTCCTCTTCATAGACAATGAACTGCTGGAAATCTGAAGGGAAGGAGAAAGAGTAAGTTAGAACTGAAATGCTGATTATCTGGTTTTAGCAACGCTAGTATTTACACACCAGCAAGTCTAGGAATTAGATGAAAATAAATAAATAGAAGTCTGCCAGAGGACAGAAGTTTAAAAAAATTCAATTTAAACGTACTCTGACGATTGTCTGTAGGCTTGACCCTTATGCATCTAATAAAACATCAATTAAACAGACTTTCCAAGAATGAGTCTGTTGTAGACCCACTTCCTCTTCACTTAACTCGTGTAAAAATAAAAGTCCTTTACCTGTGCCATACCTGCACAAAAAAAAGCAAGAACTTGTGGGGAACTTTTTTTTTGACATGAGGTAATCAGAGAGGAACTGACCTCGCTGAGGAACTGCATCGGTCTACAACAGACCGATGTTTGGAAATTCTGTTTAATTATACAGTACCAGTCAAAAGTTTGGACACACCTACTCATTCCAGAGTTTCTTAATAGTTTACTATTTTCTACATTGCAGAATAATTGTGAAGACATCAAAACTATGAAATAACAGATATGGAATCATGTAGGAACCAAAACAGTGTTAAACATGAGGTAGTCACCTGGAATGCATTTAAATTAACTTATTATGGGCAGGTGGGACGGTAGTGTAGAGTGCAAGATTGCAGAGCGCAAGATTCAAATGACAGCATTATAAATATTTAACTTTCATAAAATCACAAGTGTAATACATCAAAATAAAGCTTAACTTCTTGTTAATCCAGCCGCTGTGTCAGATTTCAAAAAGGCTTTACGGCGAAAGCAAACCATGTGGTTATCTGAGGACAGCACCCCGCATACAAAGACAATGGAGTGGAAACACTACAGCCGAAATGGGAGCCACCTAGAAAACTACAATTTCCGGCTCATTTTTCCAAAAACTGCAGTTCCTAGGGCTTCCACTGATGTCAACAATCTGGGAGGACTTCTGATAGCCATTGAAAATAGGGGTAGACTGATGTTTTTTGGGGGGAGGGGGGGGGGTTGCCTGCCATATCAGTTCTGTTATACTCACAGACATAATTTTAACAGTTTTAGAAACTTTAGATTGTTTTATATCCAAATTACATGCATATCCTAGCTTCTGGGCCTGAGTAACAGGCAGTTTACTTTGGGCACGCTTTTCATCCGGACGTCAAAATACTGCCCCCTGCCCAAGAGAGGTTAACAGGTGTGCCTTGTTAAGTTAATTCGTTGAATTTCTTTCCATCTTAATGCATTTGAGCCAATCAGTTGTGTTGTGACAAGGTAGAGCAGGTATACAGAAGATGGCCATATTTGGTAAAAGACCAAATCCATAATATGGGAAGAACAACTCAAATAAGCAAAGAGAAATGACAGCCCATCATTACTTTAAGACATGCAGGCCAGTCAATACGGAACATTTCAAGAAGTTTAAAAGTGTCTTCAAGTGCAGATTCAGAAAACGTCAAGTGCTATGATGAAACTGGCTCTCATGAGGACCACCACATGAAAGGAAGATCCAGAGTTACCTCTGCTGCAGTTACCAGCCTCAGAAATTGCAGCCCAAATACATGCTTCAGAGTTCAAGTAACTGACACATCTCAAAATCAACTGTTTAGAGGAGACTGCGTGAATCAGACCTTCATGGTCAAATTGCTGCAAAGAAACCACTACTAAAGGACACCAATAAGAACAAGAGACTAGCGTGGGCCAAGACACACAATCCATGGACATTAAACCGGTGGAAATCTGTCCTTTGGTCTCATGAGTCCAAATTTGATATTTTTGGTTCCAACCGCCGTGTCTTTGTGAGACGCAAAGTAGTTGAACGGATGATCTCCGCCTGTGTGGTTCCCACCGTGAGGGCACGGAGGAGGTGTGCTGTTGTGGGGGTACTTTGCTGGTCACACTGTCAGTGATTTATTTACAATTCAAGACACACTTAACCAGCATGATTACCACAGCATTCAGCGGCAATAGGCCATCCCACACCCCCAGGCTGTGTAAGGGCTATTTGACCAAGAAGAAGAGTGATGGAGTGCTGCAGCAGATGACCTGAATGCCATGCCAAGGGTGTGCAAAGCTGTCATCAAGGCAAAGGGTAGCTACTTTGAAGAATCTCAAAATAAGAATCTCAAAACTACATTTCGATTTGTTTAACACTTTCTTTTGGTTACTACATGACTCCATGTGTTATTTCATAGTTTGGATGTCTTGACTATTATTCTACAATGTAGAAAATAGTGAAAAATAAAGAAAAACCCTTGAATGAGTAGGTGTGTCCAAACTTTAGACTGGTACTGTCCATTCCATAAAAATCTATTTATTCCTCCATGCATAAGGACCAAGCCTACAGACAAGCGACAGAAAAAGTAGAAGTTGAATTTTATTTCATTTATGGCTTCTGGTGGACTACTCAGTTTTTTAGCAAGTTAATTCCCATCAACGTGTAAATACTGCTGCTAGCACAGCTACACACTGATTAGATAGCGCATAAGCACCATCTGACATAACAGGGTCTAGGATAGGATAGCCCATGATTTTCTTTTCAAGATAGCCCATAGGGAGTTCAGGATTTTGCACTTATATATGTACTGTTGTCGATTGATCAAAACAGTTGTTGAAGTGTATATTAATGGGCAATCATTTTACCAGCAGTCGCAATCTGACTTGACTGATTATAATGGAAACGGTATAGCTCAATACTTGTATAAAACACAACCAATGGTCCATTTAAAAAAAAAATCAGCTGCTCGATTAAGTTCTGGATCCATACATGTTAATTAAGAGAAAAGATGAAGATGCTAGAATGAGGAGCGGATCATTTATTCTATTCAGATGTAAAATTATTGATATCGACTGGATTTGTGACGCAAATTCTTTCTTAATTTCTCTCGCTATATGAAACCTGCAGTACTGATCATAGAGTTAGAATCATAGAGCGGACAAAGCCCAAACCGCCGATCAAACCACAGACATTTCCAGTCAAATATCAGGAAGGAGGTTTGCCTGACGACTCATCCTGAATGTAGATCCACTGCTCTATCGACAGCGCCATACATTCAGTCAAACTGTCACCAGGAGCGATCAGCCCACGAAGTTGGAAATCCCATTAAAATGATGGAAGCCCTCAAAAGTGTTGCCCATGCTAATAGGGCCTTTCAGCCACAATCATTCTTTATGATCCAGACTCATCGTGGAGGAGAAATGTTAGTGGGCTTGGCCAAAACAATGTGGATGAGTAGTCAGGCTAGCGGGAGGTAGGATGCTGCTGATTAACAGTGGTCTACACTTGAGGGGCTGTAGTGCACAAGGCCCACAAACAGCTGCCACAGTGGGTCTGCAACTGTATGCTGCAGGCAGCATTATTCAATGAAATACATCCGGAGTGAGAATAACAGATTTCTGTTTATAGCAAAATAAATTCATTATTGTATTTAGTTCAAACTATGTAACGACATTCAAACATTGTTTAGCATTATGATTCCATTATTTGTATGCATCAGTTTCAAGACAGGACTTTTCATTGGAAGGCGAACATCCAATGTCACCATCTTTACCCATTGTTCATGTTGCTCACTTCGGTCATAGTGCTAGCGGCCCAGTGGCAGCTTGCAAGTCATAAAAATCTAACTAGACTAGACGTTCAATACTACTTCTCTTTCTCGTCGGAATGGTGCTATGCCACGATCAGGACAGTGTGGAGCCGGCGCGGGATATGGCTCGGAAAACGTACCCCAATCCCATTATCCCCACTGACAAATCAAGAAGATTGAAATACTGCTAGCCTAACAAGCTGACAAAAAATACAATTTCAAACTTCTTGATTTGTCAGTGGGGATAATGGGATAGAGCTCGCCAGCCTGTAGCCCTTAAAGACGGAAATGATTTAAATCTGGTTCGTTCAGCCATTCCTAAGGGGGAAATTAATAGGGAAAGAAAGGGGTTTTGGGATAAATACCAAAAATAAGGTTCTTAACCTCTCTGAGCACGGAACCCGGTAGGTAGCGGGCTGAAATTCCACAACATACGGTGATCGCTACATAAATAGTCATATTAAACATTCATGAAAATACAAGTGTCTCACATGTATCGCAAGCCTAGAATCTTGCTAATCCAACTGCGTTGTCAGATTTAAAAAAGGATTTACTGCGAAAGAATACGATGCGATTATCTGAGGATAGAGCCCCATAAAAATAAAAAAAATTCAACCAGCACAGGCTTAACAAAATCACATACGGCATTAAAATAAATAGTTTACCTTTGACGATCTTCGTCTGTTTGCAATCCCAATGCTCATTGTTACACAATGAATGATCTTTTGTTTGATAAAATCAGTTTTTATAGCCTAACACGAAACATTTTGTGAACCGCTTGTGTCGTGAATTCCGTCTCATTCCATTTTCAACGACACATTCCAGGTAAATAACCCACAGAGAACGTGACTTTTCCAGTCATGTTTGGTTTCATTGCAATCAACTGGTTTGTTTGTAATACAACCAAACCTGATGGGCCATTTTGCGGGACATATTGACTGAAAGAAACCGATTTGAAGACAAGTAATGACATCACTGTGCATCAATGATATGACCACTGTTTCGTGGATTGACTGTATTTTAACCCAATGACCACTGATCATCTTGAAATCTAGCTGGGTAGATAGCCAATGAGCTGAGGTAAGCGGCAATATGCAATGGTTGTGTGTTGGAAGACCAACCCATGTCGTAAACTCCAGCGTAAAGAGAGGCATTCGCTATTGAAGTTATTCCGGAAGGAGCTACGCATTTTACGCACAGCGTTGTTTTGGTAAACACGCAGATTCAGCTGTTTATATATCAATCAGTATGGCGACTAAGTCAGGGAAAGCTAAATCTAAGTCTAGATATACAGATGTACACACAATTTTAGAAGAAATTGATTGCAAAAGTGAGACAGTGATTGTTGTAGGACGATTCATTTAGCGATTCCCGAGTGGAGGAATATTTTTTTAACAGAGAGGACACCGTTGTAGCCACTGTGTATAATCTGTAATGTGCCTGCAGAAGAGGAACAATGTCACCGTTTTGGACTGGTAAGTTCTTCTCATGCTAATGCCGTTATTTGAAATTAATAATATAAAATATTATTTATGAAATAGCCTATTTAAGGCTGTTGAGGCGAGGGCAGGCCCACAACAATGGCCAAAGTGAAATGGAGACAGTAGATACAGCGGGTCTGTTGTAATATAATAAAGACAGTAGATCTAGCTGGTCTGTCATAATATAATAGAGACAGTAGATCTAGCTGAAATGTCATAATATAAAAGAGACAGTAGATGTAGCAGGTCTATAATAATCTATTCAACCTTATGTTCCCTGTACTCTATACATATATATCTGTTTATTATACCTCAGCAGGACAATATTGTGTAGAGCTTTGGCAAAGTGGGTGATGTTATATCCTTCCTGTTTGGCCCTGTCCGGGGGTCTCATCGGATGGGGCCACAGTGTCTCCTGATCCCTCCTGTCTCAGCCTCCAGTATTTATGCTGCAGTAGTTTATGTGTCGGGGGCTAGGGTCGGTTTGTTATATCTGGAGTACTTCTGTCTTATCTGGTGTCCTGTGTGAATTTAAGTATGCTCTCTCTAATTCTCTCTCTCGGAGGACCTGAGCCCTAGGACCATGCGTCAGGACTACCTGGCATGATGACTCCTTGCTGTCCCCAGTCCACCTGGCCTTGCTGCTGTTCCAGTTTCAACTGTTCTGCGTGCGGCCATGGAACCCTAAACTCTTCATATTTACTCTTGGAGGTGCTGTCCTGTTCCATCCTCTACAACTACTGTGATTATTATTATTTGACCCTGCTCGTCATCTATGAACGTTTGAAAATCTCGCCCATGTTCTGTTATAATCTCCACCCGGCACAGCCAGAAGAGGACTGGCCACCCCTCATAGCCTGGTTCCTCTCTAGGTTTCTTCCTAGGTTTTGGCCTTTCTAGGGAGTCTTTCCTAGCCACTGTGCTTCTACACCTGCATTGCTTGCTGTTTGGGGTTTTAGGCTGGGTTTCTGTACAGCACTTTGAGATATCAGCTGATGTACGAAGGGCTATATAAATACATTTGATTTGATAGAGGACTGAGGGTCTTCCAAATATTGAAAGTGTGTAAATAGTTAACCATGTTATTTTATTATTTTGTAAATGTATATATTTTTTTCTCCATTTTTTTTTGGGGGTGTGTTAGAATACCATTTTGGCATTTTGTATATAGTTATTTGTTTCAAAATGTATACATTCACCAATTTGGCTACTTGTGTGGGACACCTGCGTGACTTCATGATAAATGTCATGTAGCACACTCATTTTGGAAGTTATCATTCTGAAACTTTGCACAAGTACTGTTGCCCTCATATCTTTCACTGAAATGGTCCCCATCATCCTATCTGAATGTTTGTTTTATCTTGTTCATTTTAAAGACGATGATACAACAATAAAAAGAAAAAAAATGTATGTTTTTTTTCATTGTATTATCTAAACCAGATCTATTGTGTTATATTCTCCTACATTAAATTCACATTTACACAAACTTCAGAGTGTTTTCTTTCAAATGGTACCAAGAATATGCATATCCTTGCTTCTGGGCCAGAGCTACAGGCAGTTAGATTTGGGTATGTCTTCAGGCGGAAATTGAAAAAAGTAGGGGGTAAGAGGTTAACAACCTTAGGATATCATCATCATCATCTTTTTCTTCTGTGGGTTTTATGGCAGACTACAACCCAAAAAGGAGTATTACCGCCACCGACTGGACGGGGTTGAAAAAAACCAAGGTCAAAATATAACCCATACGTGACAGAGAAAACGAACTTAATCCACCCACAATAAAACAAAAACACCATATTGACAAAACCAAAACCTCCACATCTGCCTTCTCAGGCTCTATGACCTGAGAGGGTGGTAATGGCTTGTGACAATACTCCATGCAACTCCTTCGCCGAGAAGTCTACCAGTCCCAGGAACCGTTCCGCCGCATCCACAATGATATCTATTTTCCTGGACTTCCTCTCCACCTTGGCAGTGCCATTAATCGCCGTTGAACGGCAACCCCCCGCAGCCTTCAGTGAAGGCCTATCCAACACTATGGACTCTTCAGGAGCGCCAATCGAAACCCTCGACCCTTTTAACAGTTGCTGCATATGAAATGCTCTGGACAGCCCTGTGGCCACCGCATTCTCTTTCATTCATGGTTCCCACCCCAAATAAAGTTAAGGTAAAGGTAAAATAAATAAAAATAAAATTGCAACATGTCCCATTTTCATCACTTTAAAAAAAAACATCACACAAACTTTTTCACAACTTGAACATCTCGGCTTTTCCCTTCAGCAGACACTTGAAACATGTCCAAAAGCTTTACAATGATCACAGTGCATTGGTCTTGGAACAAACACTCTGACTGTGGTTTATATTTCCCAACTGCACTTGAGTAGGGAGAGACTCCACATATTAAAAAAATATTTAAAAGAATGGAGGATACTCGTCTCTTACTTCATTCACCACACGATTCACCCGACGAACATCAATCACTCTAGGAATATTTTTCAATCTGTGCAACATCGACTCCCCACGAACCGCCAGATATTACCCCCTTCGGTGTCTCTTCGGGAACAGGACACATCAAACTTCTAAAAATCGGGTGAGATGCAACCCACTCTCCTTCTTATCCTCAGAAGAACAAAAAAAGAATCTAAACAAGCCTGCCTCTCGTGATCCTCATAGCCTTCACTTTACCCACAGCCCTCTCTCCACCAGTTTGGTTATATCAAATGGATTCCTCATAATTGATAATCCAAATCAGCTGCTCCTCATTAACAAAACATACTCCTACAAGATAAAGGACATCCTCATCCCTGTTTGCAACTTTGGTCCGTTTTCTATTCTTTTGGACAATATTCCAATTCTCCTCGAGTCCCCCGCCATTATATTCACGCTCCACATCAGCGTTCGCTTCTGCCATTCGCTGTCAGGGTGAAAAGTTACTTCAGGAACAACCTTCAAAAACAACTACACGGCCATAGTTATGACAGTTACGCAAAAATATAGCATTAACTACCTTGATCTACGTGCGTGTGGGTGGAGTTGGATTTAGTCTTTAGGAGATCTTGTACATTTTGATCTATGAGATCATATCCGTCAGTTAACATTACCTTTGAGTTCTTTGTGCTTGTTTTTATTAAATGAACGCTTCAAAATTCACAAAAGGTTACATTAGCTGATGAAGATTCTCAAAACGTATAAAATCTCTTAAAGTACTTTACACCACTACCATTACTATTGTTCTCTATTAGGAGTACGAGTACAGCGCTACAAGTTGACCATTACTTGGTTTACAATAATTAACGTAAGCTCAAAGGCTGACAACAGCCCGTTACAAATTGGTAGCCAACCTTCGTCATCGTGAGTGTCGTCCGCATCATCTTCATTGGCCGCGGGAGAATTGCCCGAAATACTGTTATTTATCGGTGAGCCGCTGCTGACAGGCGTCTGACCTTTGCAACTCACCGACCCGTAACTCGACTCAGCCAGGCTGAGTTGCTTCTGTAGTATTTTGATTTGCTCTTTGCTCTGAGAGACTTCTGCACGTAATGCTCCACAACAATCTTCTACTAACTTACAAATCTCTGTAACCGCAGCGGAGGCTAGTATGTCCATAATGACAGAGTTTATCCGTTGATGCAAAACACGCATTTCCGACATTTTAAACCCTTTGCTTTTGTGAAACCGACAACTACTACTATGAAGATGATTAAAAACGTCCAACAAAGTTATTATTTTGCCAGCTTGTTCAAGAAATAGTCATATTTGTAAGAATATCTGGTTTAATGTCATCAATATTCCGCCATCATTGATAACTGTCTCCTTCCTTCCGACCACATCCGGGTCGAGATAAGATAGCTAGAAAGCGCCACCTACCGCGTGGAGACTAGAATGCGCATTACCCTGAGAACTCCTTGAGCGCTTAACGTTGTATTTGGGGTATTCTCTTACTGTGGGAGTTATTCCTATGCTTTGTAGAATCATTGTTTAGTATTGAGAAAACCATAGTTTTTTTGTGTGTTTATCATGCTATCAACTTGAATAAAGCATCTAGCACTGGAGTAGTCTTAACCTCAGACAAACTATGTGAGGTTGTATTAGTCTCAAGATCATGTGCAAAGCAAAATGCAGCAATCCTGGAGAAGCATAGGCAAAACCTGCACAATTCCTTCAGAAGCCCAAATTCCTGTGGGATTCCTGTGGGTCTTTCCTTGTTTTCCTAGTTAACCATCCTAATATCCATTCATCATTCATCCTAATATCCATTCATCATTCATCCTAATATCCATTCATCATTCATCCTACAATATCCTTTCATGTATCAAATTGCAATAATAAAACTGTTTTAATGGCAACCACCACGATAGCCCCAACTCAAACCAGCAACAGTTACATTAAGATATACAGTCCTTTACCACCACAACTCGGATCTTTTTTTTTTACAATGAGCCATGACTAGAATACAGTAAAATAGTATGTAAACACTATTAAAGTGACCCTTGTTCAATGACTCTGTGTACATAGGGTGAAGCAGTCTCCAAGGTGCAGGATAGAAAACCGGGTGGTATCCGGCTAGTAACGGTGACTAAGGTTCAGGACAGGGTACGGGGCAGAGGTCAGCTAGTGTTGACTTTTACAGTCTGACTGTCTGGAGATTGAAGCTGTACTGTCTCCTCCTTCCAGATGGTAGCAGGAGGAACAGGTGGCTGAGGTCCTTTATGATCTTCTTGGCCTTCCTCTGACACAGGGTGATGTCGATGTCTTGGAAGGCAGGCAGTGTGCCTTCGACAGCATCACCCTCTGGAGAGCCATGCGGTTGCAGACGGTGCAATTGCTGTACCAGGTGGTGAGACAGGCCGACAGGATACAGGATACTCTCAATGGTGCATCTGTAGATAGTGGAGGCCAGATGACCTGGCCTCCACAATCACCCAACCTCAACGCAATTGAGATGGTTTGGGATGAGTTGGATTGCAGAGTGAAGGAAAAGCAGCAAACAAGTTCTCAGCATATGTGGGAACTCCTTCAAGAATGTTGGAAAAGCAATCCAGGTGAAGCTGGTTGAGAGAATGCCAAGAGTGTGCAAAGCTGTCATCAATGCAATAAAATATGTAACACTTTTTTGGATACCACATTATTCCATATGTGTTATTTCATATTTTTGATGTCTTTGCTGTTATTCTACAATGTAGAAAAATAGTAAAAATATAGAAAAACCCTTGAATGAGTAGGTGTGTTCAAACTTTTGACTGGTAAGTATTCTTACATAGGTATTTCTCTTGTCCAGGTGGGATAGGGCAGTGTGCAGTGCAATAACCTCATCTGTAGATCTGTTGGGGCGGTATGCGATTTGTAGTGGGTCAAGGTTGTTGGGTAAGGTGGTGATGATATGATCCTTAACTAGCCTCTCAAAGCTCTTCATGAACACTTAAGTGAGTGATAGTCATGTAGGTCAGTTACCTTCGCTCTCTTGGGTACAGGAACAATGGTGGATGCCTTGACACAAGTGGGGACAACGGATTGGGATATTAGAGATTTAATACTGTATGTCCGTAAACATCCAGCCACCTGGTCTGCACATATTCTGAGTACGCGATTTGGGATGCCGTCTGGGCCGGCAACCTTGCAAGGGTTAACACGCTTAAATAACTTACTCGCATCGGCTACAGAGAACAAGAGCACGCAGCGGAGGTGGCCGGCGTTCGGAGGCTCAATGTTTTCCTCGAAGTGGACAAAGAAGATGTTTAGCTTATCTGGGAACAAGGCGTCTGTCCGCGACGTGGTTGGCTTTATGTTTATGATCTATATTTGTCTGGAGTCCCTGCCACACACACTACCTGACCAAAAGTATGTGGACACCTGCTCATCAAACATCTAATTCCAAAATTATGGGCATTAATATGGATTATGTCCCCCTTATTCTGGGAAAGCTTTCTACTAGATGTTGGAACATTGCAGCCTGGATTTGCTTCTATTCAGCCACAAGATTATTAGTGAGGTCAGGCACTGATGTTAGGCTTGGCTCGCAGTCGGCGTTCCAATTCATCCCAAAGATGTTTGATGGGTTTGAGGTCAGAGATCTGTGCAGGCCACTCAAGTTCTTCCACACCGATCTTGACAAACCATTTCTGTATGGTCCTTGCTTTATGCACGGGGGAATTGTCACACTGTTGACTGAGGCAGCTCTTGCAGGGCAGAAATGTGATGAAAGGACTTGTTGGAAAGGTGGCATCCTATTATTGTGCCAAGTTGAAAGTCACTGAGCTCTTCAGTAAGGCCATTCTATTGCCAATGTTTGTCGATGGAGATTGCATGGATGTGTGCTCGATTTTATACACCTGTCAGCAACAGATGTTGCTGAAATAGCCGAATCCACTCATTTGAAGGGGTGTCCACATACTTTTGTGGAAATATAGTGTATATCTCATGTTTGAGCAGTTGAATTGCGACTTCACTTTGTCCCTTTACTGTCGCTTTGCCTCTTTGATTGCCTTACGTAAGTCAGAGCTAGTCTGTTTGTACAGTATATGTCCATGTTCCCAGTCACCTTGCCATGGTTAAATGCGGTGGTTCTTGCTTTCAGTTTTGCTCGAATGCTACCACCTATCCACAGTTTTTGGTTTGGATAAGTTCTAATTGTCACAGTGGGAACAACATCCTCTATGCACTTGCTGATTAACCTAGTCACAGAGTCAGTGTATATTTCAATACTATACTCAGAGGCGGCCAGAAGGCCGTTTAAGCATGGGCAGCGCCATTGAGGGCTTCCGCCATGCTTCCTTAATTTTAAAGTAGTCAAAGTACTCAACTGAGTGGGTATTCCTATGGGTAGTAGCCTCAATGGCACTGCCCATGCTGTCACAGATGCCATAATGGCACAGATAAAGATGAGTCCTCCATCTATCTCTATGGTTGTTTGACATTCATTTGAATGCAACAAGAGTTACAAGGCACTTACAGGTCACATTTCTTTAATCCTTCTAAATAAGATGTCCTGTAAACTGTGTAAAATGAATAATACAGGCAAGAAATTATGGAACATATGCACAATAAAGTATACAAGCTTCATAGCTTTACTAACACATGGATCTCATTAAGTAATGATGTGATATATTTAGTATTGATGGCAATGAAGCAAAAGTGACATTTAGGTTCCTAAAGGAAGAAAAATAAATGTATTATTTTTATGTATGTAGCTAGATACATTATAAGCAGTATATTTTATTACTTCCATGAAACATGATCATGTTCCTCATGGTGAATATAATAAATATCAATATCGTGTTCAAATGAGGACCACTTTGGAAACAAGTATTTTAATTAATACTATTGAGTGACATCCTCTGGGTCCACATTGTACATTTAGTTGTATATGTCTGTTACCCCAAATAAATAAATAAATACATGTTGGAGATGCAGTGTTCTGGCCCAAACAAGAATAAATCAAGTAAGATAGACTTCAGTCCCCCATGAAATAACACCATATATAGATTCTACAGTCCCTAGTGAGTAATCCCAACCACACTTTTATTTTGGCACCTAGAATGTTTTTTTCTCTATAAACCAATATGTGATTTATAGGTGTGTTGTGTATTGCATTTGGACCAATGGAGAGGGTGGAATAGAAAGTGTTGCTGGGCACATAGACCTCAGTCCCTCATGAAATAACACCATATATACAGTACTGGTACTTTAGATTTTACAGACCCTAGTGGGTGATCCCAACCCCACTTCTACTTTGGCACCTAGAATATTTTTTTCTCTATAAGCCAATATGTATTTCATGTACACAGTGTATTGCATTGGGAACATTTATTTGACCTTGGAATAATAGTTTAAAAATCCAAATGTAATGCAAATGGACATTTCCGAACTTCCGTGACCCGGAAATACTTGTTTTATTGTTGCTGGCGAGTCGCTTGTAGCGTTGATTCAGTATATCATCTTTGGAGCGGATTTTGTTTTGTTTGTGATCAACATCATTTTTACGTGGACAAAGCCATATTCGTTGAATCTTCAACTCTCAATCGATTGAAAATGTCTCAACTACAGTTGCTGCGTGAGTTTTTAAATGAGCGCGTAATGGCTGCTGCTGTCGACATTTTTGGGGCAGTTGAGAAAACGGTAGCTGAGTACCAAGAGGAAAATGATCGTCTACGGAGACTGCTGCGGATAGGTTCGTATGTACAACACGACCGTGTTTAGACATGTATTCTTTTCAACAGTGTTATTACGCCGCCAATGTTTTGTGATTATTGGTGTCGTAAACATGTTAGCTAACTAGTTAACGTTAGCATGTTTGACATTTCTTTGGAAATACTAGTTACTATTATCGGGTATTTTGATGTGGTTTAGCAAAATTAAAATGTAATCGGCATTTGGTCCCCAGTTAGTGGCCACCTTATTATATCTATTTAATTGTGTTAAAAAATAGACTTAAACTCAGCAAAAAAAAGAAACATCCTCCCACTGCCAACTGCGTTTATTTTCAGCAAACTTAACGTGTAAATTTTAGTATGAACATAAGATTGAACAACTGAGACAAACTGAACAAGTTCCACAGACATGTGACTAACAGAAATGGAATAATGTGTCCCTGAACAAAGGGGGGGGGGTCAAAAGTAACAGTCAGTATCTGGTGTGGCCACCAGCTGCATTAAGTACTGCAGTGCATCTCCTCCTCATGGACTGCACCAGATTTGCCAGTTTATGCTGTGAGATGTTACCCCACTTTTCGACCAAGGCACCTGCAAGTTCCCGGACATTTATGAGGGGAATGGCCCTAGCCCCACTCCCCGATCCAACAGGCCCAGACGTGCTCAATGGGATTGAGATCTGGGCTCTTCGCTGGCCATGGCAGAACACAAACATTCCTGTCTTGCAGGAAATCACTCACAGAACGAGCAGTATGGCTGGTGGCATTGTCATGCTGGAGGGTCATGTCAGTACGAGTCTGCAGGAAGAGCACCACTTGAGGGAGGAGGATGTCTTCCCTGTAACGCACAGCGTTGAGATTGCCTGCAATGACAACAAGCTCAGTCAGATGATGCTGTGACACACCGCCCCAGACCATGACGGACCCTCCACCTCCAAAACGATTCCGCTCCAGAGTACAGGCCTCGGTGTAACGCTCATTCCTTCGACGATAAACGCAAATCTGACCATCACCCATGGTGAGACAAAACCGTGACTCGTCAGTGTAGAGCACTTTTTGCCAGTCCTGTCTGGTCCAGCGACGGTGGGTTTGTGCCCATAGGCAACGTTGTTGCCGGTGATGTCTGGTGAGGACCTGCCTTACAACTGGCCTACAAGCCCTCAGTCCAGCCTCTCTCAGCCTATTGGGAACAGTCTGAGCACTGATGGAAGGATTGTGTGTCCTTGGTGTAACTCGGGCAGTTGTTGCCATCCTGTACCTGTCCAGCAGGTGTGATGTTCGGATGTACCGATCCTGGGCAGGTGTTGTTACACATGGTCTGCCACTGCGAGGATGATCACCTGTCCGTCCTGTCTCCCTGTAGTGCTGTCTTAGGCGTCTCACAGTACGGACATTGCAATTTATTCCACTGGCCACATCTGCAGTCCTCATGTCTCCTTGCAGCATGCCTAAGGCACGTTCACACAGGGAGCCTGGGCATCTTTCTTTTGGTGTTTTTCAGAGTCAATAGAAAGGCCTCTCTTAGTGTCCTAAGTTTTCATAACTGTGACCTTAATTGCCTACCGTCTGTAAGCTGTTAATGTCTTAACAACCGTTCCACAGGTGCATGTTCATTAATTGTTTATGGTTCATTGACAAGCATGGGAAACAGTGTTTAAACCTTTTACAATGAAGATCTGTGAAGTTATTTGGATTTTTAGAATTATCTTTGAAAGACGGGTCCTGAAAAAGGGACATTTCTTTTTTTTGTTGCTGAGTTTAGCTCTCTTCTCCTAAGCGTTTAATAGAAAACTGGCTAGTTGGTTTAAAAACATTTACTGACCTGTCCACCCTGCTGCGCTCTCGTGTTGACTGACTGACCTCACCAACAGCTTTTTCAGTGTTGGAAATCAAATAATGGCTTATTTGACTTATTTACCGATGTATCTTATGTTTTGACAAAGTTGATACTAGTTTAATGCTAAAATATATAGGAATATGAATGACAGACATTAAATTAAACATTAATTTCAGTGATGTGCACTGACATGAACAGTAAAACACTGTGTTGGTGTTGCAGTGATACACTTGTAATCTCAGTGAAGGAAAAACACGACATGGGATGAATAAATAGATAGATAGATATTAGATTCATAAATATATACATAAAAGCAAACAAAACAACTAAATCTCGACCTCCATCCCTATATTGTCTCACACATATGGCATTAAAAGTCCAGCTCCACCACCCCCTCTGGGTCCCACAGCACACAACAGCAGTGGGTGCAGTGCTGGCAGAAGTCACAGCACACACATGGCACCTCCGACACACGCTCCTGAGGGGAGCTTGCAGGTGGATCACGCTCCCGCAGCGGGCACAGCAATTAGTGTTTTCAGCTACTTGTATTTGAAAAACAAAGTCAAATTGATGAACGTAGAGGTATTACAACAACAATAGTATATGATACAACCCGAGAGAAGATTATGAAGTACCTGAGGGTGGTGCTATAGGTGGCGTGACAATTTTCTTTTCTCGTTAGTGTCGTGGCAAAGAACTAAAACACGGATCGGCTTTAAAACTTCTTCAGGGAAACCGACCTAATGTAACAACATGTTAGAAACAAACGCATCATTATATTTTCATCCAGATTCACATTTCTGTATTTTCCAAGCTATAGCACACACTATTTTACATACAACAGGTTGTTAAAGGACCAAAGTATTTTGTCTGCTTCGTGTTTTTGTTTTTTTGCCATGGAGAAAACAGCCCTATTAGGCAGAGCATGTTTCATGAAAAGCATTGAACTTTTTTTTACATCAATACCTCTAGAGGAAGCTGCAGGGGTTTTTGAAGGAGGTGGAAACTGGTGCTATAGATATATAAAAATAGTGTTAAACACAGCAGTCTATAAAACACAGGCATAAGAGTAACTATTTAATAATTTAACATGTTTACTTCTAGAAGTGGTGGTTTACTAGCATGGAGAAAAACTGACTGTCACAAAAACCTGGAAGTGATTTGAATTTATAATAAATAAATAAATATAAATGGACAAACTTTTTAAATAAATCGCTTTCTCTTTGGTTTATCGAGAAGTAATTGGAAATAGATTCTAGATTTTCGGTCATTTGAATTGGAATTTCAATTTACTTCTTGAATGTATTGACTTAAAGGGTCAATCTGCAATTGGTACATACATTTTCTTTAACCTTTTAAAATGAATAATATACCTATGGATTCTTGAATATAATTTATGGATGTCTTGTATCCCAACAGAACCCCAAATATATAAGCTTGTTTTATTACAGTGTTTCTAAACAATGTAATTATAAACAAACACTTTATAGCCTTAACATGTTTAAAACTGTCATTTTGATATTATAACTGGTCAGTCCTTACACCCATAGCTCTGCTCTGTCTTTGAATTTGAGAGTGGTTCCATTTAGCAAGCCTCATCCCTTTACCAAAACAGTGGCGGGGTACCTGCTTTGTTATTGTTGGAACTGCAGATTGCTCCTTTCAATTCAAATTCACTGTAACCCTGATGTCTAAAGACTGGATAACCTTTGCCCCCTCTCATTCCCTCCAGATTCCTTGCAGCTCTCTCTCGCTGTCTCTGAAGAGGAGGTTCTCCCTGAGCATCAGCATTGTGAGCAGGAGTGGAGCTTCAGTCTGGGACAGGAGAACACTGATGCCACACAGATTAAAGAGGAAGAGGAGCAAATCAGTCAGGAGGAAGAACGGCTTCAAGACCTCTGTGATACCAAAAATGCCACTTTCACTCCTGCCTGTGTGACAAGTAAATGTGATCAGGTGGACCCCTTGACTCCTCAAATCCAGGCTTTGGAGAACCGAGAGTGTGACACGAAACAAGTGAATCTCACACCTTTTGGTACTGTGACTCAGCTAAAGGCTCTCAACATTCCATGTGACCCTCCAAATAATCACAACAATGCATCCAGCCACAGCACAGCTGAAAGCAGCCCAACATTAGATCCCAGCCTACCATTGACTCACAACCCACCATTTAAGAAACACAGATCCAAACCCAGCAACACAGCTATAAAAACTCTCCGCTGCTGTGACTGTGGTGAAACATTTGCTCTAAAAGCTGACCTGCAGATGCATGTGACTCTCGCCAAGGAGCAACCCCGTGAATGCCAATTCTGCAAAAATGTCTACAGATCTACCTGTAAACTGAAGGCCCATGTCAGACTGTGTCACGATGGGAAAACCAGCACCTGCCCCTATTTTGGAAAGACCTTCAAACTAGAAGGAGATCTGTCCAAGCACATGATTCACACAGGAGAGAAACGATTTAGCTGTGGTGACTGTGGGAAGATCTTTAATCGCAAGGGGAATCTAACCCAACATATACTGACTCACACAGGGGAGAAATCATTTAGTTGTGGTGACTGTGGGAAAAGCTTCAGTCTGAAGAGGAACCTAACCGAACATGTTCGGACTCACACAGGAGAGAAACCATTTAGCTGTAGTGACTGTGGGAAGAGCTTCAAACAGAAGGGACACCTAACCATGCATAAACTGACTCACACAGGAGAGAAACCATTTAGCTGTGGTGACTGTGGGAAGAGTTTCAATCGCAAGCAGCCCCTAAACATGCATAAACTGACTCACACAGGAGAGAAACCATTTAGCTGTGATGACTGTGGGAAAAGTTTTAATTTGAAGGACTCCCTAAAGAAACACAAATTTACTCACACAGGAGAGAAACCCTTTAGTTGTGGTGACTGTGGGAAAAGCTTCTATCAGAAGGGGCACCTGAACGTGCACAAACGGACTCATACTGATTCACACAAGAGAGAAACCATTTAGAGAAACCATTTAGCTGTGGGAAAAGCTTTAGTGTCAAGGGAAACCTAACCATGCACAAACTGACTGCTGCTCAGGCTAGGATTCCGTCGTAAGTAGAGGTCGGCCGATTATGATTTTTCAACGCCGATACCGATAATTGGAGGACCAAAAAAAGCTGTTGCCGATTTAAAATAACAATTTTTGAAAGCTTTTAAAAAATTTTTTTTTTTACATTTATTTGTAATAATGACAATTACAACAATACTGAATGAACACTTATTTTCACTTAATATAATAGATCAATAAAATCAATTTAGCCTCAAATAAATAAGGAAGCATGTTCAATTTGGTTTAAATGATGTAAAAACAAAGTGTTGGAGAAGAAAGTAAAATAATGTGCCATGTAATGCAATATGTGCCATGTAAGAAAGCTAACGTTTAAGTTCCTTGCTCAGAACATGAGAACATATGAAAGCTGGTGCTTCCTTTTAACATGAGTCTTCAATATTCCCAGGTAAGACGTTTTAGGTTGTAGTTATTATAGGACTATTTCTCTCTATACCATTTGTATTTCATTAACCTTTGACTATTGGATGTTCTTATAGGCACTTTAGTATTGCCAGTGTAACAGTATAGCTTCCGTCCCTCTCCTCGCCCCTACCTGGGCTCGAACCAGGAACACAACGACAACAGCCATCCTCGAAGCAGCGTTACCCATGCAGAGCAAGGGGAATAACTACTCCAAGTCTCAGAGCGAGTGACGTTTGAAACGCTATTAGCGAGCACCCCGCTAACTAGCTAGCCATTTCACATTGGTTACAGCAGCCTAATCTCGGGAGTTGATAGGCTTGAAGTCATAAACAGCTGCTGGTAAAACGCACGAAAGTGCTGTTTGAATGAATGCTTACGAGCCTGCTGCTGCCTACCATCGCTCAGTCAGACTGCTCTATCAAATCATAGACTTAGTTATAACATAATAACACACAGAAATACGAGCCTTAGGTCATTAATATGGCCGAATCTGGAAACTATCATCTCGAAAACAAGACGTTTATTCTTTCAGTAAAATATTCCGTATTTTATCTAACGAGTGGCATCCATAAGTGTAAATATTCCTGTTACTTTGCACAACCTTCAATGTTATGTCATAATTACGTAAAATTCTGGCAAATTAGTTCGCAATGCCCAAACTGTTGCATATACCCTGACTCTGCGTGCATTGAACGCAAGAGAAGTGACACAATTTCACCTGGTTAATATTGCCTGCTAACCTCATTGATGTTTATGGTTAGGTACACATTGGACCAACGACAGTCCTTTTTCACAAATACGCACCGCATCGATTATATGCAATGCAGGACACGCTAGATTAACTAGTAATATCATCAACCATGTGTAGTTAACTAGTTATTATGATTAATTGATTGATTTGGTTTTTTATACGATAAGTTTAATGCTAGCTAGCAACTTACTTTGGCTTACTGCATTCGCGTAACAGGCAGTTTCCTCGTGGAGTGCAATGTAATCAGGTGGTTAGAGCGTTGGACTAAGGTTGCAAGATTGAATCCCCTGAGCTGACAAGGTAAAAATCTGTCGTTCTGCCCCTGAACGAGGCAGTTAACCCACCGTTCCTAGGCAGTCATTGAAAATAAGAATGTGTTCTTAACTGACTTGCCTAGTCAAATAAAGATTAAATAAAGGTGTAAAAAAAAATTATAAAAATAATAATCAGCCAAATCGGCTTCCAAAAGCACCGATTTCCGATTGTTATGAAAACTTGAAATCGGCCCTAATTAATCGGCCATTCCGATTAATCGGTCGACCTCTAGTCGCAAGGTTCAGCTGCTGAAACATATGAATAAAGTCCACAAGGAAAGAGAACAGGACTAAAACAGAAATACAATTGGGAGAGCTCTTCTGTTGACATTTATTTGGATTACAATTGTCCTTGAGGCAGAACTGAGCAATTTCCTCTAGATGGGCCAGCTGCAAAGTCAGAATTGGCTATATTGTAAAAATGTATGAAAACAAAAATGTAAGGTTAGCTTTAAAATCAGATTGTATGACTTTGTGGCTGTGCCAGCTAGTGACCACTCTGCAGAGCTGCCTCCAGAATAAGATACATGATGGAAAAAACACTAATCTGCATCAGAAGATGGAAATTTAAAAGTCAGGGTTTGGTCACAGAAAGGAAAGTAAACTCTGCATAATACATGCTCTAGATGTACTTTTGTAAAACGTACTATGGGGCTAATGAGAGCGAATAATTCGAAACATAACAAATTGTTTTAAATAGGCTGTGTAAATACACTTTACAGGCACCATAATTGCTTCCTGTGGGCATATAATATTAAAACAAAGCTGACTATGGAGAGTTTTACATACATACACACTTTTCACAGTAGCTGGACAAAGATCTAATATAAAGGGAGCTTGTCCATTCACCATTTTACTGCTTCCAAATATAACGTTTTATACACAGTACCAGTCAAAAGTTTGGACACACCTACTCATTCCAGGGTTTTGCTTTATTTTTTACTATTTTCTACATTGTAGAATAATTAGTGAAGACATCAAAACTATGAAATAACACATGGAATCATGTAGTAACCAAAAAAGTGATAAACAGATCAAAATATATTTGAGTTTCTTCAAAGTACCCACCCTTTGCCTTGATGACAGCTTTGCACAATCTTGGCATTCTCTCAACCAGCTTCATGAGGTAGTCTCCTGGAATGCATTTCAATTAACAGGTGTGCCTTGTTAAAAGTGAATTTGTGGAATTTCTTTCCTTAATGCGTTTGAGCCAATCAGTTGTGTTGTGACAAGGTAGGGGTGGAATACAGAAGATAGCCCTATTTGGTAAAAGATCAAATCAAATCAAATTTTATTTGTCACATACACATGGTTAGCAGATGTTAATGCGAGTGTAGCGAAATGCTTGTGCTTCTAGTTCCGACAATGCAGTAATAACCAACAAGTAATCTAACTAACAATTCCAAAACTACTGTCTTATACACAGTGTAAGGGGATAAAGAATATGTACATAAGGATATATGAATGAGTGATGGTACAGGGCAGCATACAGTAGATGGTATCGAGTACAGTATATACATATGAGATGAGTATGTAGACAAAGTAAACAAAGTGGCATAGTTAAAGTGGCTAGTGATACATGTATTACATAAGGATGCAGTCGATGATATAGAGTACAGTATATACGTATGCATATGAGATCAATAATGTAGGGTAAGTAACATTATATAAGGTAGCATTGTTTAAAGTGGCTAGTGATATATTTACATCATTTCCCATCAATTCCCATTATTAAAGTGGCTGGAGTTGGGTCAATGTCAGTGTGTTGGCAGCAGCCACTCAATGTTAGTGGTGGCTGTTTAACAGTCTGATGGCCTTGAGATAGAAGCTGTTTTTCAGTCTCTCGGTCCCAGCTTTGATGCACCTGTACTGACCTCGCCTTCTGGATGATAGCGGGGTGAACAGGCAGTGGCTCGGGTGGTTGATGTCCTTGATGATCTTTATGGCCTTCCTGTAACATCGGGTGGTGTAGGTGTCCTGGAGGGCAGGTAGTTTACCCCCGGTGATGCGTTGTGCAGACCTCACTACCCTCTGGAGAGCCTTACGGTTGAGGGCGGAGCAGTTGCCGTACCAGGCGGTGATACAGCCCGCCAGGATGCTCTCGATTGTGCATCTGTAGAAGTTTGTGAGTGCTTTTGGTGACAAGCCGAATTTCTTCAGCCTCCTGAGGTTGAAGAGGCGCTGCTGCGCCTTCTTCACGACGCTGTCTGTGTGAGTGGACCAATTCAGTTTGTCTGTGATGTGTATGCCGAGGAACTTAAAACTTGCTACCCTCTCCACTACTGTTCCATCGATGTGGATAGGGGGGTGTTCCCTCTGCTGTTTCCTGAAGTCCACAATCATCTCCTTAGTTTTGTTGACGTTGAGTGTGAGGTTATTTTCCTGACACCACACTCCGAGGGCCCTCACCTCCTCCCTGTAGGCCGTCTCGTCGTTGTTGGTAATCAAGCCTACCACTGTTGTGTTGTCCGCAAACTTGATGATTGAGTTGGAGGCGTGCGTGGCCACGCAGTCGTGGGTGAACAGGGAGTACAGGAGAGGGCTCAGAACGCACCCTTGTGGGGCCCCCGTGTTGAGGATCAGCGGGGAGGAGATGTTGTTGCCTACCCTCACCACCTGGGGACGGCCCGTCAGGAAGTCCAGTACCCAGTTGCACAGGGCGGGGTCGAGACCCAGGGTCTCGAGCTTGATGACGAGCTTGGAGGGTACTATGGTGTTGAATGCCGAGCTGTAGTCGATGAACAGCATTCTCACATAGGTATTCCTCTTGTCCAGATGGGTTAGGGCAGTGTGGTTGAGATTGCATCGTCTGTGGACCTATTTGGGCGGTAAGCAAATTGGAGTGGGTCTAGGGTGTCAGGTAGGGTGGAGGTGATATGGTCCTTGACTAGTCTCTCAAAGCACTTCATGATGACGGAAGTGAGTGCTACGGGGCGGTAGTCGTTTAGCTCAGTTACCTTATCTTTCTTGGGAACAGGAACAATGGTGGCCCTCTTGAAGCATGTGGGAACAGCAGACTGGTATAGGGATTGATTGAATATGTCCGTAAACACACCGGCCAGCTGGTCTGCGCATGCTCTGAGGGCGCGGCTGGGGATGCCGTCTGGGCCTGCAGCCTTGCGAGGGTTAACACGTTTAAATGTCTTACTCACCTCGGCTGCAGTGAAGGAGAGACCGCATGTTTTCGTTGCAGGCCGTGTCAGTGGCACTATTGTCCTCAAAGGGGGCAAAAAAGTTATTTAGTCTGCCTGGGAGCAAGACATCCTGGTCCGTGACAAGTCCATATTATGGCAAGAACAGCTCAAATAACCAAAGAGAAATGACAGTCCATCATTACTTAAAGGCATGAAGGTAAGTCAATGCAGAAAATGTCAAGAACTTTGAAAGTTTCTTCAAGTGCAGTCGCAAAAACCATCAAACGCTATTATGAAACCGTCTCTCATGAGGACCGCCACAGGAAAGGAAGATCCAGAGTTACCTCTGCTGCAGGTGATAAGTTCATGAGTAACCAGCCTCTGAAATTGCAGCCCAAATAAATGCTTCACAGAGTTCAAGTAACAAACACATCTCAACATCAACTGTTGAGAGGAGACTGCCTAAATCAGGCTTTCATGGTTGAATTGCTGCAAAGAAACCACTACTAATAGACACCAATAAGAAGAGACTTGCCTGAAACATGAGCAATGGACATTAGATCGGTGGAAATCTGTCCTTTGGTCTGATGAAACCAAATTTGAGATTTTTGGTTCCAACTGCTGTGTCTTTGTGAGATGCAGAGTAGGTGAACGGATGATCTCGACGTGTGGTTCCCACCGAAAAGCATGGAGGAGGTGTGATGGTGTGGGGGTGCTTTTCTGGTGACACTGTCTGTGATTTATTTAGAGTTCAAGGCGCGCTTTCCCTGCATGGCTACCACAGCATTCTGCAGCAATACGCCATCCCATCTGGTTTGGGGTTATGTGGGAACTCTAAGACTGTTGGAAAATAATTCCTGGTTGAGAGAATGCCAAGAGTGTGCAAAGTAGTCATCAAAGCAAAGTGTGCCTAATTTGATTTGTTTAACACTATTTTGGTTACTACATGATTCCATATGTGTTGTTTCATAGTTTGTCTTCACTATTATTCTACAATGTAGAAAATAGTACAAATAAAGAAAAACCCTTGAATGAGTATGTAAGACTATTTTAAGATGATACACAATGCAGAGGACTAGAGGTCAATAGGGAATTAACGATCAATGGAAATAGTTGTTTTTCAGTTCAACATCTGGTTAGAATCTGGCAAGATCTCATTGGGCTGAATTGACTATACATTGAGCCTGAAACAGGATACTTGTTATTTGGCCATTGGCCCAATTTTACTGCAAGGAATTCTAATTGGTTAACCACAGACTAGGGTTGGGGGTTATAAATGACATCTTGTCCCTTTTGTTCTGTGGAGAGTCACTGAGGACAGGGAAGAATGATAATCTACTTCTCAGCATAACAACCATGATCTGTTCTCTTTGAATAAACCTATTTTTTTCCTCCCTCCCCCTGATTTGCTTTGGGGTCTGTGTTACTGAAGAGTAACATCAACTGCTAACAAGTAGGTGTCCAAACTTTTGACTGGCACTGTACAAATTGGAAACATCTTACAGATCGCATTCACACTTCTCCAGAAGTTTAATCATTCTAATAAGTTTGCTTGTATTTTGTTTACTTTGGTTTTAATAAATCTTTTTTTTTGTTTTTACAACAGTAAATACATGTCAAATGTAATGATATCATAAAATCGGCAGCATTAAAAAAAGACGTGACGCATGTTGCTGTTGAACCAGCCTTCGTTATAGTAGGCCTATGGTAAGGGTAGCCTACGGAGGGCTTGGGCTTTAAAAATGTTAAACGGAAAATAAACTATTGTTGCAGGAAAATACCTTCTAAACGAGGTTCACATCTCTAGTTTCACGATGGGCATGGAATAGATCATATAGGCGTTTTCATGCAAGTCCAAAGCATGGCTAAAATAACGTAGGCCTGCCTACAATACATAGCTAAAACGGGAATGCCAGCTCACTGTTTTGCTCCTCTGAAATTAGATATTTTAAGCTTTGGTGACGTAAGATTGATTTTCCCAGCGGACACGTGAGCAAAACACTTTATCGGAGGTCTTGACTAGCCTACGTGATTACATTGGGCAGGACAAAAAAGAAACGGACTTCACTCAGCGGAGGGGAGGCTATGCTTGGGTTTTAACCAAATAAAACAAAATGGGGGAAAAACATGATTTATGTTTCTAAATACGAAGTATACACAAATCACCAAATATCATATTGTTCCATGTGCATTTGGAAACTATACACACCCCTTGTACTTTTTTCACATTTAGTTACGTTTCAGCCTTATTCTAAAATGGATTAAACCGTTCTTTTTCCATTCTCCTCAATCTACACACTATCCCATAATGACAAAGCAAAAACAAGATTTCAGAATTTTTGTCAAATGTATTAAAAATAACATTTACAGAAGTATTCAGACCCTTTACTCAGTACTTTATTGAAGCACCTTTGGCAGCGATTACAGCCTAGAGTATTCTTGGGTATGAGACTACAAGCTTGGCACACCTGTATTTGGGGAGTTTCCCCCCATTCTTTGAAGATCCTCTCAAGCTCTGTCAGTTTGAATTGGGAGCGTCACTGCACAGCTATTTTCAGGTCTCTCCAGAGCTGTTCGATCTGGTTCAAGTCCGGGCTCTGGCTGGGCCACGCAAGGACATTCAGAGACTTGTCCCGAAGCCACTCCTGCATTGTCTTGGCTATGTGCTTATGGTCATTGTCCTGTTGGAAGGTGAACCTTTGCCCCAGTCTGAGGTCCTGAGCGCTCTGGAGCAGGTTTTCATCAAGGATCTCTGTACTTTGCACCGTTCATCTTTCCCTCGATCCTGACTAGTCTCCCAGTCCCCGCCGCTGAAAAACATCCCCACTGCATGATGCTGCCACTACCATGCATCACCGTAAGGATGGTGCCAGGTTTCTTTCAGACGTGATGCTTGGCATTCAGGCCAAAGAGTTCAATGTTGGTTTCATCTGACCAGAGAATCTTGTTTCTCATGGACTGAGTCCTTTAGGTGCCTTTTTGGCAAACTCCAAGCGGGCTGTCATGTGCTTTTACTGAGGAGTGGCTTCCGTCTGGCCAGTACCATAAAGGCATGATTGTTGGAGTGCTGCAGAGATGGTTGTCCTTCTGGAAAGTTCTCCCATCTCCACAGAGGATCTATGTCAGAGTGACCATTGGGTTCTCGGTCACCTCCCTGACCAAGGCCCAACTCCCCCGATTGCTCAGTTTGCCTGGTCGGCCAGCTCTAGGAAGAGTCTTGGTAGTTCCAAACTTCTTCCATTTAAGAATGATGGAGGCCACTGTGTTCTTGGGGACTTTCAATGCTGCATGTTTTGGTACCCTTCCCCAGATCTGTGCCACGACACAATCCTGTCTCGGGGCTCTACGGACAATTCCTTCGACCTCATGGCTTGGTTTTTGCTCTGACATGCACTGTCAACTGTGGAACGTATATAGACAGGTCTGTTCATTTCCAAATCATGTTCAATATATTGAATTTACCACAGGTGGAGTCCAATCAAGTTGTAGAAACATCTCAAGGATGATCAACGGAAACAGGATGAACCTATAGCAAAGGATCTAAATACTTATGTACATAAAGTATCGTTTAAATATTTTAAATCTGCAAACATTTCTAAAAACCTGTTTGCTTTGTAATTATGGGGTATTGTGTGTAGATATGTTTTAATTATTATTTTTATATATACATTTTAGAATAAGGCTGTAACGTAACAATGTGGAAAAAGTCAAGGGGTTTGAATACTTTCCGAATGCACTGTATGTGCAGTGTGCATCACGGCTGGATAGGCTGTGTTTCCGCTGTCAATATTCCTGCCATAAACAATTGCATTACCACTAAAAACAGCTTTTGGTTGGTCTTAAATATCCCTATCAGCGCTAACTGAGATTAGCACTTTGGATCATGTTTTTAAGAACACGTCTCAAATATTTAAACCCCTCCCATCTGAGCCCAAGCGAGCTGATGTTAGACATGTAGATTACCTGGCGTTAGGGCTGGAAAATGCCATTGGGCCTGTTTTTATGAGGAAATTGCAAACTAAAGTGCATTTTACACTAGCTCCACCAGAACACCAGCCCAATATAGAGCCCTATGTGATAAAACAAGCAACGTATAGTGTAGAGAATCATTGTACCATCTAAACAGCTGTGAAATATCCCAAAATATTGTATTTTCAACAAAACCGAAAGTAAAATACACAAACTGAACTTAAGAACGGAAGCATAGAAATAGCTTACATCTACCGCTTTTTAGACTTGCTTTCAATGAGTGACACATTTTATAACTCAAATTTCTATGCGAATTTGGTCGGGTCACCCAAAAAGTTAAATATTGCTGCTTCAAATTTTTTCTCCATATGTATTTAGTGATCCCGAGTGGCGCAGTGGTCTACGGCACTGCATTTCGGTGCTAGAGGCGTCACTACAGACCCTGGTTCGATTCCATGCTGGATCACAACCTGCCATGATTGGGAGTCCCATAGGGCGGCGCGCAATTGGCCCAGTGTCGTTAGGGGTAGGCCGTCATTGTAAATAAGAATCTGTTTCTTAACTGACTTGCCTAGTTAAATAAAGGTTAAGTAAAAATGGCACCATTCTCCGTGCACTCTAATTTTATAAACTGGTAAGAGATATTGATCAGAGCGTTTTATGATTGCTGAAGACAAATGTGAAGCAAACTCAAAGCAAATCAACTTGAATGGTATTTCTGCCCCTTTCCCACAATGTATGGAATGCTGTGCCATTATGAGGAATTGTAATTGTATGCTCTTATAACTTACAGGACTACTATTAATGTACACTATTTTCCCTATTATAATTACATGGTACAATGCTTCAAACATTACCATTTGAAGAACTGAATGTGGTAACCTTTAGAATGACCCATTGTTTTCTTTTGTGCATAAAGGCTCTGCAACTGTATTTTTCCTTGACGTAGCCTAGGATTCATGAATACTTCCCTTAAGAGGTACACTCATACACTCCCAGCCGTTCACTGTGCTCCTCTGACACTGGCCTCCTGCACTCATACACTCCCACCCGTTCACTGTGCTCCTCTGACACTGGCCTCCTGCACTCATACACTCCCAGCCGTTCACTGTGCTCCTCTGACACTGGCCTCCTGCACTCATACACTCCCACCCGTTTACTGCGCTCCTCTGACACTGGCCTCCTGCACCCATACGCTCCCACCCGTTCACTGCGCTCCTCTGACACTGGCCTCCTGCACTCATACACTCCCACCCGTTCACTGCTCTCCTCTGACACTGGCCTCCTGCACCCATACACTCCCACCCGTTCACTGCTCTCCTCTGACACTGGCCTCCTGCACCCATACACTCCCACCCGTTCACTGCGCTCCTCTGACACTGGCCTCCTGCACCCATACACTCCCACCCGTTCACTGCTCTCCTCTGACACTGGCCTCCCAACCATCCCTCGTACCAGACCTTGCTCCATGGAAGACCGACCGTGCATTTAGTAGTGCAGCCACCAATTCTGCAACTCCCTTCCTCTCCATCTCAGAACCTCACAATCCATACACACATTCAAGTCCACACTAAAGACACATCTTCACACAGGCTTAACTGTTGTCTTAGCATTTTCTGTCTAGTTTAAATGGTTAGTTATTTTCTTATGTTTCGTGTACTTTTATACACTTGCTTATTTTAATGTGTGATTTTTTTTTTTTTTTTATCCCTTTTTAAAAATGTGCTGATTCTCGCTATGGGCTCTATTCAATCCCTCTCGCTGAAGCGTTACAGATTGTATGATAGATATTTAAAGGTAATTTCTGATTTGAGCCGACATCTGCAGCGTTTACCCTGAATGCAGTCGCCGCGAATGCGGGAACATTACCTTTAAATTTCAATCACGCCGTAACGCTGAACTTACGCAATAAGGATCAAATACAGCCCTATTTTAAAGTGACTTTGGGTGTCTTGAAAAGTGCTTAAAATACAAATGATTATTATGTAATGATTTACAGTCGACTCCTGGTAAGGGCATTTTGTATAAGTGCAAACTCGAGGCTCTATTCAGTCCGTATCGTGGAAGTTCAGCGTAACAGGGCGATTGAAATGTAAAGGCAATGTTAGCTGAGACTGCGTTCACTGTAAATGATGTATATTTCAGCTCAGTCAGAAAGGACCTTTTAAAAGTATACCGCTTAATCTGTAAGACTTCAGCAATGCAGATTGAATAGAGCCCTCTGTGTCAAGTGCATTACACCGTTTTACCAGTTCCAATTCAATGACATTCATCGTTATTGATATCTGCATTCCCTGATTTAGCACACACTGTCACTTCAGTCCTAAACCAGTTTTTCAGGAGTCACCTGTGTTACAATGGGCTTGTTTGTGTGGAAAGGCCGAATCATCCGACTGCAGCCGAAAGTCGGACACTGATGTGGTTTCCAACAGCAAGGCTCAGTGTAACATGGCAGTGTTTCCATAAACATGTCTCCAAACCCCCATGTCACACACTCAAACTGTAAATATACTGAACGTGTGTACACTATCATCAATTGAGGAGAGGGGGCTTCAAATAACACATTAATTTGTTCACATCTACTGTATACATATGAATCGCAGCAAAGCTGCCTTCCGTTTCAGTCACGTCTTTCATCCCACTCGTGTGGGTCAAACAAAAACACTCTAATCATTGGTTGACAAATAATGCTTTCCACAATGCAGGCGATGATGGTGAGGAGCACCTGCAGAAAATTGAAGTCGACTGCAGTCGAAACTTCATGACACGGTTGTTGTAAAGTTCATGTCGGCACAAGTCGGATCCTTTTTTGTCCCCGTAGTGCAACACACTTTAAAAGGTTTGACAAAAGGTGACCCGCTCGAACGTGCCCAATGTGTTGTCTTTCAATTAAGTTCATGCAAGAAATGATCATTCTAGATCACCTTATTACAACTCTTTCCCACATGTAGTTATCCCCATTATCTCTGGTCTGTACTGTTTATAGTGCATGGGGACCAGAGGAGGCTGGTGGGAGGAGCTCTAGGAAGACTGTCTCATTGTAATGGCTGGAATGGAGCTGATGGAATGGTACCAAACACAAACATATAGAAACCACATGTCTGACTCCGTTCCATGAATTCCATTCCAGCCATTACAATGAGACAGTCCTATATAGCTCCTCCAACCAATCTCCTCTGATGGGGACGCTGTGGTGTGTTTGTGGTCTTACCACCTACTGATACAAACAGAAAAATAACACAATCTGGAAGTGATACTGGCAGTTATAGAAGATGACTATACAACATAATCAAGTTTAAAAAACTATGAACAATAGTAACTGTATTTGAAGTATTACAAATAGCCAAAGGCATACAGCATATTATTCACCCAAGATCCGGGTCTCCACTCACAGGTGGAAGTTACAAAATGTGCCTCTTAATCTTCTGTCTGATGCCTTTCTCCCACACAGGGCATAGTTTCATCTTTCTGGTTGGGCTACACAATGTTCTGATCTCAGTGGAAAAATTGTTTCACAGAATGGAAAATGACAGGTTATGTAGAATATGCCCTGATTATGACCTTTAATGGAGAGCGAGCCCCAGGGCTACCAAGGTAAAGGTCAATCAAGTGTTTCCTCGGTTGAGCCGTTGGGCTTTCGGGCTTTGTTTTGAAGCATTCATTTGACTTGTACGATTCCTCCTCTGTGTGTTCTCCGGTGACTATTCAATGCACTTCTGGCACTAAAGCATTTTCTACAGACAACGTGTAATGTGTGAATGTCTCATACGCAGTGTCAAATAAAAGGCAGCTGTGAACGATTTGCCAGTCATGGTATTTAATGTGGTTCCTCCCTTCAGTCTCCTCAGACGATTCAGATTGGAAGGAGTGAAAGAAACTATATTTCTATTTATCACGTGATTACCTCCAGTGCTACATAAGATACCCCCCCCCCCCCTGTGTGAATCATATTGTGATACTTCAGAGAACTAACCTGAGCAAAACATTTGCCACAGACCTGTCAGCGATATGATTTCTCCCCTGTGTGAATCCTCCTATGACTATTCAGATAACAAACTCGAAAGAAACATGTGATAGTTAAGATATCCAGCTTGGGGAGAGAAAAAACATTTGCCACATTCACCACAGCGATGTCGATTCTCTCATGAGTGTATCATGATCCTATGAGAATTCAGTATTCCAATCTAAGTGAAACATTCGCCACAATCACTCCAGCTAAATTATTTCTCCTCATGTGCAAAATATTATTTATTGTCTTTGGAAAACGCCTGCTACAATACTGACAGTGATATGGTTTCTCTTATATGTGACTCCTTTGCACTGGTGATTTCAGAGCCATGGATTTTCTACAGTTAGAGCAGATAATGAAGCCTTGTCCTTTTTCTGTCTGCAAAAGCGTCCTCTTTGATTTGCGCAGGGGCCGAGAGTCATTGGTTGGCTATGAGGAGTCCTCTTCCTTAGGTTCTGTTTTGATCTGTTCAGTTGAGGCCATTCTGTCTTTGTATTCTTCACTTTGGGTTTGTGAGGACTGAGTTGAGTACTGATCAGTCACTTTTCACCCAGGCAGGAGTGAATACAAAGTCTTCCTCCTCCTGGATGATACTGAATTCCCCCTGTTCCTCTTTAATCTGTATGGGGTTCCAGTCATCTTTCCCCAGACTGGGGCTCCACTCCTGCTTATAATGCTGCTGCTCAGGGGAAAGCTCCTCTTCAGAGACAATGAACTGCTGGAAATCTGAAGGGAAGGAGAAAGAGTAAATTAGAACTGAAATGCTGATTAGCTGGTTTTTGCAATGCCCATATTTACACACACGCTGATGAGATATGTCAGATAGTCCATCAATGCCTAAGCTCATAGGGTCTAGGATAGGATATGTTCAGGAATTGGCATCTTACCTGTGCTGTTATCGATTGACCCAAACAGTTTTTGAAGTGTATATAATGAGCAATCATTTTACCAGCAGTTGCAATCTGACTTGACTGATTATAATGGAAACGGTATAGCTCAATACTGGTCTAAACACCACCAATGGTCCATTTAAAAAATGCAAGGGTAGTACAGCGAGCGACTTTGTCTAAAGAGATTGTATATAATTTCAATGGTTTATTCTATTTACAAATAAAATGATTAATATTGACTAGATTTGTGATGATAATCACGATTGATATTCACTACATTTGAGACGTGTTCATTGATTTCGCTATATGAAACCAGTATGGATTGTAGAGTTAGAATGTTAGACCCCAAACGCCGATCAGACCAGGGCAATTCCAGTCAAATATCAGGAGGAAGATAGCTTGATTAACAGTGGCCTGCAGTTGAAGGGCTGTGGCGCAGACGGACCACAAACTGCTGCCAGCTGCGGGCCGACAACTGTATGTCGGAGGCGGCACTAGGAAAGTGCATTAGCTGATGGAATAAAACGTCTCTCATCATTAGCCATTGAAAACATGGTGCTATTTAGCCACAAGCAGCAGATTTTTGACCAACATTTACATGGCGATACTTTCTTCATTCTCGACTTGGAAGCAACCAGTGTCTTCTAAACTCCCATCGCTAGTGCAGGTAAAACGTTTGAATTGAGAAAATGCTCCATTGTTAAATAAAATATATTTTTGCTCCATTAAGTAATTCAACAATGTATAGGCTACGCTGCCATTTTAGAGTATATTTGTCTTGTCCCATTGATAATTGAAAAGCGACGCTTGATTTCTGAGTTGCATACATGAAGTGTAGCGATTGTTCCCTCCATTTTTTTGGGGGGGGGGGGGGGTTCCGGTCTGCCTAGTGTAAACTTGAACTTTGTGAAAATTCTGAGTTTACTGTGAACACTGAGGCTGTATCCACTTTAAATTATAGTTTTAACAGCGGTCAAGTAGGCTACTGTGGCTATTTGATTGTAATGTAGGCCTACCAGAGTGGTCTACCATCAAAAATAACAGACAAAATACATCCCATAACATTTTAACACGGAAATAGCTGGTCGATCATTCAGCCTACAGTAGCAGACAACGTGTGGTGTTCAATGTAGGCCTATATTCCGTTAGACTTGAAAAAAACATGCAGGTCTTGACATTAACCTGTTTCTCCACTTGTCCTTCAGACAAGGTGACTTAAAAATGTTGTGTTGTTTGATGCAAGAAACCACTTTCCAAATAAAATGCATCATTATTCCCATACCATTATTACAGAGAGTCAGACAAATGATGCTGCCCTTTGGCTACTTGTCTATTTAGCTTATTCAAGCCGGTCTCAAAATGTAACACAAAATGTAAGACAAAAAAATCTCTGTACCTTTCATCTTTTCAACCTAAAGATGACAACAACTCATTTATTTACAATCACAAAATGATTTATCAATGTGGTTAATGTAGCTAGTTTGACCATATTGTCAATGTTAAGCAAGCTAGCTAGCTAACTTTTATTATTGGCAGCGTTTGCTAGTTTATCTAGCTAGCTAAAATCGCATTGGTTGAAGAATTGTACCGACTTCAAAATCACCTGAAAACAATCATGTTGGACAAGCAATCCAGTGACTCACCAAAGTGTGTCTGGACTCAGAGCATAGGACTGGGTAATGTCCAGATTGCATAATTGCGGCAGTGCAGGAGAGACACAGAAATACAATATCTTCAATGGAATATGCCACACTAGCAACACTCCTCAATGACTGTCCTCTGAGTCATGTCTAGAAATGATGCAGCAAATGGAAAAGAGATGTCAAAAGTTGCATGTTTGAGTTCGTGAGGGAGATTTTTTTTTCTTCTCATTTTTACTAGATCAGCAAGTTCTTTTAACTTGTCACTTCTGACATTAGCCGCATCCCATCTATCCAAAGCCTGTCCTATTGGCTGGAGTGCTGAACTAGGGTGTGAAGGGAATATAAACACTGTTCGCCTCTGCACATGTATTATTGTTTTTGTTTCGTTTATAAGACGGAGCCGAATAGCATCATGGTAATACAAAAAAATCGCAATACATAGGCTACTGTACTGTTCTAATGCGCATGTAATTATGTGCAATTATTCCCGAGGGGGGGGGGGGGGGTGTTCGCTGTTTAAAGTAATGTTTATGTTGTAATATCGCGAACTGACGTAACAGTTTTACCATTACTGATTCCAGTTTTAAATTGCCCTGTGCCATAATGATCCCTCTCAAAACGTATTCCTTCCCAACCTTCAATCTCTCTTTCTCTCTCTCTCTATTCAATGTCTTTATTGGCATGGGAAACATCTGTTAACATTGCCAAAGCAAGTGAAGTAGACAAACAAAAGTTTATTATCGCTCTCTCTCTCTTGCGCTCTGTAACTCGTGGCACTACCTCTCCTTGCCACTTGGAGCCGCAATGGTAGAAGACAGCACATACAATGTGGATATGAAACTAGTACACAAATCACATTTTATTGGTCACATACACATGGTTAGCAGATGTTAATGCAAGTGTTGCGAAATGCTTGTGCTTCTAGTTCCGACCGTGCAGTAATATCTAACAAGTAATCTAACAATTTCACAACAACAACCTTATACACACACAAGTGTAAAGGAATGATTAAGAATATGTACATATAAATATATGGATGAGCGCTGGCTGAACTGCATTGGAAAGATGTAGTAGATGGTATAGAGTACATTATATAAAGTTGCATTGTTTAAGTGACTAGTGATACATTTATTACATCCAATTATGAATTATTAAAGTGGTTAGAGATTGAGTCTGTATGTTGGCCGCAGCCACTCAATGTTAGTGACGGCTGTTTAACAGTCTGATGGCCTTGAGATAGAAGCTGTTTTTCAGTCTCTCGGTCCCAGCTTTGATGCACCTGTACTGACCTCGCCTTCTGGATGATATCGAGGTGAACAGGCAGTGGCTCGGGTTGTTGTCGTCCTTGATGATCTTTATGGCCTTCCTGTGACATCGGGTGGTGTAGGTGTCCTGGAGGGCAGGTAGTTTGCCCCCGGTGATGCGTTGTGCGGACCTCACTACCCTCTGGAGAGGCTTGCGGTTGTGGGCAGAGCAGTTGCCGTACCAGGCGGTGATACAGCCTGACAGGATGCTCTCGATTGTGCATCTGTAGAAGTTTGAGTGTTTTTGGTGACAAGCCAAAAGCAGTGGTAAAGAAATTGCCCATTGTCATACTTGAGTTAAAGTAAAGATACCTTCATAGAAAATCAAGTAAAAAAAAGTAAAAGTCACCTAGTAAAATGCTACTTGAGTAAAAGTCTAAAAGTATTTGGTTTTAAATATACTTAAGTATCAAAAGTAAATGTAATTGCTTAAAAATAATTAAGTACAAAAGTAAAAGTATAAATGATTTCAAATTCCTTATATTAAGAAAACCAGATGGCACTTTTTTTAATTTTTTTTTATTTATTTACGGATAGCCAGAGGCACACCAACACTCAGACATAATTTACAAATGAACATGTGTTGTTTAGTGAGTCTGCCAGATCAGAGGCAGTATGAATGACAAGTGATGTTCTTTTCTTGATAAGTGCGTGAATTGGACCATTTCCTGTCCTGCTAAGCTTTCAAAATGTAACAATAATTTTTTGGTGTCAAGGGAAAATGTATGGAGTAAAAACGGCATAATTGTCTTTAGGGATGGAGTGAAGTAAAGTAGTCAAAAATAGTACACTTCTTCACACAACAGTCACACACACATCCCTTTGTGTATGGAAAACGTACTTCATGATTCTTCTAATGTACTTATAATGGAGTAAGTCTTTCCCAAAGCACCCAAGCCATTCCAGAGTGTGTGTCCTGACACAAAGCACTTCTCTATTAAACTAACTTTGTTCACCCAGCTGTCGGACTGTGTCAGTGGAGACAGAGGACAGCATTAATGAAAGCAGGAGGTTTGGAAAAGTGTTTTAACACTGCCTTTGAAGAGCTGCCATTGACAGAGGTAGACAGGTAAGTTCCAAATGGAAACCCACTCCTTACATAGTGCACTACTTTTGACCAGAGCCCTATAGCCCCTAATCAAAGGTAGTGCACTGTGTAGGGAATAGGGTGACTTTTAGTACGCAACCAAAGTGAAATATTACTTCCTGTCTGACAGCTCTCCGTTGGTGGAGGGTTCTCTTGAGTGGAGTGGAATGGCGGGTACATCCCCTGGGATGCCACTGGTCTAGCTCTGTTTCTTCTGGAGAGAGAGGGATGCCACTGGTCTAGCTCTGTTTCTTCTGGAGAGAGAGGGATGCCACTGGTCTAGCTCTGTTTCTTCTGGAGAGAGAGGGATGCCACTGGTCTAGCTCTGTTTCTTCTGGAGAGAGAGGGATGCCACTGGTCTAGCTCTGTTTCTTCTGGAGAGAGCTGGAGCCACTGGTCTAGCTCTGTTTCTTCTGGAGAGAGAGGGAGCCACTGATTATGCAGGCAGCCCAATTCTGATATTTTTTCAACTAATTGGTCTTTTGAACAATCACATAAAAATTCTCATCACTTGGGAATTTAATTCACAACCTCTCGGTTGCTAGCAACCTGAATGTTATGCCACTGGATCTGTGGGTATGATAAGAAAAATTAAGTTTAGAACCAATAGGCATTCTGTCATTTGTCCCTGTAATGGAACCCTTTTGAAGAACCCTCTGGTTCCAGATAGAACCAATACCAGGTTAGGTTAGGATATTTCAGATATGCTTTAGGCACACCCTGTTAAAAATGATCTGTAATTTGACGGTAAGTTACCGTCTACTGTGCATTTTCCAGTAACTTAATGGTTGTTGGTCACTGGGAAATTCCTGTTTAATTTTCAATAACTTACTGTCAGCTGGTTGCCATGTAGTAATACAACATTAGAGCAATTTCCAGGCAACACACTCCCATTAGGTTACGGTGAAATGCAAAGGACGCTCTTAAATATCATATGCTTTTACAACAATTGCAGAACTGACAGTGTTAAAAGAGGTGCTTAACTTCTGACAACAACAATCAACCACTTAAACTGGTACAACACTTCCACTGACAGTTGGCACAAATACACATATATTAGATTACACCCCCAAATATGATAATGAGCCCCACAGGTTCATTGCCCCCACCTAAATTTCAAAGCAGATGATTGTACCTTTTATTAAAAGTATTGGGTAGAAAAAAATGTACCATTATACTAGATTATCCACACATGTACCCTAAAAGGAACTGACCAGTTCCATGAGTTCCTATGTGTTCCTACCGTATGTGTACCTTTGACCTTTTTGAACCACAGGGAAAAACACTGTACCCTAACTGTACCCTAATTTTGAAAGTACCTGGTGACACTGCTAACACATTTATGTCCTTCCACCCAAAAGCTTGCAAGTTCAAATCCCCAAAGCATCTATGCACACTTTGCATCAAATGTCACTGCTATTTTTTATGTTGGTGTTGTCAGATAATCAGAAAATGATTTAATTGATTCAGGCCAACTTTTAGCAAAGAGCAGACATTTATTTTTGTCATTAAATCTGTGATCAATCTCTGTCATGCCACAGATTTGATGGTGTAGCAGGAAATTCTATTCATTCGTACGCAAGCGGTTTTGGGTTCAAATCCCAAGTGAGGTATAGACTAGTAATCAGCATTCAGCAGCATACTGTCATTTTACAGCAATAAGCTATAAAAAAAACAGTAACTTGTAGTTGTTTCCTTTACTTTCCCTGACAAAGAACCAATTTTTTTGTTTGTTTTGTGTATGCTGGTCCAGCATGCTCTAGCTCAGGGACGTGAAACTCCAGTCCTCAGGGGCCTGATTGGTGTCACACTTTTGCCACAACTAATTCACCTTGTTCCAATAATGAACTAATCATGGTCTTCAGTTTAGAATGAAATGAGTTTAATCAGCTGTGTTTGCTAGGGATGGGGAAAAGGTGTGACACCACTCCGGTCCCCTGAGGACTGGTCAAGCTGGTCTGCAAAACCACACCCATCATTATCATATTTCCCAGCATGGTCTATCGCAGTTTGATTATTTAGAATTGTTTGTTTCGACATCTGTGGATGGTGGAATGGTGGAACAAACTCCCTCACGACGCCAGGACAGCGGAGTCAATCACCACCTTCCGGAGACACCTGAAACCCCACCTCTTTAAGGAATACCTAGGATAGGATAAAGTAATCCTTCTCACCCCCCCCCCCCCTTAAAAGATTTAGATGCACTATTGTAAAGTGGCTGTTCCACTGGATGTCTTAAGGTGAACGCACCAATTTGTAAGTCGCTCTGGATAAGAGCGTCTGCTAAATGACTTAAATGTAATGTAAATGCGTGTACATTGATTGATTCATGAATCAATTAATTTATCTTATGCTACACAAAGATGAAATACATTTGACTAAACTAATCCAATCGTTTAGTTGCACTTATTGGTTCTTCCAGTTTAGATGGCTTAGCTAGTCTCATTCATCTATTTTACACTGGCAGTCATTCTGAATGCAGATTGTGGGTGAAGATAACATTCCAATTGTTGGACATTGCCACTCAGGCTGGATTCCAATGGAAATTAGATATCACTTTGGAAGTCAGTATAAGGTGACTTGATGCTGGTTTTGTGGGTAACCAATTTATGTTGGTCACCAGCAAAAATACAGCAAAGACTGGTCACCATTGAAAACAAAAATGAAGGCTGGTTTATGCTATTTTTTTTTTCATCAGGGTTGACCAAGCTACATATAGGCTATTATGGGGATGGGCCACTCAGACTGCAGGCTGCTGGTTGGGAAACTAGAGTAATGGTAGCAGCATCTCTCCCTCCCTGGGCTGTTGATGTAGAAGTAGGAAGACAGGAAGGAGAACTAGAGAGTCTATATGGCTGGCAAGGGCACACCTGGCTCGAAGTTAATAAGGCATGAAACACCTATCTCTGAATGGCTTCTGGAAATTACCGTTATGTCTTCACATATGAAGGGACACTGAAGAGAATCACGGTCCATGTTTTTTAAGTAGAGTGTAGCTTCACTTTAGAAAAAAAAAAAGTAATTTGAGGACAAGGACATTTTGAACATGACAGCAAAAATCATTGCCACTGTCACACCATTATTCCTTTCTCCAGTGTGGTGCCGATTTTGTAATCTTGTACAGGCCTCTGTATTGTGTTCACAATGGATTCTGTCCTCATCCTCGTTAGCCACTCACTTTCTAAAGAACCTGAGGAGAAAGTACATTGATTTCTAAGCATGATGGGAGAAAATGCTCCATGGTTCCCTGGCTGGCCTGAGATGTCATTTGAGCTCAGATTTATTTTTCCACCGAATGACTTTCAGAAAACAGCCAAGATGCCATTCATCTGATTACCACTAACCCAGTTCCAGGAAAGCTATACATAATTAACACTAGAAGCTTATCACCTAAAATGGATCAATTGAAAGTGTGGGTTCACAGCTCCAATCCAGATGTGTTGGTCATTACTGAGACGTGGTAAAGGAAGAGTTTGAATACTGATGTTAACCTTTCTGGTTATAACCTTTATCGGCAAGACAGATCTTCCAAAGGTGGGGGAGTGGCAATCTTTTTACCAAGGATCACCTTCATGCACGGTTGTCTCCACCAAGTCTGTCTCTGAACAATTTGATTTGCTGGTTTTAAGCATTAAACTTTTAAATAGTTCTTTGTTGACTGTTGCTGGGTGCTATAATCCTCAATCAGCACAGGCATGTACCCTACCTGCCCTAAACTCTCTCCTGGCCCCTTACACTAAGTCTGAATTTGTCCTGCTTGGTGACTTAAACTGGGACATTCTAAACCACCTGACTTAAGTCCTAAAGCAATGGGACTCCCTAAATCTTTCTCCGATTATTACAAATCCCACAAGGTATGACTCCAAACACCCAGAAAAGGCTACTCTCCTCAATGTTATCCTCACAAATAATCCTGATAGGTATCAGTCTGGTGTTTTCTGTAATGACCTTAGTGATCACTGTTTTACGGCCTGTGTTCGTAATGGCTGCTCAGTGAAATGATCTGTCTTGATTTGTCATAGACGCTTGCTAAAAAACTTTAATGAGCAAGCTGTCCTTCATGAACTGTCCTCTGTAAAATGATATTGAATCAGCTTGATCCCCTCTGTCGAAGATGCTTGGACCTTCTTTTTTGAGATTTTCAGTGGTATTGCTAACAAACACACCCCCATAAACAAAATTAGAATTAAAAACAGGTTCAGCACCTGGTTTGACCGTGATCTTGCAGAGTTACTCCACCTCAAGAATTGCATTTGGCGAAAGGCTCGGCACACACATACTCAGGCTGACTGTCTATCATTCAGACAAATGAGAAATAAGTGCACTCAGGCTATCCGGAAAGCCAAAGTTAGTTACTTTAAGGAGCAGTTCTCTCTCTGTGGGTCTAACCCCAAGAAGTTCTGGAAAATGGTTAAAGATCTGGAGAATAAACCCTCCTTCTCACAGCTGCCCATGTCCCTTAATGTTGATGATGTGGTTGTTACTTACAAGAAGCACATGACTGAGCTCTTTAATCACCACTTCATTAAGTCAGGATTCCTATTTGACTCAGCCATGCCTCCTTGCCTGTCCAACATTTCCTCATCTTCCACCCCTTCTAATGCGACTATCCCCGATGCGTCTCCCTCTTTTTCCTCTGCCCCGCTACAAAGTTTCTCCCTGCAGGCAGTCACTGAGTCCGAGGTGCTAAAGGAGCTCCTTAAACTTGACCCCAAAAAAACACCTGGGTCAGATGGTTCAGACCCTTTCTTCTTTAAGGTTGCTGCCCCTATCATCGCCAAGCCTATCTCTCCTTTCTGGGGAGGTTCCCATTGCTTGAAAGCGAGAGATCAAGCTGATCCCAACTGTTATAGGCCTATTTGTATTTTGCCCTGTTTATCAAAAGTGTTGGAAAAACTTATCAAAAATCAACTGACTGGCTTTCTTGATGTCTATAGTATTCTCTTGGGTGTGCAATCTGGTTTCCCGTTCAGGTTATGGATGTGTCACTGCAACCTTAAAGGTCCTCAATGATGTCACCATTGCCCTTGATTCTAAGGGATATTGTGCTGCTATTTTTATTGACTTGACCAAAGCTTTTGATACGGTAGACCATTCCATTCTTGTGGGCCAGCTAAGGTGTATTGGTGTCTCTGAGGGGTCTTTGGGCTGGTTTGCTAATTACCTCTCTCAAAGAGTGTATAAAGTCAGAAAATCTGCTGTCTTAGCCATTGCCTGTCACCAAGGGAGCACCCCAAGGTATGATCCTAGGCCCCACACTCTTCTCAATTTACATCAACAACATAGCTCAGGCAGTAGGAAGCTCTCTCATCCATTTATATGTGGATAATACAGCTGTAGATATATGTAGAATATACTCAGCTGGCCCTCCCCGGATTTTGTGTTAAATCCTCTACAACAAAGCTTTCTTAGTGTCCAACAAGCTTTCTCTACCCTTAACCTTGTTCTGAACACCTCCAAAACAAAGGTCATGTGGTTTGGAAAGAAGAATACTCCTTCTCCCACAGGTGTTATTACTACCTCTGAGGGTTTAGAGCTTGGGGTAGTCACCTCATACAAGTACTTGGGAGTATGGCTAGACGGTGCACTCTCCTTCTCTCAGCACATATCAAAGCTGCAGGCTAAAGTTAAATCTGGACTTGGTTTCCTCTATCGTAATCGCTCCTCTTTCACCCCAGCTGCAAACCCTGATTCAGATGACCATCCTTCCTATGCTAGATTACGGAGACATAATTTATAGATTGGGAAGTAAGGGTGCTCTCAAGCGGCTAGATGTTCTTTACCATTCGGCCATCAGATTTGCCACCAATGCTCCTTATAGGACACATCACTGCACTCTATTCTCCTCTGTAAACTGGTCATCTCTGTATACCCGTCGCAAGACCCACTGGTTGATGCTTATTTATAAAACCCTCTTAGGCCTCACTCCCCACTATCTGAGATATATACTGCAGCCCTCATCCTCCACATACAACACCAGTTCTGCCAGTCACATTCTGTTAAAGTTTCCCAAAGTACACACATCCCTGGGTCGCTCCTCTTTTCAGTTCGCTGCAGCTAGCGACTGGAACGAGCTGCAACAAACACTCAAACTGGACAGTTTTATCTCAATCTCTTCATTCAAACACTCAATCATGGACACTTTCACTGACAGTTGTGGCTGCTTTGTGTGATGTATTGTTGTCTCTACCTTCTTGCCCTTTGTGCTGTTGTCTGTGCTCAATAATATTTGTACCAAGTTTTGTGCTGCTACCATGTTGTGTTGCTACCATGTTGTTGTTATGTTGTGTTGCTACAATGCTGTGTTATGTGTTGCTGCCTTGCTATGATGTTGTCTCTTTATGTAGTGTTGTCTCTCTTGTTGTGTTGTGTGTTTTGTCCTATATTTATATTGTATTTATTTTATTTGTTTAATCCCAGGCCCTCGTCCCCGCAGGAGGCCTTTTGCCTTTTGGTAGGCCGTCATTGTAAATAAGAATTTGTTCTTAACTGACTTGCCTAGATAAATAAAGGTACAAAAAATATATATAAAAAAATATTTATACCACTGTATGGTATGGTTCCTAGCATAGAAGGTAGACCTACAGACACCTACTCACATAAAAAAAATAGTATAAATAATATTCACGATAGTGTTTTTGCATACTAAAGTACTAAAGTGTAATATTTACTGTAGTATACTGTAGGATTTACATTTCACTATAGTATAAATACTGTAGTTAAAGAAAATTGTAGTATATACTAAAGTAATTACTGTAGTGTTTTTGTGGACTATACTATATTGTATTATTTACTCAAGTGTTTTTGCAGAGATTACTGTAGTATTATAGTGTTTTTGTTTTATTATCTTTGACATAGGCGCACAATTGGCCCAGCGTCGTCCGGATTTGGCCAGGGTAGGCCGTCATTGTAAACGAGAATTTGTTCTTAACTTTATTTGTCACAGGCGCCGAATACAACAAGTGTAGACTTTACCTTGAAACACTTACATATAAGTCCTTAATTAACCAACAGTGCAGTTCAAGAAGAAGAAAAATATTTACCAAATAGACTAAAATAAAAAGTAATATTAAAAAGTAACACAATAACAATAACGAGGCTATATACAGGGGGCACCGTTACCGAGTAAGTGTGCGGGGGTACCGGCTAGTTGATGTAATCTGTATATGTAGGTGGGGGTGAAGTGACTACCCCCAAGTCACTTGGGGGTAGAAGCTGTTGAGGAGCCTTTTGGTCTTAGACTTGGTGCTCCGGCACCGCTTGCCGTGCGGTAGCAGAAAAAACAGTCTCTAACTTAGGTGATCCAGTTGCAGAGGGAGGTGTTTAGTCCCAGAGTCCTCAGGTTAGTGATGAGCTTCGTGGGCACTATGGTGTTGAATGCTGAGCTGTAGTCAATGAACAGCATTCTCACATAGGTGTTCCTTTTGTCCAGGTGAGAAAGGGCAGTGTGGAGTTCGATTGAGATTGCGTCAATTGTGGATCTGTTGGGGTGGTATGCGAATTGGAGTGTATCTAAGGTATCCGGGAGGACGCTGTTGATATGAGCCATGACCAGCCTTTCAAAGTTCATGGCTACCGACGTGAGTGCCACGGGGCGGTAATCCTTTAGGCAGGTGGTCTGCTTGAAACATGTAGTTATTACAGACTCGGTCAGGGAGAGGTTGAAAATGTCAGTGAAGACACTTGACAGTTGGTCCGCTCATGCTTTGAGTACACGTCCTGGTAATCCGTCTGGCCCAGCGGCTTTGTGAATGTTGACCTGTTTAAAGGTTTTGTTCACATCGTCTACCGAGAGCGTTATCACACAGTAATCCAGAACAGCTGGTTCTCTCGTGCATGCTTCAGTAATGCTTTCCTCGAAGTGAGCATAAAAGGCATTTGGCTCGTCTGGTAGGCTCGCGTCACTGGGTAGTTCGCGTCTGGGTTTCCCTTTTTAACTTCCCTAGTTAAACAAAGGTTCAATTAAAAAAAAAATAGAAGTGGAGGCTTTCTCCTTCAGGAAACCTACTCGAGAAATCTTAAAATATCTAATTTTTCATAACCTGTAGGTAGGAAAGAAGGAAGGACGGGCTGGGGTCTGAACAGAGTTCAGAGATTTTGCTCTTTCCTATAACATGTAGTGAAGACAATATATGGTCTTCACTTGGCATGTAGATTTCTCACTTCCGGTATGCACAAATTGCGACATGAGAAGAGGAATGAGCAGGGAAAATGCTAATTCAATACTGTAGTATTTTCTGTAGTTAAAAAAAGTGTAGTGTTTTTGCAGACTAGTGTTTTGCAGACATTGTAGTATTTGCTACGGTGTTTTTACTATAGTATTCTACAGTATGCTACAACATTCTATAGTAAGTACTACACATGATTGAGGGATAACACAGTGTGTAGTATAGTATACTACAGTTTACTATAGAATTCTATAGTAAGTTCTGTAATATTCTATAGTAAACTGTAGTATTCTTTCATGTGGGTACTCTGTCTCAGAGTGAGAAAAAAGCAGTGTCATATTTTCCAGAGATGTTATGAGTGGTTGTGCATTCTGATTAGGGTGTATGGCAGGTAAGATGCCTTTCTGTTGTAACACACAAGTACTATTGCATGCAAACAGCCTGACTCCCATACAGTCTTGAGTGTGACCCATCACCCCAGCAATTAAAGCCTGCCTGCGGGCTTCTGGATCAGGTTTGCTAACCACCACCAGTCAATCTGTAAACTGAGTTATAGAATTGGTCAAAGCCACAAGGCGCCTTTAAGAAGCTCTAGTCCTGAAGTCTGATCTAGTTGGCCAGTCATAAATAAAAACATAACCACCAGCCACTACCATGTCAAAGCAGGTATGAACTCAGACTTAGCCTATAACTATCTCTTTTAAAATAACAGAGCCAGCATCTAATCTATCAGTAGGGATCTCGAGTTACTTCTCATTAACTGTATGTGTGTGTCTTCAATTACTTATTGTCATGGAACTCCCAGCAGTTACCCTGCATGGACCGAAAACCAAATTATGCCCCTACTAACTGTCGTCTCCAGTAATCCCACCTAGGCTCTCCCTGTTAGTGGTTATCTGACCGTGTGGCTGCAGCTCCTTTCAACAAAACCCTTCCTTCCTCTATCTGCCAGGACCTTCAGGCCTGAAGCACCACAATATTTTTCAAAATAACTGGAGGATGTTTTCTGTCTACTACAATGTCAATGTGTAGTCTACACACAAGAAGATTGAAAAAACTTTTAAAAAGTGCAAAGTTAAAAATATTTTGAGTTTTAACTTGCTTCGCGATCCCTCAACTATTATCAGGCAGCGTGTATTACACTGGGGTGAAACCCCCGATTATAGGCTACTTATTGACTTGTCTCTGTTACAGTACCCTGTGTGTCGACTGGTACACGGTGTAAGCCGAGGATCTGTGGCTTTTAAAAGGGTGAGAGATCATTGCGGTCATATCACCTGATTGCATTAGAAGACGAGCGTGTTTCGTGATCAAACCACAGGCCTAATGGGGTGTGCCTAATGTGCTCTCCAGTGGCGTCTACTGTGGTTGTGGAGCTTTCAGTGGTTTTGAGAGAGATTCTAAAGCCAACTTATTACACACACACACACACACACACACATACACAATCATCGTCATCATCATCAGCTTTCATCTCAATAACAGTCTGAAAAGCTACACAAATGTGTTGTTGCACGAAAATAGGATAGACTACTGATAGTGTGACAAGTCCATAAATGGTTAGAACGTTAGACTCCAACCACAGCCGATGTTGCCTTTCACAATGTGTGTGGAATTATACAGGGCTTATAGAGAGAGAAAAAAAGGGACTGCGTCAAAGAATGGTTATGTTGGAGAGGATGGAGGCAGGCCCAATGCTTGGAGTGAGTCCATATTCCTCACAGCCTTTGTCAGTGGTGAAACGAGTTAAAGCACTTTCATGCAACTCAGCATGTACTGTCTCTGTCTAAATCTGATCCACAAAAGTAGGGCAGGATTTATATGGCAGAATGCACAAAGCCCCGGTGATAGATTCACTGCGAAGAATTCAATGGATAAAGACAAATGCTGCGGATGTCAATTCAACAGACAAAGCGATTACAACTTAGGCAGGGAATTACGCCAGGGACATTATTGGTTAACAAAAAGCTGGAAACGGCTGTTTTTTGGTGCAATCAGTGTTAGTGTGACAACGTCAAGTAAAATATCATTTGACATTTCTGCATTTTGGATTCCAAAATATTTACAATGGGGCAACATGTACATGTTCAGATAGTCATATGAATGTACTGAATGTGCCTTTCATACAAAACACACATGTTAGGCCGAAGCACCCTTGAGACAATTGAGTCCTGGTGGAGAAGCCTGGCCACTCAGCAGCTACTGGTATGTGTCACCACATTACGATGTACAGAACAGAGAGAGCGGGGTGATGTTTGGTGTAATTATGGTAATGCTGCGTGACTCAAGTACCCCTAATAGATGGGCACTAAGAGTTCTCTGTGTTCCATACACAGATGATCATTCTGCCGTGCCAAACACGTTCCTGCTGAATCAACTCTCGTTATGAGCAAACACGTGTCTAGGACAGGAGCATCCTGTCTGCAGAGTAGAGTCAATCTCAGAGAGGCAGATTTTAACTTTAGTTACTGTTCCTGTGTTTCAGCCACTAGCCGAGTGCTGATCTCTGTGCGAGTGAGTGAGTGAGTGAGTGAGTGAGTGAGTGAGTGAGTGAGTGAGTGAGTGAGTGAGTGAGCTGCCACACTATAATCTGGCTATTCCCTGTCCCCCACTGGAAAGTCTGGCTCCAGGAAGAGAGAGCACATGTGATGAAGTCATCCTCCTCATCTGTTCCCACAGTCAGAGCTCCTAGTCTCGACCCTAACCAGCCTCTCTGGGGTCTACCCTGTAACCGTTCACTGGATTAATCAACAACTCCGCTTGCCAAAGTTTCAGACATATTACAAACATGCAGCTTCCAAATTGAAGTATTGTCACAGTAAACATGTTAAAGTATTGTCACAGTAAACATGTTAAAGATGTTGCACTCAGGATAACACCATATCTGTTTATTTTGTGCTTGGCTCTACAATTGTCTACCATGGTTTATTGAAGTATAGAAATATCATCTGTATCTCAATCCCACCACATAGAGTAGCCTGAGAAACCAACATGAAGTGAAAGGGTTAACAACATAGCGAGATTCTTCCTCGCATTCCTTTACACAACCCCTCTCTCTCTCTCACTCAAGTTAGTGGAAGGGTTAAACAGAGGTAGATTCTCTCTCTCTCTCAAGCACCACCCTAGAGGACAGAGAGAGAGAGAGAGAATCTACCTCTGTTTAACCCTTCCACTACCTTGATCACACGATTCTTCCGCGTCCTTCAAAGTCCTATAGAGAGACTCAGAGGAGAGGAGGGGGAGGGGGATATCTATATGCAGTGCGTGGAGAAAACCAATACATCATTCGCACCTCTTTAAGTGGTCAATGCTCAATTTGCAGATGAAATGGAGTGATTTAGTTCCCGTGGTGGAGAGAGTGAGGGAATTGGAAGGCACAGTGCTTTGAATTCAGATGGGGGGCAAGCAGACGTGAGGAGAGAGGTAGCAGAGAATGGATGCTTTCCATTATATAGAATGTTCAAGGACATTACAGTTCCAAATGGTTGAAGCCATGTCGTAGTGCCACAGTATGTGAAACAGGAGAGTGGATCACTGAGCTAAGAGTGTATTACTATCTCATATAGGGAACACAATATATTGTATTACCAACCTTTAAGGCACGTTGAGGTTTGTGTTGTGGAGATTGAATTCTGGACTTGATTTGTTTCTATTTTCAGACGGTAATTGTTTTCTCCCACTTGCTACAAGCACCTCGAAGCCGTTTCCTTCAGATGCTCCGTCTGTGCTGTTGTTCACGGCTTTATTCAAATGAAACTTTATTCGTCACATGCGCCGAATACAACAAGTGCAGACTTTACCGTGAAATGCTTACTAACAAGCCCTTAACCAACAGTGCAGTTCAAGAAGAATTAAGAAAATATTTACCAAGTAGACTAAAATAAAAAGTAATAATAAAAAACAACACATTAAGAATAACGAGGTTATATACAGGAGGCACCGGTGCCGAGTCAGTGTGCGGGGGTGCAGGTTAGTTAAGATAATCTGTACATGTAGGTGGGGGGGGGGGGCGAAGTGTACATGTAGGGGGGTGTCAATGTTAAATGGTCCGGTGGCGATTTTATTAATTGTTCAGCAGTTTTATGGCTTGGGGGTAGAAGCTGTGAAGGAGACTTTTGGTCCTAGACTTGTTCCTGGACTGTGGCTTAGAGTGCTAAATGAATGCAATGCAAATGTACAATACTCTGATTGTGCCTTATCCTTCTTCGTCCTGCAGTTTTGTGGGCCTTTCATGACGATGTGTAGTTACACTAGCTGCCATCTCTTCGTTAATTGGATTATTTATATACTGTATATACAGTGTATATACACTACCGGTCAAACATTTTAGAACAACTACTCATTCAAGGGTTTTCTTTATTTGTACTATTTTCTACATTGTAGAATAATAGAGAAGACATCAAAATGATGAAATAACACATGGAATCATGTAGTAACCCCCCAAGAAAAGGGTTAAACAAATCTAAAAAAATTATACCCCCACACCATAACACCTCCTCCTCCATGCTTTACGTTGGGAAATACACATGCGGAGTTCCACAAATCTCCACCGGTCTAATGTCCATTGCTCATGTTTCTTGGCCCAAGCAAGTCTCTTATTATTATTGGTGTCCTTTAGTAGTGGCTTCTTTGCAGCAATTTGACCATGAAGGTCTGATTCACACAGTCTCCTCTGAACTGTTGATGTTGAGATGTGTCTGTTACTTGAACACTGTGAAGCATTTATTTGGGCTGCATTTCTGAGGCTGGTATTTCTAATGAACTTATCCTCTGCAGCAGAGGGTCTTCCATTCCTGTGGCGGTCCTCACGAGAGCCAGTTTCATCATAGCGCTTGATGGTTTTTGCGACTGCACTTTCAAACTTTCACATTTCTTTACATTTTCCATATTGACTAACCTTCATGTCTTAAAGTAATGATGGATTATCTTTGCTTACTTCAGCTGTTCTTGCCATAATATGGATTTGGTCTATCTTCTGTATACCCCCCCAACTGATTGGCTCAAATGCATTAAGAAGGAAATATATTCCATAAATTAACTTTTAAGAAGGAACACTTGTTAATTGCATTCCATGAAGCTGGTTGAGAGAATGCCAAGAGTGTGCAAAGCTGTCATCAAGGCAAAAGGTGGCTGCTTTGAAGAATCTCAAATATAACATTTGGTTAACACTTTTTTGGTTACTACATGATTCCATACGTGTTATTTCATAGTTTTGATGTCCTCCCTATTATTCTACAAATTGTAATAATAAAGAAAACCCCTTTAATGAGTAGGTGTTCTAAAACGTTGGACCGGCAGTGTATATATACTGTATATATAAAGGATGTCTCTTTTCTCCAAAATTCCTATGGAATCCTTTACCCATGTGTGTTTGAAGTGAACGACAGAGTGAATGTCAACTCTATCAGTCTGAAGTTAATTCAGTCAGAATTAGATTATTCTCTAATTGAAGAGTTCCATGTTCCACCCGACAGGGAATGGAATTGACCCCAACTTTGGTGGATAGGCTACTACCATCCTTCCTGGGTATGGTTGTGGTGCTGGGAGATGGTCCACTTGAACATAAAGTCCATTCGTTTCGATACGTATTTCTCAATATCTAAGATGGTAGTCTATTCTGGAGAGTGTGTTTCTGACTGTCCTATGCCACGCTTTCATGTTATTTTCATGTTCGTCCACCAGCTTATCTCAACACAAGCTGTTCGCTCAACAGAGCAGAGATATTAAATCACAATCTCCCAATTACTTTGCTGTGAAACTAAGGAAACCTATCCTTTTGAGGGAGAAATGAGAGTTTGTTTTTTCTGTGGTTCTGAGTGGCTACTCTTCTGTCTGAAGCTATACAACTGGCATGGTGTCTGACCTTCAGTGCCAAACACCCCCGCCGAGGCCTGGCTGACAGAGAGAGAAAGTGTTTATAGAGGGATCTGTGTGTCACTCGATACTGTCTCTCTCTCTCTCTCTCTCTCTCTCTCTCTCTCTCCCCTTCTACCCCCTCCCAATACTGAGAGAGACATTAGAAGTCGCTTTCTCCATCTCTCCGGTTCCAATACCGAGACACAGATGAAGCATCTCTCACTCTCTTCCTGTCTCTCATCTTCCCTTCTGTCTCTCAAAACCACAGAGACACACAGACGTGATCTCTGACTCAGACTGTAAATCAATAGAAGCCGTTTATAATCCCAGTCTCTGACGGTCGATACATTGCATTCATTTGAGGTTGGCAGCTACTATCAGTCCGTCTGGCACTCTGACACCAGCCGGTTGGAAGACACAGCAGGGCTTCTTGGCCACTTACATACTCTGAGAAGGCCCTCAGTCCTGTGTTATTACACAATCACCATTTTCTCAGATCTCTAGTGAGTGAGCTTGGAGGAGAAGGAGGAGCCTGTTGTCAAATTTCCGATAATAAGTAGTTAATAGGTTCTAGCCTAGGAACAGTGTTGGGGAACCGGCTCTGAAAACATAGTTTATCAAGCTACCAATGACTTCACACTGGAAGAAGTTAAGCTACACCAAAGCTACCCTTAAGAAGAATATACAAAACTACTTTTTAAAATATTTTTTTAATCTGAAACTTCATAGACTACAAATTGCAAGAAAACAGATCGCTCTGCAGTCAGAGCGATCTGCTACAAGCATTTCGCTACACTCGCATTAACATCTGCTAACCATGTGTATGTGACAAATAAAATTAGATTTTTGATTTGAGCCTATTAGACACAAAAACTATATTTCAATTGAGAATTAGGCGGGTCTGCTCCTGAAAAAGAAAGGACATTCTTGCCAGCTTAATAATTACATTTTTTTATATTTTAGCAAAAAAAAGTTGTGTGTTGTTCCATTAATTAGCTACACCGCTACATGGCAAAACAAAGTTAACTACTAAAACACTACCAAGACTTTAGTTCAACTACCACCAAGCTACTGTAAAATGTACTTCAATTACTAGTTCAACTACATGTAGTACATACCACAAGAATTCCCCTAACTTCCTGTTGTTCATGGAATCCAAACTATGATATCAATCTGCAACACAGACAGACTGTAGAGTACTCTGCATGTAACCCTATCACCAACCCCTTTCCTTTATCCACTCCCCCCCCCCCCCCCCCCCTGCCTAGCTGAGATTCTGGGAATATCCACTCTACTTCCTGGAGGTCACATCAAAGCCATCTAATCAGATCTATTATCCTCATGTTGATCTTCACCCCTGGACATGCAGAGGAATCACAGGAAAACACGTGGAATGGTTACCACACAGACCACACTGTAATGCATCTACCCAGAGTAAACACAACATGTCATCTGGATCTTTTTGCTTTGTGCCAGTTGCCTATCCCTACCTGGGTACTCAGCGTGAAAGCTTTTTGATGTGAGTTTTTGTCTTCCATCTCTCATAAATATCCTTATTATGACCAAGAGGCAGACTATTCAATCAATTTACATTCTCCCATCATCACCGCTCTGAAGTACAAAGAGAAGGATGTGGAGACACAAACAGGTTGTTTCCCTATATATGCTTGCCAGGCTAGTCTGTTCCCCTACAGAGAAGACGTTGGTTCAATATTGAGTAATGAATATCTCTGTCCTCCAAACAAGATGGCAGGTGTTTGGCAGGAAATCAGCTCCTACTGTGTCTCCATTGGAGCATTCGCTCACTCCTTTTACACATATTTACTAGTCTCTCTAAGAGACAGACAGGTTGCCTCCCTCAATATTCCATTGTTCTGACCATTGCCTAGCTCACAATGCTCCGAGGTCTGGGACATCCGAGACTACATATTTACCAGTCCCTTAAACCCTTCCTCATCCAGCTTGCTCTGTACATTCAGAATCTGTATAGCTCTTATCTATGGCAGAATACAGGTGACTATCAGAGCATACAGTAAGTTATTGTAAAGTAGAACTTACTTCTGCTTTGCTGTGCCCATCCACTGTAGGTTAACAAACCCATTGAGATAGTAATAAGGCCATAGTCCATTTTGTGAGGATCAACGCACCCAGAGGGTTCGTGACTGAGCTAACGTCTCAGGGCAGCCAAGTTTACTTTTTGGCTCCTACTGCAATTTGAATGCTTCCTGTTTATTCCAGATGCTCAGTCAGTCACACAACCTGACTCAGTTCATTCCTACTGAACCTCCTCTCCTCTTTCACAATCCCACCAGCTGTCACTTCCTGTCTTGTCACAGAGACAGGGACTAACTGCAATCTGTCCCTGCATATCTGTGCGTACTGCACTGTACAGCTTGTATGGTGGAATAAACATCACATTAAAACAGGAAGAAAAATCATCCGCAGCCAATTTTCTTTGTTGATCTCCAGTTTGTAAATCTATGCTGCAGAGGCGAAAGACAAAGGATTAGACTTTGCCGTCATCATGTGTGTGTTGGGAAGACGGGCTTACATGTTTGAGGGAAGGAGTCGTTCTGTTTGACATCCTCGTCTTCTGTTAGCAAAGAGGATTTAATCCATTTGAGTGTTGCCTAGTAAGTAAACCATGACTTGCTGTGATGTTTGTGTGTCAGCAGCAATGCAAGACAGACAGCACTGTGTATAGAGGGCAATGTGTGTGTGTGTGTGTGTGTGTATGAGTTGCATTTCTGAATGAAATAATTAATGGATCACAATGAATAAATGCATGAAGGAATGATAAATCGCCATTTGGCAACCCATCCCTTATGGGATTAATTGACATAAAAAAAAAAACATTACAATAATTCAATGTGATAATACAGTGATAGTTCTTCTGGTGTTCTCTGCAGTGAGTTTTTGCATTAAAAAAATATTTGTATGTAATGTATGTGCACACACTCGTGTACGCGTGACTGCATAATTGCTTCACCTAACAATGCAATTCCATTTCAGAAATGTACAGCGAGACTCCTTTCTACTCATGTATATCTGTGAGTTGCAGCACACAGGGGTGGCAGCAGAAGCCCCACCTCAGTCAGCAGACTGAGCATCGAATATATTTGACTGAATGAAATGCCCCATTAGAGTTGGTGGAGAGTGTGTGAGGGTGTGTGTTTGTGAGAGAGAAGACTTTTGTCTTACTACTTACTCTTACTTCAAATGTTTCCACCTGATGAAACACCACATTTTAGTCTTGGTTGTCAACATGATCTAATCATTGGACCGATTATTAGTCGCCATCCAGTCCTGCAGCTTTCTTTTATTTGACAGGTGAACAAACAAACAATAGTCTCCCTTTTATTCACAGGAGCTTTTTTTCCTGGAATTTGTGTGCTGACAGACAACAATATGTCACTTACAAAGGGCTCTCTGAGAGACAGCGGGAGATGAGAAGGCATTATCATAGTAGTAGGGTTTAAAATAAATCTGGAGAAGTAGTGCAAAAGTAGGCTCACACACACACACACACACACACACAGCTCCCACCCACTAAACTAATGGGCGCGGAGAGCTTTCAGACTGCGATGGAGAGAGAATCTTCTCTTCCGCAGCCCTTGTTGTGGGTGAGAGACAGCTGGAGAGTACTGGGCACCATGTACTAAGCTCAGTTCTGACCCATTTGGAGGAGGACGGCTGGGCGCCCTGGAGGGACGGATGAATACGGGTCACAGGTAATTGGCAGAGTAGACTGGAGAGCTGAAGGGTGTAATTTTCTGCCTCCCAAAGCAAAGAAGAGATGGAAGGATGGCTCAGATGATGTGAGATTTTGTGTTCTGTTCCTCACATTCCTGCCTGATGTGAGAGTGGGAGTGAGAGTGAGTGAGTGAGTGTGAGAGAGAGAGAAGCTTAAAGAAGATGAAAGAGGAGAGAGAACGCTGCAGAGAGCAGAGCTACATGAAAATATGAAAATTGTTGGAGGGGGTAGATGAGGGATGATGACAGCTTACTACATGACACATTGGCAAGGTACACCCTCCTGAGTGAGGAATGGGCTCTGGATTCGGCCCACCAGCCAAACAGGAGGCTTATACATCTGATGACCATCCTTCAGAATCATTATGAAGGGTGGAAAGATTTCTCATATCTGAATGATACACGATGGGACCACTTCCGTTTAGACTTTCAAGCGCAAAACACACAAAAATAAAAACCAGTGCTGTCAACAATTCAAAATGTAATCGAGTTAATTGCAGGATTTGCTGACATTAATCGCAAATTCAGAATTTGCTCAAATTGAATTGTAATTTAAAAAGGGACAATCCGCATTTTCTACATCCATTTTAAGAATGATAAATGAATGATATGTACCCATTGCCTCATGAGCTTAGTTCAACTGTTGTAGCCCATCAGAACCCAAATTATAAGCGTATTTTTACTCCAATGTTTCGAAACAAGTACATTTAAACAAACACTGTATAGCCTCAAAACATGCTTATGGATCGTCAGTACTTGACTCCATAGCTCTGTCTATAATTTGATAGTGGTTACATTTCTCCAGGCTTTGCAGGAATATTGAAGTCTTGATTCTGTCCAAAGTAACAGTAAGCAAAATCTGGTAAATTGATAAAGCATACTTTCTATCATCTCAATGGCAACTTGTTTTGACAGCGCATTGTTGTATTTATGTATTTGGACGTTGTCAGTGTATTTTGAGAGCTTTCAGACAAGGCAAAAAAGTATAAAAACTCTGGCAGCACTAATAAAAGCACAATCAAGAATCTTCATAAAAGGCATCCAGTAGAAATAAATTGATCTACCGATATGAATATCATTTTATATTAACAGTATCAGTCAAAGGTTTGGACGTACCTACTCATTCAAGATTTGTTCTTTATTTTTGACTATTTTCTACATTGTAGAATAATAGCAAAGACATGAAATAACACATATGGATTCATGTAGTAACCACAAAAGTGTTAAACAAATCAAAATATATTTGAGATTCTTCAATGTAGCCACCCTTTGCACAATCTTGGCATTCTCTGAATGAGTTTCACCTGGAATGCTGTTCCAAAAGTCTGGAAGGAGTTCCCACATATGCTGAGCACTTGTTGGCTGCTTTTCCTTCACTCTGTGGGGCAACTCATCCCAAACCATCTTAATTGGGTTGTGGTCGGGTGATTGTGGAGGCCAGGTCATCTGATGCAGCACCTCATCATTCCCTTTCTTGGTCAAATAGCCGTTACACAGCCTGGAGGTGTGTTTTGGGTCATTGTTCTGTTGAAATACAAATGATTGTCCCACTAAGTGCGAACCAGATGGGATGGCGTATCACTGCAGAATGCTGTGGTATCCATGCTGGTTAAGTGTGCCTTGAACTCTAAATAAATCACGGACAAGTGTCACCAGCAAAGCACCCCTACACCATCACACCTCCTCCATGCTTCACGGTGGGAACCATACATGCAGAGATCATCCGTTCACCTACTCTGCTTCTCCTCAGTCCAATGGCTAGTCGGAGCGAGCCAATCAAGGTCTAGAGACGACTCTTCGCTGCCTCTTCACCAACCCCACCACCTGGAGCCAGCAACTTGTGTGGGTTGGATACGCACGCAACAAGCTCCCCTGCTCTGCCACCGGGCTCTCGCCTTTCGAGTGTTCCCTGGGTTATCAGCCCGCGCTCTTCCCGGAGCATAAGGAAGAGGACGGCATATCCAAGGCCCAGGTGTTTGTCCGCCGCTGTCGCTGTAACTGGAAGAGAGCCCAGTTGGCTCTTCTCAAGACTACCTCCAGGTGTCGGCGACAAGTGGACCGCCACCGGACCCCGGCTACCCGGGATCATCTCGGGCATAGGGTATGGTTGTCCATCTGAGATCTGCCCCTCTGGCCCCATCCCACTTATCATGTGTCAAGGATTAAACCTGTGTCTCACAGCCCTTTGTCTCCTGCCCCTGGGGAGGGGGAGGGGGGGGAGGTACTGTCACCCCCTGATGTTTCACCTGTCTTTGTGCTTGTCTCCACCCCCCTACAGGTGTTGCCCATCTTCCCCATTATCCCCAGTGTATTTATACCTGTGTTGTCTGTTGCCAGTTTGGTTTGTTTCGTCAAGCCTACCAGCGTTTTTCCTGTGCTCCTTTCTTTCCGTGGTTCCTGTTTTCCCGGTTTTGACCATCCTGCCTGCCATTCTGTACCTTTCGGACTCTGCTCTGGATTACTGACCTCTGTCTGCCCTTGACCTGTCATTTGCCTGGCCTCCTGTCTTTGTAATAAACTTTTGTTAGTTCGAAACTGTCTGCAGCTGGGTCTTCTCCTGAGTCTTGACAGTGGGAACTCCTTCAAGACTTTTGGAAAAGCATTCCAGGTGAAGCTGGTTAAGAGAATGCCAAGACTGCAAAGCTTTCATAGAGGCAAAGGGTAGCTAAAATGAAAAATATATTTTGATTTGTTTAACACTTTTTTGGTTACTACATGATTCCATATGTGTTACTTCATAGTTTTGATGTCTTCACTATTATTCTACAAAGTAGAAAATGGTACAAATAAAGAAACCCTTGAATGAGTAGGTGTGTTCAAACTTTTGACTGGAACTGTATATGTAAACAGGGCTGAAAAGTGTCTGGTAGCAGTAATATACACTTATATCAAACATTAGGAACACACACGCAATCCATGTCTCAATTGTCTCAAGGCTTAAAAATATTTCTTCAACCTGTCTCTTTCCCTTCATCTACATTGATTTGAAGTGGATTTAACAAATCAAATTGTATGCACCGAATAAACAAAAGGTGTAGACCTTACCGCGAAATGTTTACATACAAGCCCTTAACCAACAATGCAGTTAAGAAAAATAATAATTTTTTAAAAGTATTTACTAAAAATATAAAATAAACAATAAAAAAGTTACACAATAACAAGGCTATAAGGAGGGGGTACAGGTTAGTCAAAATAATTGAGGTAATATGTACATGTACTGTATACCCAGATCCTCTCCACATAAAAACAATCCATCTAGATCCTGACGGTAATGTCAAGGTGTAGGCGAAAACAGAAACAGCATGGCTGAGATAGACATGGGAAGCCAAACAACAGCTGTGGATGTTTCCTCTGTGCCTCTGAGATGATTCATAAAACCACATCCGAGAGAGGGGAGATAGAAAGATGAAAAATACAGAGATAGGGCCTGGTTCCTGCCTTATATCCAATCATTCTTTCTACTATTATTCTGACATTTCACATTCTTAAAATAAAGTGGTGATCCTAACTGACCCTAAAACAGGGAATTTCTACTGGGATTAAATGTCAGGAATTGTGAAAAACTGAGTTTAAATGTATTTGGCTAAGGTGTATGTAAACTTCCGACTTCAACTGTATGTAGGGGTAAAGTGACTATGCATAGATAAACAGCAGCATACAAATAAACAAAAGTGACATCAATAAGGGATCATAGCTTTCACCTGGTCAGTCTATGTCAGGGAAAGAGCAGGGGTTCTTAATGTTTTGTACACTCGGTATACAATGCTAATTTATTTAACTAGGCAAGTCAGTTAAGAACAAATTCTTATTTTCAATGACGGCCTAGGAACAGTGGGTTAACTGCCTTGTTCAGGGACAGAACTACAGATTTTTATCTTGTCAGCTCAGGGATTTGATCTTGCAACCTTTCGGTTACGCTCTAACCACTAGGCTACCAGTCCAATGCTCTAACCACTAGGTAGCCTAGTGAATAGAATAGAGTAAAGAGAAATAATAGTGACCAATAGCAGGATCAATAGATAAATACTAATGGTAAATGCAATCAATAATCAATTGACAGCAGTGCAATGGAGTAATAAATAGAATAAATGGAGTAGTGATTTTAGCAGCAGCGTAGGTTGTGTCTGACTGAGTAGAGACCTGTGGATAGGCATAGAGTCAGTGTGGATAGTCCGTGGGAGAGAGAGCAGTAGTTGTTAGCTATTTAACAGTCTTGTGGCCAGAGGACAGAAGCGGTTTAGTTTGTCTGAGCCTTGGCGCATGGCAATAATAAAGGAGCTAAGTTGGGTCGGAGCTCTCAAGGCGGCAGCCATACAGTACAGCGCCATCTTGTATCTTGAACGCAGCGTGTCAAAGTGATCCTGACTGAACTGTCTGACTCTGAGCCAGTCATCTCATCTCATTTCCAAGTTCTATATTTTGTGAACTGGGCGGCTGCTCTCTCCTCGCCTGCAAGCTGCTTGGCAAACACAAGTGTGCAGACTGTGCTTAGTTCCAAAGTGAATAGCATCGTTTTCCTCTCTTACCTCAACAAAGCTCCCTAATCCTTTCAAATCGCACATTGAAATGCCGTGCTCTGAAATTTGGATAAGACATATTCTAATGAGGCATTTCTCATTCAACTGATCCACATGAGGATGCAAGAGGAATTATATCACCCCATAGTGTCTTTCTCCTTGCATCTGTATTTCCTAGGTAACGCAATCTCCATACCTGGCCTAGAGTGTGTTCTTGCCTGGAGCTGTGAAACTGGTCATGTGACCACTAAACCATCTTGAGAGTTTAAAAACACATCCTACGGTTTATGATCCTATAATACTAGCCTACTATACTAGCCCACTATATCCTACTATTATACTCTAGCCTACTATACTAGCCCACTATATCCTACTATAATAATTGTGTCTACTATACTAGCCCACTATATCCTACTATAATATATATCCTACTATAATACTCTAGCCTACTATACTAGCCCACTATATCCTACTATAATATATATTCTACTATAATACTCTAGCCTACTATACTAGCCCACTATATCCTACTATAATATATATCCTACTATAATACTCTAGTCTACTATACTAGCGCACTATATCCTACTATAATATATATCCTACTATAATACTCTGGTCTACTATACTAGCGCACTATATCCTACTATAATAATCTAGCCTACTATACTAGTGCACTATATCCTATTATAACACTCTAGCCTACTATACTAGCGCACAATATCCTATTATAATATATATCATACTAAAATAATCTAGCCTACCATACTAGCCCACTATATCCTACTATAATATATATCCTACTATAATACTCTAGTCTACTATACTAGCGCACTATATCCTACAATAATACTCTAGCCTACTATACTAGCCCACTATATCATACTATAATAATGTAGCCTACTATACTAGTGCACTATATCCTACTATAATAATCTTGTCTACTATACTAGCCCACTATATCCTACTATAATATATATCCTACTATAATACTCTAGCCTACTATACTAGCTCACTATATCCTACTATAATATATATCCTATTATAATACTCTAGCATACTATACTAGCGCACTATATCCTACAATAATACTCTAGCCTACTATACTAGCCCACTATATCATACTATAATAATCTAGCCTACTATACTAGCGCACTATATCCTACCATAATAATTGTGTCTACTATACAAGCCCACTATATCCTACTATAATATATATCCTATTATAATACTCTAGCATACTATACTAGCGCACTATATCCTACAATAATACTCTAGCCTACTATACTAGCCCACTATATCATACTATAATAATCTAGCCTACTATACTAGCGCACTATATCCTACTATAATACTCTAGCCTACTATACTAGCCCACTATATCCTACTATAATATATATTCTACTATAATACTCTAGCCTACTATACTAGCCCACTATATCCTACTATAATATATATCCTACTATAATACTCTAGTCTACTATACTAGCGCACTATATCCTACTATAATATATATCCTACTATAATACTCTGGTCTAATATACTAGCGCACTATATCCTACTATAATAATCTAGCCTACTATACTAGTGCACTATATCCTATTATAACACTCTAGCCTACTATACTAGCCCACTATATCCTATTATAATATGTATCATACTATAATAATCTAGTCTACTATACTAGCCGACTATATCCTACCATAATACTCTAGCCTACTATACTAGCACACTCTATCCTACTATTATAATCTATTTTACTACACTAGCCCATTATGTCCTACTACAATAATCTAGCCTACTACACTAGCCCACTATATCCTACCATAATACTCTAGCCTACAATACTAGCACACTATATCCTACTATAATAATCTAGCCTACTCTACTAGCCCACTATATCCTACCATAATACTCTAGCCTACTATACTAGCCCACTATATCCTACCATAATACTCTAGCCTACTATACTAGCCCACTATATCCTACCATAATACTCTAGCCTACTATACTAGCACACTATATCCTACTATTATAACTCCACACTTACAAACTCCAAAATAACTAATTTTAACTAACCCATAGCCTTTGACAACCCTATTACTACCATTACTACTACTACAGTTACTACTGCTGTCACTACCACTACCACTACTACTACTATTTAACAACCATACAGTGGTGGAAAAAGTACCCGATTTTTACACTTGAGTAAAAGTACAGATTCCTTAAAAGAAAATTACTTAATGAATTAAAAAATGAATTAAAACTGAAGGTCACCCAGTAAAATACTACTTGAGTAAAAGTCTAAAAGTATTTGGTTTTAAATGTACTTAAGTATCAAAAGTAAAAGTATGAATAATTTAAAATGTCTTATTTTAAGCAAACCAGACCAAACGATTTTCTTGTTTTTTAAATTTACGGATAGCCAGGGGCACAGTTCAACACTCAGACAAAATTCACAACCTAAAGATTTGTGTTTAGTGAGTCTGCCAGATCAGATGCAGTAGGGACGACTAGGGATTTTCTCTTGATAAGTGTGTGAATTCGACAGTTTTCCTGTCCTACATACACCTTAGCCAAATACATTTAAAAATACATTATTATCCATTTGGAAGACCCATTTGCGACCAAGCTTTAACTTCCTGACTGATGTCTTTGAGATGTTGCTTCAATATATCCACATAACTTTCCTTCCCTCATGATGCCATATATTTTGTGAAGTGCACCAGTCCCTCCTGCAGGAAACACCCCCCACAACATGATGCTGCCACCCCTGTGCTTCACGGTTGGAATGGTGTTCTTTGGCTTGCAAGCCTTCCCGTTTTTCCTCCAAACATAACGATGGTCATTATGGCCAAACAGTTCTATTTTTGTTTCGTCAGACCAGAGGACATTTCTCCAAAAAGTACAATCTTTGTCCCCATGTGCTGTTGCAAACCGTATTCTTGCTTTTTTTATGACAGTTTTGGAGCAGTGGCTTCTTCCTTGCTACGTGGCCTTTCAGGTTATGTCGATATAGGACTCGTTTTACTGTGGATTTAGATACTTTTGTACCTGTTTCCTCCAGCATCTTCACAAAGGACTTTGCTGTTGTTCTGGGACTGATTTGCACTTTTCGCACTAAAGTACGTTCATCTCTAGGAGACAGAACGCGTCTCCTTCCTGAGCGGTATGATGGCTGCGTGGACCCATGGTGTTTATACTTGCGTACTATTGTTTGTACAGATAAACGTGGTACCTTCAGGCCTTTGGAAATTGCTCCCAAGGATGAACCAGACTTGTGGAGGTCTACAAGTTTATTCTTTGCTGATTTCTTTTGATTTCTCCATAATGTCAAGCAAAGAGGCACTGAGTTTGAAGGTAGGCCTTGAGATACATCCACAGGTACACCTCCAATTGACTCAAATGATGTCAATTAGCCCATCAGAAGCTTCAACATAGTCCACATAGTGTATGTAAACTTCTGTAAACTTCTGACCCATTGGAATTGTGATACAGTGAAATAATTTGTCTGTAAACAATTGTGGGAAAAATGACTTGTGTCCTGCACAAAGTAGATGTCCTAACCGACTTGCCAAAACTATAGTTTGTTAACAAGAAATTTGTGGAGTGGTTGAAAAACGAGTTTTAATGACTCCAACCTAGGTGTATGTAAACTTCCGACTTCAACTGTAAGTACTTTACAAGACTTGCAAGCACACATATTTTCTTTCGGAAATGTCTTGTTTTAGTTTTGTAAATGTTATTCTAAGAACGTCAGTGTGTATTTATTCCCCACTTTACAAAAAAAAAAATGAAATCACCTTGGCAGAAAACGCCATATCCTTGTCTGCCTGCTGCAACGCCCACCATAATGGCCTCCCTCACGGAGATGTTGTGTCCATTCTGTTGATTTGAGCCTACGGATGCATTAGATGGCTGCTAGGTGATGCCTAGGCTAGAAAATTGTAATTCAACCAAGACACATTCATATCCCCATGATGCCAATATCTGAAGGCTTTCATTTATATCATTGTTGCACAACAGAATACCACCTCCATACCTATGTACTAATCACTGTGGAAGTGGGACTCCATATCAGGCCGTATCATCTGGAACTGTAGGCTTACATGTTATTCTCCTCCAGCTTCATTCAATATAAATGCATCCTTCTCCAACTCCTCTCATATTTATGAGACACTTTCTAAGTCTGCCAAAAACAATCCCGCCGTTACCACTTTCATGAGGCTTGTTCGGAAAGGGGAAGGAGGATATACTGTAGCAGGCATGCTATCTGGTCATTCCAAACAATGATGGGCTTCATGAACACACGTCTCTAAAACAGAATGCATGTTGACGTTCTCGCTGGAGCTAAACAGGTAGACTCAATGTTGTTTTGACCTTATTTCTTTCATGCACAGAAACTTTGAAAAAAAACCACGATGCCATTTATCTAATACAGGATATGTAATGGCCCATCATGCACACACACGCACTCAGAAATACAATCATGTGCCACCAACGAATGTTGTATCACTGTTTAACATTAAAAACATGATATCTAATTAAGATTCCATTCATATATACAGTATGACGTCTCATGTGGTTTTTCCATAAGGGTTAGTATCGGCTTCTTAGCGGACGAAACCAAATGTGATATTTCAGAGGAGAGGAGCAGTAGAGCGCCTAGCACCCAGCCTTGAGGGTAAGAGTATTGCTGGTTACTGTACAGCAATCTCATTCAAATTCCAGGCAAGGAAATCAGCACATTGGGCCAGTGGACACACACACCCACTCATTACCAAAGTTGTCGTGGAAACAACCTAGTTCTGGCTGGCACTGGGCCCGTGTGGAAGGCCCCCAAAAATTGTGAAAGACTCCAGTTACCCAAGTCATAGACTGTTTTCTCTGCTACCGCACAGCAAGCTGCGCCAAGTCTAGGACGAAAAGAATCCTTAACAGCTTCTACCCCCAGGCCATAAGACTGCTGAACAATTAATCAAATGGCCACCAGGACTATTTACAGTTCGGGTGAAGTCCCTTTGTTTTTACAATGCCGCTACTCATTGTTTATTATCTGTACATAGTCACTTTACCCCTACCTATATGTACAAATTACCTCGACTAACCTGTCCCACCCCCGCACATTGACTCGGTACCGGTTATTTTATTGTTACTTTTTATTATTTTTTATTTTATTTTATTTTTTACTTTATTTTGTAAGTATTTTCTTAACTCTATTTCTTGAACTGCATTGTTGGTTAAGGGCTTGTAAGTAAGCATTTCACGGTATCTGTTGTATTCGGCGCAAGTGACAAATACATTTTGATTTGATTTGGCACATAGGGGTTTGAACTAAAGAAAGCATTGGGGTTCTGTCTGGGGACTGTACTAGCACATGAATTGTCCCCTAGCTCCCCCGAGACAGCAACAGCTAGTTATGTCAACCCAAAACATTGTTAGGAAGTCTGGCATGTACAGATATTAGATCATATTCTTCTGGATCCAACCATACAGCATGCAGTGGAAAAAATAGTACATAACACCTGTTCACATGCTGATCCAGAACCATCAACCAAGGGAAATAGCAGGTTGTCAGTGCTGTTATTTTGACTGATGGGGAAGAAAGCATATTACACCATCCCTATCCCACAGAGTCTTCCCCTCGTCTCATTTTCATACAGGGCTCAGAAGCTTCTTATGAACCCATGACCCACAGGCCTGGGGAGAGAGGAATGGATTTGAGTTCGAGACTGACTGACAGTCTACCGGTTAAAACTGGTTTTCATCTGCCTGCCCCACTGCTAAACCCCACAGCTTTTGAATTCAGCTGCAGATTACCGGCAGCAGGTAAAGTGTTGGTCGCATGTTAATCCATCCACCTGACAGGTGTGGCATATCAAGAAACTGATTAAAAAGCATGATCATTACACAGGTGCACACAAATGGCGCCGGAGAAGAAGGCAGACGTTTTACGTGCCCCCAACCGATCATGTTTTTTTTGTTTGTTTATTTGCTTTGTTTGTAACTTATATTTTGTATATAATGTTGCCGCTACCGTCTCTTATGACCGAAAATAACTTCTGGACATCAGGACTGCGATTACTCATCACAGACTGGCAGAATCCTTTTTTTCCTATAGTCTGACGAGCCCGACGCGAACGATATACAGGTTTCTCGGGAACAGGCCCAGATCCCCGTGATTTGCGTGAAGAGAAGGCTGAGAAAAAGGGGCCGGGCCGGGAGGGGGGGGGGTTTCCTTCTGAGAATTCGTAGGCGATCGAATAAACCCCCAATTCCTTCCATTCTGCTAGCAAACATGCAATCTTTGGACAATAAAATAGATGACCTACGCGGAAGATTAAACTACCAACGGGACATTCAAAACTGTAATATCTTATGCTTCACGGAGTCGTGGCTGAACGACGACACTATCAACATACTGGTTATACGCTGCACCGGCAGGATAGAACAGCGGCGTCTGGTAAGACAAGGGGCGGCGGACTATGTATTTTTGTACATAACAGCTGGTGCATGATATCTAAGGAAGTCTCAAGCTATTGCTTGCCTGAGGTAGAGTATCTCATGATAAGCTGTAGACCACACTATATACCTAGAGAGTTTTCATCTGTATTTTTCATAGCTGTTTACATACCATCACAGTCAGAAGCTGGCACTAAGACAGCATTGAATGAGCTGTACTCCGCCATAAGCAAACAAGAAAACGCTCACCCAGAGGCGGCGCTCCTAGTAGCCAGGGACTTTAATGCAGGGAAACATAAAACTCTGGACCACCTTTACTCCACACACAGAGATGCATACAAAGCGCTCCCTTGCCCTCCATTTGGCAAATCTGACCATAATTCTATCCTCCTGATTTCTGCTTACAAGCAAAAATTAAAGCAAGAAGCACCCGTGACTAGATCAATAGAAAAGTGGTCAGATGAAGCAGATGCTAAGCTACAGGACTGTTTTGCTAGCACAGACCTCCGATGGCATTGAGGAGTACACCACATCAGTCATTGGCTTCATCAATAAGTGCATTGATGACATCGTCCCCACAGTGACCGTACGTGCATACCCCAACCAGAAGCCATGGATTACAGGCAACATCCACACTGAGCTAAAGGCAAGAGCTACAGCTTTCAAGGAGCGGGACTATAACCCGGAAGCTTCTAAGAAATCACGCTATGCCCTCCGATGGACCATCAAACGGGCAATACAAGACTAAGATCGAATCGTACTACACCGGCTCTGACTCCAACCACCCTAGTCATAGACTATTCTCTCTGCTACCACACTGCAAGCGGTACCGGAGCGCCAAGTCTAGGTCCAAGAGGCTACTAAACATCTTCTACCCACAAACCATAAGACTCCTGAACATCTAATCAAATGGCTACGCAGACTATTTGCATTGCCCCCCCCCCCTTTACACCGTTGTTTCTCTCTGTTGTTATCATCTATGCATAGTCACTTGAATAGTCACTACCTACATGTACATATTACCTCAACCAACCAGTGCCCCCGCACATTGACTCTGTACCGGTACCCCCCTGTATATAGTCTCGCTATTGTTATCTTACTGCTGCTCTTTAATTACTTGATACTTTTTTTCATATTCTTCGCTGTATTTTTTAAAACTGCATTGTTGGTTAGGGCTCGTAAGTAAACATTTCACTGTAAGGTCGTACACCTGTTGTATTTGGCGCATGTGACTAATAACGTTTGATTTGATTTGTGCTGGCGACAATAAAAGGCCACTCTAAAATGAGCAGTTTTGTCACACAACACAATGCCACAGATGTCTCAAGTTTGGAGGGAGTATGCAATTGGCTTGCTGACTGCAGGAATGTCCATCAGAGCTGTTGCCAGAGAATTTAATATTCATTTCTCTACCATAAGCCACCTCCCAAGTCCAACCTGCGTCACAACCGTAGACCACGTGTAACCATGCCAGCCTAGGACCTCCACATATGGCTTCTTTGCCTGTGGAATCGTCTGAGACAAGCCACCAGGACAGCTGATGAAATTGAGGTGTATTTATGTCTGTAATAAAGCCCCACCCAGTCATGTGAAATCCATAGATTAGGGCTTAATTTATTTATTTCAATGGACTAATTTCCTTATATGAACTTTAATTCAGTGAAATCATTGAAATTGTTGCATGTTGCGCTTATATATTTGAACGTTCTGTACCAGTGATTTCAATTTAGAATGTTTGAGTCTGCATTACACCATTTAAATAAATGGGGGTACAGAAAGCTTTATGGTTTTAAAAGTAAAAATAGGAGCAAACTACTGTTTTAAAGCAATCTAAGATGAGAAAGTCTGCACATTTCAAATTTGATTTGGTGTTTGTAGCTAAAATGGTTTAGTGCATTGGGAAATGCTAAAATCGACTATTATAGCCCATGGATCTTGTATGCAAATGTGGTATGCTTTTAGTTCAATAGTATAAATATGTTCAGCAATCTTTTGACAAGCAAAAGTCAGTCTGCGCATTTTAACATTGGTTCCGTATTTGTAGTTTAAACAATTCAAGAGCAGTGGTGAATCCAGGAATGACCCATTGTAGTTTATGGAGCCTTAATGCACATTTTAAATGGCTACAGTTGAAAAATAATAAACCGTATCAAATCTCTATTGACAAGCAATCTACGCTGAGTCAGTCTAAGTTTTAAAGTTGGTTTGGTGTTTGTATCTTAACAGTTGAATACCTGATTTTGTAAAAAAAAATCATTCAAGTCTACGGTCCTTGAAATGCATTGGGATGAATGCCTATATGGTTGTAGTATGAAAAGTATAACAGTATCAACATATTTTTTCAAGCAACCTGAAGACAGTCGGCGTGCACGTTTTAAAGTCGGTAGCTTTGACGGGTTTGGCACTACAAATTCCAGCATAAGGCAATTAATAAGAATACATTTTGTTTTCATTTTAGTATGCTAGTTGTTCTTGATTTCAGCAAGCACCGCTAATAAGAGGCAGTATAAACCTAGGGCGATTATGATTTTTTTTGTAGCCTACATTTATGCACTGCAGTATTGTAGAAATCCTGGGGTGTTTCTTTTTAGTATCTCATGTCGTACATCTACGACGCTACTCTGGGTTGCTTTTCCATGGAGAGCTGAGGCTGTGCAAGGCAATTGAACATGATTAGATTAGCTGACAGTTCGAGCAACAGACTCAGTATGTATGCTTTAAATGACTAGTGTCACTGTAGAGATTTTGCCTGCCAAGGGCATGATCTCGTGACAATTATGGTGTGCAATGCATCAAGAATCGCCCCTATCCCTATACAAATCTCTATACAAATGACATTATGTTATCTGACTCAGATAGGAAATAATAGCAAATATGTTAGTCTACTCTTCTGTGGTGGCAGGCTGTAATTGGGTAGGGCTACATTTGATGTGGAAGCTTTAGACTGTGATTCTGATCTGTCTGCAAGATTAGATAAACTAGGCGTGGTGTAAATATAGTCGACACAGAAGTAAAATAGCAACTTTGTTTCAATATTTTGTCTCCTTAACTAGCAGTTCTATTCCACATCATGACAAGTAAACTGCTCGGCCTGGCACACAGTACATTCACTTATGCCCCGCCCACCCTACTCTACTCTACTCTCTCACCCCCCCGCTCCCCAAAACAATTATCGAGGAAGGACGGCTCTCTTATACCTCAATTGAAAGAACCACAACGCCACATTACACATTCTATAGTGTGTTGTCGAGCAGCACTGAATAGCGTTCGATTGCAACTTACCTCTTTCTTTGAAGATGGCGCGAAAGCATGCATTCCGTTTAGTCTTTGCATTTCGGATCTAAACCTGAAGAAATGTCGATGTTCGCCGGAATTAAGAGCGTTTGACTAGCTCAGGTAAGGCATTTTTACCATCTTTGTACCAGACAGAGCAATCAACGATGCCATGGGTATTTCAAACAGAGGGTTGTGAGGAGAGGGACGATTATATAGAGATCACAATGGGTTTCAAACTGTGCCACGGAAAAGGGGACATGCAGAATGAATGGTTAAAACATTGTCATTGGCTTCTATCCGAAATATAGCGTGAATTACAAAGTTGCCTACATCCTAATAACATGTTCAAAACGTGCCTATTTCACCTACAACAAAAATATGGGTTCCCATCGAACTGAAAACGCCAGTGATATTATATTCTTAATGTCTAATTGGAATATTTCTCAATATTTTGTAACAGTCTTCATTCCTGCAGTGAACTGATCCCACAGCACACCCATTGATGAGTGTTGAGAGGATCAACACGAGCTGCCATGTGAATGCTTTGATTTGAATCGATATTGGTTCTCAAAGTCAACTTGGCTACCTCTTACAGCACAATGAATCATACACACATTGGACTACATTGACTAATCTTTTCATAACTTTACGATGTTATTTTACGTTTTGGACATGATAAACTACACTATGGACTCTGCACAGGTTAATTAATAACAGACAGGTGAGAGGCAGGGTGACCGAGTCTTGCAGCCCTGTCTGATATTTCTTCTCAAGGCTACCTCAATACCACCAGTTCCAGGACACCTGGCCTGACACTTCTGGGTCAGTAGCCCCAGATACCAGCTGACAATAGACTACAGACTAGGCCCAGTCTGTTCAGCCACCTTTCACAGTCCTGACATCTTAATTACTGGACACCTGTGAACACCTGGTGTTGGGAATGGGGTATCCCTCCCTTTGTGTGTGTGTGTGTGTGTCAATTGCAGCCCTTTGTTAAAACACCCAATCCTAAATCAACCCATAGCCCCTACCGCCTAACCCTGGATAGGTACAGCTGCCAGTAAGGTAATACCTCCTCTTTGCTCTCTAATAATGGGTGAAGTTGTCACCAAATTGCTTTTTATTTTCCTATTCTCAGATCTACACAAGTGCGTATCGCTGTAGCGGCAATTTGGGGATTTGGTGAGAAAATGACATGCAGGTAAAGAACACCTTGTCTCGCCATGTGGTGTGTTACCTAATAAGGCCAGAGGAGGTGTTGTGTATATAGCCAATGAATGCCAATATACAACGGCTAAGGGCTGTTCTTATGCAAGATGCAGCATTCAGCCAATCAGCATTCGGGGCTTGAACCATTCAGTTTAGAATGTTAAGTAAACACCTTAACAGAAATGTGTTGGAAGACGAGCTTCCTGCGTTGTGCTGCAAGATACAGCATGAATTCATTTCTGGGGCTTTTTGAAAGCTCCATGGTTTGTTCCAGACAGTATAGGGCATTTCCATGTAAAATGCCCCATGAGCACATCAAATTTGGTATCACATGAAACTCATAGTCTATATTTTTAGAAATTAAGGCGTATCTACTTTTTTAAACAAATCTCCTTCCAAAAAATGAGGATTAAGCAAAGGCTTTGATTTCTAGCCTAACGGATGGACAAAGGGTTTTAGAAAACATCTAGTACACAGTCTTTTATAAGCAATTAGAAATGCATCAAAACACAATAATGTTGAAATAAAGGCCCCTGCCAACTAATATCTACATTCATAATGTAGTTTTGCAAAAATTATTAGTCTTCTGTAAGTTTAAGAAATATTGCCTAGTGTCTTGTCATTCTGTTACCAAAAAACCCACATATCTTTAAGATATTTTATCATTTCTCTTCCTGATGAGGACAGAGGAGAATGAAAGCTCACAGAATTAACAAGTAAAGGTAGACCTATCAATTAGCTGTAGGTTTTTACGGATATCAATTTGGTTTATGATTTATTAAGTGATTCAAACACGTCATTCTGTTAATAAATCAGTAAAAGACAATTACAAAACAACTCAGAATGACTGAAACTGAATTGGCTGTAATGGGAATTCATAGTAGTCACAAACCACAGTTGGGTCACCTGCTACGGTCTTCTCTTCCACTGGCATACTGTTAAGTTCAGCTCATAACTGTTTTCTTTCTCTTTCTGTCGCGTGGTGGTCAAACCAAGAGTGTGAAAACAGTCTGGACAACCCCTCCCTCTTTGTCTCTCCAGTTAATGTCACCTCTCCCAGCTCTTACTGACACCTACCCATGAGCCCCCTCTCTTTCCATTTACTGTAACCAGCCCCTTCACCCACTGAACTCTGACCCACACCGGACTTCCATGGATGTTGAAGTTTGGTCAGTCCAAATCTAAACCAATCATGGACAGTAAAGAAAAGTAGAGTGTAGGACAGTATGGTAGCCCGGGTTGGGAAGTAACTGATCACACATCACACTCCAGACTGACAATTTCCCCTGGTGGCACTGGAGCCACTAGGATTTTCTGTTGGTTGCACCAGTCCATGATTTGGACTCACTCTCAAAACAATTACAGTGTCATACAAAATACATGTATGTATTTTTTCTTTCTATCATCTAATGTAATTCGGTGCTTTATCAAAAAGTGTAAGAGAATACTGAGATGGTATTTCATATTTTAATGTTGGGATTTGAGTGTGCAGCCTAATCCAGTGATTGTCGTGCATTTTGGGTTAACAATTAGGCTATTGTTATTTTTGACTGTTAAAATAGGGCCCCAGAAATGTGTTTTTTCTTTTTTCATTTTTTTTTTCAATACAGATGAATTTTCCGTCATCTTTATGTGCACTAATATCATAGGCACATTTTATGTGGGGCTAATTTACCACCTGAGTAAGTGCAAATTCCCAAAACTTCAGAACGCAATAAATATAATACTCACTGCAAGTAGCCATGTATCAATCTAACAGTTGAGTCAGGTGACCATGTAGAAGGTGCGGCTCGCATCAATGCGACCAATTGAAGGTAGTGCATTGAGTTGTATGGGTTGTTTAACTTGGCAATCAATGGTTCAGCATCATTCTGTTACTGTGGAATAGCCCCTATTTGATTTTGTTGCTGCTTTGAACCCCCTGGCCCCTGCTGTCAGTCACGTCTGGTGCCAGCCTGCGTAAGATATTTCATTCAGTCACAAACTCGGTCACGAGGCTTAGGCTACACAAAACAGGGGTTCTCTCCCTAAAGCCATTCGAGTAGAGAGTTCTGATGACTTGCTCCTCTCTTTTAATGCAAAACTGGAAACAACTGCTTGGTGAGTTTGTAGGCTAGATAAAACTGGTCCACACAAGAAGAGACATTATGCCTTTATCACACTTACTCTTTAGTGATAGGCTAACCAACTTGCCCCCAAAAAGGTAAGAAGAAAGACCTCTTCATTCACTCCTGTGTCATTTATATTACCACAGTGGATCCTGGACTTTTCATTTGAATCCGCAGGGAGACTTACGAGGTCCTCAGGATGTTTGGAAATGTTAATAAGTTGCCATTACCACCGAACACTGGAGCTGAGTCAGTCAGCCTCTCTGTCTCAGGATGAGGTGGTTTTTGCTCTGGCGGCACTGAGAGTCCTGAGACTGACATCCATTTTGGGATAAGATCGCAGGAAAACCGGGTCACAGGAGGTAGGACCTGATCACCACACATCCCCTAGGAGCCCATATATGTGTGACTCATTTGTCTTTCATATAGAGCTCCCATCAAACAAACACGGAACTTTGCTGTCTCCTTCCTGACCACAGATGTTATCGTGTACTTTTTCTATCCATGCATTGTGTGATATCTGCACAAATCAGGAAGTGGAGAGGATTTCTGTCAAATGAAAACTGCAATGTAATATTTCTGGGTAGCATACAGTACTGTTACAGTAGCCCCCCCCATAGTAACATGAACGTTTCTGGGTACTTTGTAACTAGGTACAATTTATTATCATGATACAGTGAAGAGCATGTGTTTGCTGTCTCGCCAGTCGTAATATTATCGAGGGAGAAACACTGACAGATAAGGGAATCGCAAGCCAACACAAAACACCACTCCATTTGCTTGAAAATAACCTCTTAACGTTTTTCTCCTGCAGCTATGTGGGCGTTGAGTGTCTATCTTCTACATGTGACGTGAGCTGAGAGGTAGTAGGGTAGATAAGCCTGGTGGTATAACGTGTACTGTAAATTCCCCTCCTGCCATGGTTATTAGAGAGCCTCCCTCAATGTTGCTTTAGCCAGGAGCCAAAGCTACATTTACCTTCCTCCCACATCAAGAGCTTTTGTCATGCACCACATCAAGAGGTAGATTTAAGCAATAAGGCCCGGGGGGTGGGGTATATGGCCAATATACCACGGTAAAGGGCTGTTCTTAGGCACAACGCAACACAGAGTGCCTTGATACAGCACTTAGCCGTGGTATATTGGCCATATATCACAAACCCTCAAGGTGCCTTATTGCTATTATAAAATGGTTACCAATGAAATTAGAGCAGTAAAAATAAATGTTTTGTCATACCTATGGTATACGGTTTGATATACCACGGCTGTCAGCCGATCACCATTCAGGGCTCGAACCAACCAGTTTATAATTATGCATATGCATTATGTGCCATGACAATGGCAATGTAGGAGCGTTTTCTAAATGGGCCAGCAGCACATGAGAGAAGAGAATAACAGAAAAGATGGAGCTTAGCGAGGCGTGTCATTGAAGATGGAGGAAGGCATTTTGTCAGCAGAAACAGGACAGGTGGGATATCATCTCTCCACGGAGAGACCTCCTGCTGCTGGCTCTCTGGAATGACTTCTACAGGCTGTGTATGTGTGTGTTTGAGAGAGAGAGTGTGTGTCACACTGTGTGCCAGTGTGAGTTTGCGTGTGTGTGTGTGGGTTTGCGCGTGTGTATGCGCGCTTGCCTGTGTGTTTGCATGACTGTGTGTGTGCGTGGGCACTGCTGGTTAGACCAGGGGCCATGTGCCAAACCCCGTGGCCCATTGTGAGACCAGCTGGTGTGTGAAGAGGGCCAGCGGTCAGTTGCGTTCCCAACCAGGCTGGAGCTGAAGATGTCTCTTTTCCACTTTAGAACATAATACCTGCTATGTCTATGATTGGCTATAAGGCAGGAACCAGACCCTATCTCTGTTTTTCATCTTTCTATCTCCCCCTCTGTCAGATGTGGTTTTATGAATCATCTCAGTCATCTCAGAGGCACAGAGGAAACATCCACAGCTGTTGTTTGGCTTCCCTTGTCCATCTCAGCCATGCTGTTTCTGTTTTCGCCTACACCTTGACATTACCGTCAGGATCTAGATGGATTGTTTTTATGTGAGAGGATCTGGGTGTATGTTTATCTGTGGGGAGAGGTTCTGGGTGTATGTGTATCTGTGGGGAGAGGATCTTGGTGTGTTCTTATGTGTTGACTTAGCTAATGTGTATTTGATGAAGCGTTGTGTTATTGCTGTTACAGCACTGTGTTCAGGATGTTGCTACAGCACTGCGTTCAGGCAGGGAATTGACGCTCGTGCTCGCCCAGTTCAATTTGTGAGTGTCTGGTTGGAGAGAAAGCAGAGGGCCAATTGTGTTCCTCCTGGGCCAAGATTGTCTCTATCTGATTGGAGACAGATGTGTGACCTCTGACCCCTGTGTCCTTATTAGGGGGGGGGGGGCTAGTGGTGCAAGGATCAGTTTAGGCCAGCCAGCTTTCCACAAGGCTTTTTAGTGAGGAATATATAGTCAGTGCCTGTGGATATGTCAGTGCAGAGTTCTTTCATGGTGTTTTTTGCTAAAAACAAGGTTTGGGAAGCCCTATTTTTCTTATTTTTTTTATTTTCTCCCATGCCATACTAATGCCACTCAAATCCTGCTTTTGAAATGGAGGGCATGCTTTAGTAGCCTAGTTTAAGCACAATTGAATGGAACAAAGAAGAGACTTCTCTCTTCAGAATACTGCCAGTGGATTACCCAATGGAATTTAAATTCATCACCTTAATTTCCCACCATTCAGTAGCGTTTCCCGATGCAGATAGAGGTTATTATTTCAGTTTAACCTTCCGTGTCATTCACGCTAGCCTCCACTGCACTGGCTCACTGGAGGAGATGGAAAGACCCTTTGAAGATGTAATTCGTGTGGGTGAAGTCCAGAGAGAGAGGCTGAGGCTTGGTGGTTCCTTGCCCGGCGCAAGCTCTTGCTGTGAGGGGGAATCAGCCCTCTGACTTTTCAAACTCTGTAAACTCATAATTAAGACACTAGGTTCTGGCAACACTTAACCTAGTCTGCATTAGAGGTCGACCGATTAATCGGAATGGCCGATTTCAAGTTTTCATAACAATCGGAAATCGGTATTTTTGGATGCCAATTTTGCCAACATTTATTTATTTATTTAATTATTTTTTAATATTTTTTTTTAACACCTTTTATTTATTTAACTAGGCAAGTCAGTTAAGAACACATTCTTATTTTCAATGACGGCCTAGGAACGGTGGGTTAACTTCCTTGTTCAGGGGCAGAACGACAGATTTTCACCTTGTCAGCTCGGGGGATCCAATCTTGCAACCTTAGTTAACTAGTCCAACGCTCTAACGACCTGCCTCTCATTGCACTCCACGAGGAGCCTGCCTGTTACGCGAATGCAGTAGAAGCCAATGTAAGTTGCTGGCTAGCATTAATCTTATCTTTGTTTTTTTATAATCACTCAATCATAATCACTAGTTATAACTACACATGGTTGATATTACTCGTTTATCTAGCGTGTCCTGCGTTGCATATAATCGATGCAACGCTGGGGGAGGATTTAACAAAAGCGCATTTGCGAAAAAAGCACAATCGCTGGACGACTGTACCTAACCATAAACACCAATGCCTTTCTTAAAATCAATACACAGAATTATATATTTTTAAACCTGCATATTTAGCTAAAATAAATCCAGGTTAGCAGGCAATATTAACCAGGTGAAATTGTGTCACTTCTCTTGCGTTCATTGCACGCAGAGTCAGGGTATATGCAACCGTTTGGGCAGCCCGGCTCATTGCGAACTAATTTGCCAGAATTTTACGTAATTATGACATAACATTGAAGGTTGTGCAATGTAACAAGAATATTTAGACTTAGGGATGCCACCCATTAGATAAAATACCGAAAGGTTCCGTATTTCACTGAAATAATAAAAGTTTTGTTTCCGAAATGATAGTTTCCGCATTCTACCATATTAATGACCAAAGGCTTGTATTTCTGTGTGTTATGTTATAATTAAGTCTATGATTGATAGAGCAGTCTGACTGAGCGATGGTAGGCAGCAGCAGGCTCGTAAGCATTCATTCAAACAGCACTTTCGTGCGTTTTGCCAGCAGCTCTTCGCAAGGACTGTGCTGTTTGACTTCAAGCCTATCAGCCTAATGGCTGGTGTAACCGATGTGTAATGGCTAGCTAGTTAGCTGGGTGTGCGCTAATAGCGTTTCAAATGTCACTCGCTCTGAGACTTGGCGTAGTTATTCCCCTTGCTCTGCAAGGGCCGCGGCTTTTGTGGAGCGATGGGTAACGCTGCTTCGAGTGTGGCTGTTGTCGATGTGTTCCTAGTTCGAGCTCCGGTAGGGGCGAGGAGAGAGACGGAAGCTGTACTGTTACACTGGCAATACTATAGTGCCTATAAGAACATCCAATAGTCAAAGGTATATGAAATACAAATGGTATAGTGAGAAATAGTCCTATAAATACTATATTAACTACAACCTAAATCCTCTTACCTTGGAATATTGAAGTCTCATGTTAAAAGGAACCACCAATTTTCATATGTTCTCATGTTCTGAGCAAGGAACTTAAACGTTAGCTTTTTTACATGGCACATATTGCACTTTTACTTCTCCAACACTTTGCATTATTTAAACCAAATTGAACAGGTTTCATTATTTATTTGAGGCTAAATAGATTTTTATTTATGTATTATATTTAGTTAAAATAAGTGTTCATTCAGTATTGTTGTAATTGTCATTTTGGTCCTCCAATTATCGGTATCGGCGTCTATCCTATCTCTATCGCTCGCTCTCTCAAGAATCAAAATTGTCAACGGGACGACAATTAAACAATAAGCATACAGTAGAGGACATGTGCAGGTTGATTGGTCTGTCAGACACTGTCCCTCATCTTATGGCAGGCAGCAATTTCTCTGCATCTTCCCCCAACAGGACGGGTAGCCTACTCTCACCAGAGAGGTCTTTGAAATTTTTGGTTTCAAATTTTGGGAAATGACACATTGTTTTATATTTTTGACATTTCGTCAGGAAATGCATCTCTGTCTCAGATTGTGCAATGGTTGCACAGCCTTTCCTCTACAGGGAGCCAGGTTTTCCTGTGTCTACCCTTGTCAATGGCAAGGCTGTGCTCACTGAGTCTGTACTTTGTCAAGGTTTTGATCAGTAACCATGGTCAAATATTTAGCCACGGTGTACTGTCGATTTAGGGCCTGATAGCACTGCATTTTGCTTTGTGCTTCTGCTTGTGTTTCTTAATAAGAAATGTAGTTTTGTTTTGACTGTGTTGTAATTTGGTTTATTCTGATTGATTGGATGTTCTGGTATTGAGGCTTCAGTGTGTTAGTAGAACAGGTTTGTCAACCCAGGACCAGCTGGATGAGTGGACTCTTTTCTTTGCTCCGCTCTTGGCATTGCAGGGCTTGGTAATGATATGTATTTTAGATGTTTCTAAAACTTAATTGCTCTTTTTTGAGTTTTTATAATTAGTGGATATTGGCCTAATTCTGCCCTGCATGCATTGTTTGTAGTTTTCCTCTGGACATGTAGGAGAATCTTACAGAATTCTGCATGCAGGGTTTCAATGGGGTGTTTGTCCCATTTGATGAAATCTTGTTTTGCAAGTTGACCCCACACCTCGCTGCCATAAAGTGCAATTGGTTCAATGACACATTCAATTAGTTTTAGCCAAATTTTAATAGGTATTTCAATTTGAATTTGTTTTTTTAATGGCATAGAAGGCCCTGCGTGCCTTTTCTCTCTGTTCATTCACTGCCTCATTAAGGTATCCAGTTGAGCTTATTTTTAAACCTAAGTAATTTTTAGCTTAATACTCAGCTACCACTGCTGTTTGAAAACATCAAGGCTCTCCATTTAGTCTAAAGAAGACTCCAGGGGACAATTCCACTACAAATTGGAGGAACGTCATTAATTAGCGAGTGCTGTTGTGAGAGCTACACTGCGTGCCACAGCCTGTGATTACATTTACCTGCTACTATAATGACTGCTACTATTCTTGTTCATTTGGTCATCCAATATGTCCCCCCCCACCCCCCCATTGGGCTAACTAATGGAAAGGTTGGTAAGAATTGGCTGCACCTGCAAAAGAACGTGGCACAGTGGTGAACGGAGAAGGACACATTCCAATATTTTCTCTGGACAACACGTTTGCCCTGAGTGAGCACACCAATTTACGTTTTGCTCAGAAATATCCTGAAACGATGCACATCACGTTACCTCAGGTTTCACTTCACAAACGGGTCCCACTGTGGATGATTAAGCTTTTTCTACGGTGTGGAAAAACATAGTCTGTCTGCTCTGTTTTCACTGTGGTACGTGGGAGAGGTACAGCACAGCTCCCCAACCCTCCTCTGCCCCTGCCCATAGAGAAAGTAAACAGACATGACCTAACCTAACCAACTCAGGGCCACAATGCTGTCAAAACTACAGTCAACCTCAACAGGATCAAAGAGTGAAGACGAGGATAGATGGAAGGAAGGATTGGATTATTATTCTACATTTCCCCATTGCTTGGTAAACTAGGAATCAGCACCTTCTATTTTAAGTAGAAAGTTCTGACACGGGCAGGATACGTCCGAGAGAGAGGAAGGCTTTCATGTCTCAAAAGTAAAAGACAGTCCAGTTCCGTTACAACTTCAAAGAGGAGAAAGAAAGGCAGGGAGGAAGCATTTTCAACAAGGGAGATGTGTCCATCCTGGTCTTTGTAGTGTTTCTTATGTCTCTCTGTCTGCGGAAAATCTAATTACCATAATACAAAAATCCCTATCAAAATTTCTGTTTAAGCTAGAGATATCGTTTTTATGTGTGTGTGTGTGTGTGTGTATATATGGGCTACTTACAGGGATTCTAAATCAGATAGCTCAATGTTTCTTAGTATTGCCTTCTTAAAACAATTCCATATGTTAGCTTAGTAGAAACCCAGCCGCGGGCCCTTAGACCTTAAGCTATTATACAGATGCGTTGTGTTGTATGACATGGGCCTGTACTACTGAAGTTGCTCATCCACTTTATTGTATGAAAATGTGCTATACTAATAAAGTTAATAAATCTCTTTTTAGGCCTCATTCTGAGCACTTCCAGGTCGGCCTCTAGGGGTCACTGACGGGACAGGACCCCAGCTGCACCCCACCCTGTCTCCCAGGTCCTCCACCATGACCCCAACCATGAAGCAGTGGAGGCAGCTGGTTCTGGTGGCGATGCTGGCCTGGCTCCTCATCTTCCTGGCCCTGCTCTCCCACTTCCTGGACCCCCGGGACGTGGAGCTCCGCTTGCCCTCCTCGCTCACCCACACCGAGACCCGCCGTCTGGCCTCCATCCAGGGCAGTCCATCGGGCATCAGGGCTTCTCCTCTCGAGGTGTCGTCCTCCTCTTCCCCCGCCAACCAGGACCCCAGCCACAGCCGACAGGGAAAACAGGAGGCCCTGGAGCTGAACCAGAATGGTGAGGTGGTCTGGAATGAGATGGGAGATCAGGAAAGGGAAGAGAAGATTAGGAGGGAGAGCCTGAGGAGGAGGAGGAGGAAGAAGAGAGTGGGCAGAGACGAATACTACTTATCCCAGTCCAAGGCAGTGGTCCAGTGGCTGCGGAGGGGCATTGCCTCAGCGGGGATGCTTGCTCCACACCTGCAGAAGTCCATGAGGGACTACCTGCATCTCAACAGGCACCATGTGGCCTACAGGGGGCTGCGCAGGGGTAGGCAGAGCAGGAGGGATGTACTCTGTGAACTGAAGGAGCAGGCCAGGTTGAGGACACTGGATGGGACAGAGCAACCCTCCTCTGGCCTGGGCTGGGACAGGCTAGTGCCCCCACGACCTCTGGAGCAGCTTTGGGGCCAGGGGTCAAGGTTCAAGTCGTGTGCGGTGGTCACCTCGGCCGGGGCTATCCTCAACTCTTCTTTAGGGAGAGAAATTGGTGAGTGCTGTGGGACAGGTGATACACTTTTCCAAAAATCGGCAGGATTTATAACGTAACTGTTAGCTCCAATGTAAATAAAGACACAGCTGCCAAGTTCTGGTATAAATCTAGATGGAAGTAAAGCTCGAACTAGATTTATTACACCCAGCAGGATGTTGCAGCTGCATAACACAACATACAAGTCACATAATCACAAATGTATACCTTCTAACTGGGCAGAGTCATCTCCTTGTATGTCTAAGATAAACAGTTTCTCTGTTGCTGGGCAGGAATTAAGTCTGTTCTTGGTAGTGTCTTGGCCCGGCCTGAACCCAGAACTTTCGTAGGCGGGGAGGTGTGTGTGGGTGAAGGCTTCAGTTGGAGTGTTATTGGGTTGGGCCCCTCTGGCCCCCGTCCCAGTGGTCTCTTCAACTGTTGTCCTCACCTCAACCTCTGACGACCACATTTCTCCTGACCCTAGTTCCACAGAGACTAGGCTAGCTTATCAGGAACTGAGGCTCGACTGTTGACCTTTATTCACATGAAATGAAGAGCATGTCTGGACAGACAGACAATGCAATATTACACTCAAGCTCCAACATCCTAACTAATAACAAGTTAGTACTACTAATCAGACTGATTGTACAAGTTATTACAGCTGATTGTCAGACTCGTCTTCATCACTGCATAAGTGTATTGCTTTGGTAGGTTTGATTCACCCTTGGAATTGAACTGGCCTCTACCCTTACAGTGCGTAAGAGCTCTGAAGCTGGGAAGTTCCTCACGCCTATAGAAATCGCTCCGCGTTCAGTGCGTGTGAATGGGAACCCTGGCTTACTCTACGGGGATCTTTAGACCACTGCTTTGTTTTCATTCAGTAGCCTTTCGTGTTGATCGCATCAGACTGGCTTGTCACTCCTCATGTATCTGTTCATTTGATGTGATGAATAGCCCGCGTGTCCTTGAAATGAGGAAGAGCCGTGACAGTAATGCAGGCAGCTTTTTACAAGTGACACTTCAGCCCATAAGATCAGACCTCCAAAGGAAAGGGTTTGCTGCTCTCTAGTGTTGGAGTTTGGTTAGTGAGTCATAAACGTCATGATGAGCATAATATTGTAGTTTACCAGAGCCTAGACTACATGTACACAGATTTTTTAAAACATTTTTAAAAACGCTACATGCAACAATTTCAAAGATTTTACTTGGTTACAGTTCACATAAGGAAATCGGTCAATTGAAATAAGTTCATTAGGCTCTACTCTATGGATTTCACATGACTGGGCGTACAGATATGCATCTGTTGGTCGCAGATGCCTTAAAAAAAAAAAAGTAGGGGCGTGGAACAGAAAACCAGTTCGTATCTGGTGTGACCACCATGTGCCTCTGGGATGTTTTCAGCTTCCAGGAATTGTGTACAGATCCTTGCAACATGGGACCATGCATTATCATGCTGAAACATGAGGTGATGGCGGCGGATAAATGGCACGACAATTTCTGTGCATTTAAATTGCCGTTGATAAAATGCAATTGTGTTCTTTGTCCAGACCATATCCCCACCTCCACCATGGGGCACTCTGTTCACAACGTTGACATCAGCAAACTGCTCGCCCACACGACGCCAAACACGCTGTCTGCCGGTACAGTTGCCAAGAGTGTGCATAGCTGTCATCAAGGCAAAGGGTGGCAGTTTTTGATTTGTTTAACACTATTTTGGTTACTACATGATTCCATATGTTATTTCATAGTTTTGATATCTCGACTATTATTATACAATGTAGAAAATAGTTAAAAAAAAAAAAAAAACTTGAACGAGTAGGTGTCCAAACTTTTGACTGGTACTGTTTATATATAATTTATAAATCGTCTCAGACTATTGCATGAGACGATATACAAATGTTTTTGAGAAGATAATTATAAAAATACAGTTATTTCTTTTCATTTTGTTAAGACATGAAAATGCAATGAAATTTAAGGTTATTTGTTTATGTAAAAAAAAAATGAAAAAAAAAAATGGTGTTATTAAATTGGGTTGTGATATTCTGGCTGAAGAAATGTTGGTCCACATTCACCAACCACATTACTTATGTAGATAAACCATGCCATATTAATGGTACTGTTGGGTTGATGCATGCAGCTAATGTCCATACCCTGTACTCAGATTCCCATGAGGCTGTGCTTCGCTTCAACGCTGCTCCTACAGAGGGCTATGAGAATGACGTGGGCAACAAGACCACCATCCGCATCATTAACTCTCAGGTGGGTCGCCCACTTCTCCTCCTGTGACCTTTTTCTTTGGTACTCAGGACCCCCCCTATTGATTGACAGTGGAATCACTGACACTCTGCCTTTTTTTGAATATGATTTGAGTTGATCTAGAGCTGAGTGAAACCGCTAGTCTGATCACTAAGACAGTCTATCCCAGCACTACCACACTTATCTAGTCAGTCATTCATGATACACCTATCACTGGGAGAGGACAAGTTGGCGTATGGGATCTGTACATGTGGACTGTAGGTGAGATGTACTCTTATTGCTTGCCTCATATTTGTGTGTCCAATACCCCAGTTCCAGCTAAGATTACATTTAGCCTGGGGGGCTGGAGAGCTGTCAGTACAGCGATCAGTAATTTGTCTCCCTGCAGATCCTGGCCCGGCCCAGACATCGCTTCAACACCAGCTCTTTGTATAAGGGTATGACACTGGTGGCCTGGGATCCTGCACCGTACTCTGTGGACCTGCTCAGGGTAGGTCTCTCTGCTCTCTCTCACACTGTCAGTCACGCGCTGTAAGTGTATGTGTCATTAATGACTTCCTAATCATCTTCTGGTTCATCTTAGGGAAAGTCTGGTGTAGAGTGAGCCAGCACGCATCGCCGTTGTGGCCTTAAGCAAAGCACTTAAAGCCCTACAATTGCTCCAGGAGCGCTGCTTCCAGCAATGGTGTGTCTTGTGAGAGAGCGTAAACACTAAATTTCCATTCTAAATGGACAATAAAGTGCCTCGTATTTTATACAAAACCATCTTAGGGTTTCCACTGAATAATTCAGAAAGTGTCCGTGTGTTTAGATTCAGGTATCTGGTGTGTGGCTTACACAGGCCCCTTCCTGAGATCCTGTTAGCGGTAGCGGTCATGCTGACATTCTAGCAGAGGCTTTTCTCCAGTGCAACTAACAGTCAGTTAACCAACTGTGTGAACACGCTCAATGGTGACAGTGCTGTCTTCAGCCTTTTGATTTAATGTGGTTCACGTGTGACCCTCCAGATGCCAGGAAACATGATGACCAACTGGGTGGTAATGAGGAAAAGCTGAACGATACGGACTTAGACTTAGACTTAACCATTTCCCCACCTCACCAGGACTGAGTGTCTCGTTAATTAGTGTTCATCAACAGGCTATAACCTCTGGAGATGCTCTGTTTTGTTTTAAAGTAGTTTGACAAATTGCTGTTACATTTCCAACAATGTAAGTGTGAAAGGGAATTCTTCCGAGTTCTTTGTTGAGACACTGGTAGGGTTCCAATCTTCCATTCTCAGAGTATGCGAGATGTGATTTGTTTCTCTTGTCAGTTGAAAGAGATGGTAACTAGCCTAATGGTCCTAAAATCAATCACATTAAAACAAACACTAATTAAATGTTTCTTATGGAAACACAAATTTAGGCCTTGTCAGTTTGTTAGAATTTCCTCCTCTGTCACACAGTTCAGTTGGCAAACTTTGTTGAACGTTGCAAGTAGAGCAGACGCAATTCCTTATTTTACATGTCAGAGAGGCATGTTTGTTCTACATAGAAATATTTCTATCTGAATGTTCCATTGCTGAACGTACCCTTGTATACATTGCCTTCGGAAAGTATTCAGACCCCTTGACTTTTTCCACATTTTGTTACATTACAGCCTTATTCTAAAATTGATTAAATATTTTTTCCCCTCATCAATCTACACACAATACCCCATCATGAAAAAGCAAAAAGAGGTTTTTAGACATTTTTGCAAATGTATTACTAATAAAAAACATATCACAGTTACATAAGTATTCAGACCCTTTACTCTGTACTTTGCTGAAGATCCTTTGGCAGCGATTACATCATTGAGTCTTCTTTGGTATGACGCTACAAGCTTGGCACACCTGTATTTGGGGAGTTTCTCATATTCTTTTCTGCAGATCCTCTCAAGCTCTGTCAGGTTGGATGGGGAGCATTGCTGCACAGCTATTTTCAGGTCTCTTCAGAGATAATTGATCTGGTTCAAGTCCGGGCTCTGGCTGGGCCACTCAAGGACATTGAGACCTGTCCCAAAGCCACTCCTGTGTTGTCTTGGCTGTTTGCTTAGGGCCATTGTCCTGTTGGAAGGTGAACCTTTGTCCCAGTTTGAGGTCCTGAGCACTCTGGAGCAGGTTTTCATTAAGGATCTCTCTCTGTACTTTGCTCTGTTCATCTTTCCCTCGATCCTGACTAGTCTCCTAGTCCCTAACCCTGAAAAACATCTCCACAGCATGATGCTGCCATCACCATGCTTCACTGTAGTGATGGTGCCAGGTTTTCTCCAGACATGAGGCTTGGCATTCAGGCCAAAGAGTTCAACCTTGGTTTCATCAGACCAGACAAACTTGTTTCTCATGGTCTGAGAGTCTGTAGAGACCTTTTGGCCAGCTCTAGGAAGCTTTGGTGGTTCCAAACTTCTTCCATTTAAGAGTGATAGAGGACACTGTGTTCTTGGGGACCTTCAATGCTGCAGAAATGTTTTGGTACCCTTCCCCAGATCTGTGCCTCGACACAATCCTGTCTTGAAGCTCTAAGGACCATTACTTCAACCTCATGGCTTGGTTTTTGCTCTGATATGCACTGTCGAATAGTTGACACACACACACACACACACACACACACTCGTGTGTGTATATATATATATATATGACAGGTGTGTGTGCCTTTCCAAATCATGTCCAATCAATGGAATTTACCGTAGGTGGACTCAAATCAAATGGTAGAAACATCTCAAGGATGATCAATGGAAACAGGATGCTCTTGAGCTGACCTGAGCTCAATGTCTAGTCTCATAGCAAGAGTCTGAATACTTATGTAAATAAGGTATTTCTGTTAAGCTTTAATACATTTGCTAAAATTAAAATAAAACAGTTTTCACCTTGTCATTATGGGGTATTGTGTGTAGATTGCTGAGGAAAATGTATTATTTCATACATTTTAGAATAAGGCTGTAATGTAACAAAATGTGGAAAAAGCCTAGGTCTTTCCGAAGCCACTGTATATGGAGAACAATGTAATAAAGTGTTTTACATTACCTCTGCTGTCTGCCACACACAATTTTATGGCATTAGTTAGAATACATATAGGACACACACACACGCATAAGGCCAATGATCAAGGACTGTTATTCTAATGGCCTCCACTTTGAAAGTGAAAGCCATTGTTTGTGTGTGTGTGTGTTTGTATCTCCTACTGTTCTACATGCACCCAATTTGTATGGATGGTTGAACACTTTCATTGAGACTTTACCAAGAAATTTGCTCCAGACCCAGAATCCAATTTTAAAACGAATCACTGTTCTGTATCTAATGCTTAAAAGGCATCATTTACTCAATTTTGCCCCATGTTATCCTGACCGTTTGAAAGAACCAAAGAGTTACCAACACGGTATCTGTCACCTAACAGCTTAACGTCACTGGGTGTCAGATCAAAGGCTGATTTTTATGTTCACTCTGCGGTTAAAGCAGTGCCCTTGTACTGTAGGGATTAGGGTGCCATGTGGGATACAAAATAAGATTAACTTCCAGAATAGAGAGCTAATTAAAGCACATCTGCTGTAGTCATTCATCAATACCTGCTATGGGTATTGGTGTAACAAACCTTGACTTTAAAATGTTGCGCTGTGACGGTCTCTTGTCATCAATTTCAAGGGGATATTCATGCCTGACTTTGTTCACTGAATCATGGATTTAGTGGACTCTTGTGTAAGCCCTGGTGTATGAAAGGAACGTGGATTTATACAACATTTTAGCTTGGGGCGTAGGGATTCCTGTGGTGGTGTTGTGAGTCAGTCAGTATGGTGGTGATGGATTCAAGAAAATCTGCATCGCAATATCTGTAACATTTTAACATACGTTCTTTCCCGTAGTCAAATAAAGTACTAATACTAATTTTAGGTGCTCTAGAAATACAGTAGCAGGTAGACTGCTCTGTAGCAGGCTGACCCTGCTGAGCTTCAGGAGTTGTTTAATTTAACAAAGGCACTGTGTCAACACTGCAGTGTTAGCAGTGAGTCTGACCCTCGGGAGATGCTGTCATGATTGTGCTGACCCGGAGTAGCAGCGTTCTATTTCAGATAGCGTAAAGAGAGATGCTTGGTGCTGACTGCAGTCTCCTCTCCTCTTCAGTGGTACGGGAACCCAGACTATGACCTGTTCACCCCGTACGAGGAACGCCGGCGGCTCCACCCCACACAACCGTTCTACGTCCTCCACCCTAAGTTCATCTGGCAGCTGTGGGACGTGATCCAGGGGAACACCCAGGAGAACATCCAGCCTAACCCCCCATCCTCTGGTTTCATAGGTGGGCATGCACCTCTGATCATACACCATACACCCGGGCACCCACCCACCCATCAATTAATTTGTTTGACCGCTGTGTCTGAAATGGTACCCTGTTCCCCATGACGGGAACACTCTCTTCAGCCAACGTGCATCGAATTCACACAACTTTATTAACCATTGAGATGCAGCACATACTGCAGGCCTAGTTCAGAACACATGGTGGTATCCTTGGTTCAAGGAGACAAGCAGGCTTTAAGGAAATGGCAGCCAGAAGGATGGATGGTTTTTTTTCTCTTTCTTTAGTGAGTGAGATCTGCGACTGCTCAAAGGTAAAAAATATAATAGAGCTTAATTGTTATTCCCTGTGTGCTCAACATCTATTTACAAGGTTACACAGTCAAGAGGGCACAGGTGCTCATTAAACGATTGGCGTTCCATCAAGTTGATTTTCGATTTTCTAACGTCATTAAGCAAATACTCATTTTCAAGTTAGCCCGGTGGGTAGGAGCGTTGGGCCATTAACCGAAAGGTTGCTGGATCAAATTCCCGAGCTGACGAGGTAAGAATCTGTCATTCTGCCCCTGAGCAAGGCCGTTACCCCACTGTTCTCCGGGGCGCCGACGACCTGGATGCCGATTTTTAAAAAAAAAAAATTTTTTTTTTTTAAGGCAGCCTCCCGCACCTCTCTGATTCAGAGGTTGGGTTAAGTGCGGAAGACACGTTTCAGTTGAATGCATTCAGTTGTACAACTGACTAGGTGTCCCACTTTCCCATATTGTGTCCCGTGTTGCTGTTCTGGGACTCTGGGAAGAGCAGGGTGGTGAGACATGAGAAATGATGTGAATATTAGGGGTAAGAAAAAAATGGTCTGTTGTCAAAGCGAAGCGACCTGTTTCACTTTGAATCGTTTTCTCAAAGCGATTTCACAGTTACATCATATGTTTCTACTTGGGTATCTATATCATTCGAAACCTGCATCAAATATTTCCACCCGGACCGAAAGTACAGAGGAGAGTCCAGAAAGAACAGCAGAATGGTGATTCATTCCTGTGTGGGTTTTTTTTTCCCTCTCTTGTTTTGTTCTCAATTTACATGAGGCTGGGGATGGGGGGGGGGGTTACAACATGGCAATTCCTGGAATCCCAGCAGGAGGGCTTGAGGTGGTTGTCGCCCAGAGCACGTTACTGTGCTACCGCCACACACACACCACACACACACAGAGAAAGAGAACACACACTCACTGCCAGCAGCAGTGCTCAGTGAGGCAGACCATAACTCACAGAATGAGGATTGCAGTCCATTTATTTAACTGTTTTGGGGTTACAGTTTATTAGGCAGTGAGAGGCGGTGCTGTTCAGTTTGTCATGTGGATAAAGACAAGCAAGTGCCGTATGATGGCTACAGCCAGCCACTATGTGGCAGCCCAGTGGGGTGCAAGGCTGTTGACTGCCTGCTGGGATCTGGTAGGTACCTATGTACATCATTTAGACTTGTAGACCTAGGCACATGTCAACATGCAAAGTCAGATACTGCATGACTCAACACTACAGGCACAGAAAGATGGTAACTTTAACAGGTTGCGGCTTTCATACAACGCCTGGCTGTCATCCCGACATGCAAATATTGGTTGGGTCAGCATTGTTTCCACATTGTCATAATTGTAAACAACATTTCAAACTGACAATTGAACATTGATGTGATGTCTTTTGCCCAATGGGATGATGGCTTCAAGTGTTGCAAACATGCACACTTTCTGTTACACTTCTCCAACTGTTTCTGGTTTATTACCCTACCCACCCTGCAGTGAAATGGAAAATCCCTTCACATTGCCAAAAATTTAATTCCGGTTTAGAGTGTAATTACTAGCCAGTTTTACACAGTTCACCCAGATGCATCATCTATAAAATGTTCTTGCGCACAGATATGATCTTAAATAGTTAATCCACAGCTATATAGTGATTTAATAACCACAAAGTAGGCGTGAACATTTTGATTTAGCAACTTAGTGCGATCGAGAAATGAACATGGTTATGTGTGATTTACACCCTTAGTTATCTGTATAAACATTGTGATTATCCTTCATATTATTTCAAGAACTGATATGAAGTGTAATATAAAATATAAAAACTGAGCAAATAAAGAGGCCCAATTTGATCTCACAGATGCGGCACAAAGCATTCAGCTTCACCAACATCATTCACATAGGCTTCATAGAAGCTTTAGAACCAATTAAGATGAACTGTCTATTTCACTTCATTTGAAATGAACACAGTTATGACCGTATACTGTAACATGCTGACCAGACCGGACACGTCGCGTGCGCCGCAAAATAAATGTAGAAATCCATGTTATTCAATTATTGCGCACGCCAACGAGCGTCTGCGACGCCAAGGGCTAAAATAGAACTCATTCCTATTTCTGACGCAGGTCGCACTGCAAGTCCGGCCTCTCCCATTGGTGATACCCACGTGGGTGACTGAAAGACTGACTGTTTTGCCGGTAGTCGTGGTAATACAATGAACGTTTAGATGCGATCACCATTTAAGTTAAACGATGAAAAAGCCTGGAAGGAGGATACATTACTAGAAACTATTCGGTTGACCGTTTTATGTATGGATTAATTGTCGGAGTAGAGGTCCTTGTGCATTTCAGGTAAAATAACAACTCAATGTTTATGTCCCAGGACAAATTAACTAGCAACAGCAAGCTAGCTAAATCGGACAAATTAACGTTAGCTAGCAAGTGCAAGATAACTAGCTAAATTGCCATACATGTTTAATGATTTTTTTTTTACCTGTCCCCAAATTAATGTCATTTATTCAGTTTGTTTGGATATTTTAACCTGCGTGTCGTGATCGCATTTGGTGTGGGGGACAAAATACAAAGCGCACGATGCACGCGCGCAGCCGGGTTGGGTTCCGTGTATAACAGTTATGACAAAAGCCTTTTAGGTACTGTAACAGTAATGACAACACTAAAGCCGCTGCAGTCTTAATACAACTCTGGGGTCTATCGACGTAACAATAGGAAAACAGAAGTTGAGGAAAAATACAAGTTTTTATGTTTAAGTAACCACCACACTATTGCGTTCTCATGGCAAGACTTGACAGGAAGATATCTACACCTTTTACTGAGTGACAAAGTAACAGTTGACCATCTAGCTGGGTTGGGGCGGTTGACACACCTTCGATAACATGGATCATCAACTAGATTCAGCCGCGGGCCGACGTATTTATTTTTTTCTTGAGCGGATGGGCGGGGGGACAGAACAGTTGCTGTAGAAGTCAAAACAGATAACATTTACTAAAGCATAATCATTTCAAAACTTAAAATCAATTGGAGCTGCTTTCATGGTGTTTTTAGTCTTGCGTCCAACAATGTAAATTCCAATATATAATATGTATTTTGCTATGAACTTGCGGGGCCAAATAAATCCACCTGCAGGCCGCCAGTTGGGATACCCTGTTTTTATAAGATAATAGATCACAGGTTAGTTTATGGGGTGATGACTTGGAATAGATCACTTTGTTAGTAGAAGATATTGATAGTTCTGTCTGGGTAACGTTGTGGATTAGGTCACTGACTGTATAGAAGAGTTCTCTGGTGACCCAATGACTCATGATGGATCATTTTATGGGTAGTCTGAGGCGTTCTCATGATGACAAATCACTATGGAGAGTTGTTGGGTGACGCCACATGAGAGATCACTGTGTAGACAGTTTTTTTTGGGGGGGGCGCGACACCAAATGACAAATGCCAGGGATAACACCATACCCTCTAGAGTTCTCGGTGGTGACGCTATCATATAACACAGTGGATCACTGGATAGCGTTTGTCACGTGGGGGAAAGGGGGGGTGGGTTGAGAGGGGCTTCGGGGGGTAGAGAGGGGGGTAGGCGGCTGTCCACAGGAGGTGATCTCTTGTTTGGGGTCTGGGCTGGTCTGTTCGGAGACTGGGGTGGTGACTTCACGGTTGTTAGTGCTGCACTCCACTGTGTGGGGATGGTGGTTGGTGCCGGTGGAGAGCTGGGGCGTGACTGCTACGTTGTTACTGTGACCCCGGCGGTTGAGCTGGATGACGGTGGTCTTGGAAGGCATGGAGGAGACGCCGTTCTCAGAACTGGGCCGCTTGCAGTGGAACAGGATCAGGAAACACCTGTAGAACTGCAAGAGGGGGACAAAGAGAGCGTATGTGAGGAGTGTTTGTGAAAGGGGGGAGTGTGTACGTGAGAAGGTGTGTCAGACACAGAGCGAGTCACTCCCTGTTTGTCAACACAGTGTAAACTCATTTCTTCACATAAAAAATAAAAAAGATGCAAACTAAAGGTCGGATTCCAGAGAATTTCCGTGGTAAATTATTTTGAGTCTGTCTGGGAAACTGGCCCTAAAATGCTTTGACCCATAGATTGCAGTATAAGCTGTAATGAATTAATATTTGCCCTGTTTTTAATTCCAGGCATCGTCCTGATGATGTCGCTGTGCGAGGAGGTCCATGTCTATGAGTACATCCCCTCTCTGCGTCAGACAGACCTTTGCCACTACCACGAGCACCACTACGACGCCGCCTGCACCCTTGGGGCGTACCATCCCCTGCTCTTTGAGAAGCTACTGGTCCAGAGGATGAACAGCGCCTCGCAACACGACCTCAAAACCAAGGGCAAGGTCACGCTCTCGGGGTTCAACGCGGTCAACTGTGGGCCCTGACGTTTGACCTCCTATGGCCATCAAGAGACTGCACGTGCCGATACTAATCAAGCGACTGAAGAGACTAAGTTGAGTCAGCACTGTCGTCTGTGGGCCATGCTCTGGCGTTTGACCTTTGAACTGGACGAAAGTGAAGAGGAGGAGAGTGGTGCCAATACTAATCAATCTTAGGCTGTAGAGGTTAAGCTAGCGTGCTCCAGAACTGCTTTTGCAGCAATGGATAGTGTCAAACTGAAGCTGCTCTGGCCATCCGGTTCGGAGACCAGAGACTGTCAGGGTGTTGAAATGATAAGTTGTTTCACAAGCCGTTTAAACATTAAAAGAAGTGAAATAGTTTAAAGGCCGAACTCTGAAGTCACGCCTGCAGAGGAACTTCTTCGTTTTCGCTGAGCCTGGAAAAAGACAAAAACAGCCTGTTGCTGCTGGTTAGGATAGCAATAGTCATCAATGTTGTAATGGGGGGGGGGGGGGGGTTTAGGGCATGTGGATGTCATGTCGTATTGTGTAATGAAGTAGTCCTTCAGGAATGTATTCCTACTGGAGAGATGGGTCTTATTTTTAAGGTATTGTTCTTGTGACACAATGTTGTACATGGGTGAGGTCTGAGTATGAACGTGGAAAAGTGATCTATAGATTGAAATATTGAACATCGGTCAAAGGGCATTTTTTGCCGATTCAACTAATGAGGTTCATTTCCATATACAGGTCATGTTTAGAGCATGGAAATAGAGAATTGAAAACATGCAGTGTAAAGGGTTTACTTGAGAGGGTAGGTTTGAATTTAAGCAGTTCAAAAAGCACGTTGTGTTCCTTTTTGGTTTAAAAATATTGCAGACCTTATTTGAGAAATTCAGGGATAGTAGTGTATGTAGGTCTATGAGGAAAAACAACCACTTTTTTTTGTGTATGGACCAGTCTTAACCTAACCACTGATCTGTGTGTGTGTGTGTAAGGAACTCAAACTTTATCAGTGTCCTTGATGTACGTACGCTATTTAAAGTTACTGTACCGCAAGACCAGATGGTAACTGACAGCAGTTACTTTTCCTGGCCTTGACATGATTCTACAGCCACACTGTGTAAATAGAATGTAAATGTGGTTTGTTTACCTATTTAAGTCAAGTGTATCTGGTCAAGTGTAATGCAATGAATGCAGCTATGAATAGTTAGAGGCACATTTATAAAAAAAAAATTAAAAAAGAAGTTTAACCTTTAACTAGGCAGGTCGATTAAGAACACATTCTTATTTACAATGACGGCCTACCCCGGCCAAACCTGGTGTGTGCCGCCCTATGGGACTCCCAATCACAGCCGGATGTGATACAGCCTGGATTTGAGCCCGGGACTGTACCCTCTTGCACTGAGATGCAGGGCCTTAGACCAGGAGCGCAGTGGTCTAAGGCTTTTGGTAATGGTGATAGACTTGATACTGTGCCAAATGTTCCCTGTGTGAAGTTAACTGTTTAGTTAACACTACGTCTTCTAGGAGTTAACCACTACAAAAGCAAAGCAGAGGCCTCAGCTTAGAAATATAAATGGACAAAATGTCCTTACGATGATTCACTTGTTTGTGTACATTGTGAATGGAATGCACAAAAACACAACAATAGAAATGTCAAGTGTTGGCTGATCTACTGTTGAGGGTAAACACTAATATTGACAACTTTTGGGATCTTTAAACAAAAATCCTGTTTTTACAGAATTTTCTATAGCCAGAATCAGTTTGTACTGAACATAATTTGTTAGTTTGTCTAAAATTTGTATTTCTTTTCCATTCTTTTATACTTAAACTGTTGGGAATAAAGATATCTTACTTGCCTTGTGAGTTGACCCTTGTCTAACTAGCTGTTTAACTACATATCCCACAATTCAAGAGGAAAGGGCTGTAATCTCAATTGCTTAAAAATGTATTATCTGCTCATCTCCTCCCTTTGATTGAAACATACTTGACCAGTGGAAGAAATAATGGTGGAAGCTCCTCATTGGAATGGCTTTCATCTGGTCACGTCTTTCACACCAACGTAACAAAGGAGAGGAGGTGAGTAGAGGACACATTTTTGGTTTAGGTTCTGCTCACCTGTTTGTTCATGAGTATATAGATGAGGGGGTTGATGACTGTGCTACTCTTAGCCATGATGGAGGGCACCACGGTCAAGATGGGGGTGATGAGGCCCGGGTGTCCAAAGGTGGCCATCATGGCGATCACGCCGTAGGGCATCCAGCACAGCAGGTAACAAACCACCGTGGTGATCACCATGAACAGGATGTGGAACTCTCTCCGCCGCGCTGCCGACTTACGGATCCGCCCCACCTGAGAGGAAATGATCATGCATAAATGTATGTCCTGAGAGGCCAATCACATAGGAGGATGTAGAAGGACATACAAGGTCTTGTTATAATACTTAAGAGAAATGTAATTTCCTTCCTTCACTGCTTAGGCTAATCAATGTTTTATATAAAAGCCTCCTTTCCCTCGACATAGGTTGATCGGTGTCATACTTCACCTACACTTAAAAAAAAAAATCCTTCCTTGTAATAGGATAATCACTGTTTCAATTATTTTAATAAAGACTTCCTTCCCTAATTGACTTTAAAAAAGGCTAAGTGACCTGACAGGACTGGATGAGTGAAGCAGGGTTTTCAGTTCACTACCTTTTACTTATCCTGTCATGTCACATCAGTTATTGCTTGAACTTCCAGGAAGGCGGAGCGCTTTTTAAAAACTATTCTAACAGGGCTACACTTTAGTCACGCAAGTCGAAACACTTAGTCTCATTACCAGGCCAGACCTGTCTGATCTGAGTATTCTGAAACACCTGTAGCCATAAAATCCATCCCAGCTGAGAAAAAAAGTCACACTAAGCAACTGCCTAATTATCTAGTCACAAGATGCTTTCTTAATAGGATATCAGTCTTAATTGCAGTGTAAGAAAGGGAACCAAGTGTTCTTTTTTTTTTTTTTAAAGGATACTCCATCTGTCCAATGAACACTGTCATGTAAAATATATACATAAAGTGGGGCAAAAAAGTATTTAGTCAGCCACCAATTGTGCAAGTTCTCCCACTTAAAAAGATGAGAGGCCTGTAATTTTCATCATAGGTACACTTCAACGATGATAGACAAAATGCAGGAAAAAAATCCAGAAAATCACATTGTAGGATTTTTTATTAAATTATTTGCAAATTATGGTGGAAAATAAGTATTTGGTCACCTACAAACAAGCAAGATTTCTGGCTCTCACAGACCTGGAACTTCTTTGAGTCTCCTCTGTCCTCCACTCGTTACCTGTATTAATGGCACCTGTTTGAACTTGTTATCAGTATAAAAGACACCTGTCCACAACCTCAAACAGTCACATTCCAAACTCCACTATGGCCAAGACCAAAGAGCTGTCAAAGGACACCAGAAACAAAATTGTAGACCTGCACCAGGCTGGGAAGACTGCATCTGCAATAGGTAAGCAGCTTGGTTTGAAGAAATCAACTGTGGGAGCAATTATTAGGAAATGGAAGACATACAAGACCACTGATAATCTCCCTCGATCTGGGGCTCCACGCAAGATCTCACCCTGTGGGATCAAAATGATTACAAGAACGGTGAGCAAAAATCCCAGAACCACACGGGGGGACCTAGTGAATGACCTGCAGAGAGCTGGGACCAAAGTAACTAAGCCTACCATCAGTAACACACTACGCCGCCAGGGACTCAAATCCTGCAGTGCCAGACGTGTCCAGGCCCGTCTGAAGTTTGCTAGAGAGCATTTGGATGATCCAGAAGAAGATTGGGAGAATGTCATATGGTTAGATGAAACCAAAATATAACTTTTTGGTAAAAACTCAACTCGTCGTGTTTGGAGGACAAAGAATGCTGAGTTGCATCCAAAGAACACCATACCTACTGTGAAGCATGGGGGTGGAAACATCATGCTTTGGGGCTGTTTTTCTGCAAAGGGACCAGGGCGACTGATCCGTGTAAAGGAAAGAATGAATGGGGCCATGTATCGAGAGATTTTGAGTGAAAAACCTCCTTCCATCAGCAAGGGCATTGAAGATGAAACGTGGCTGGGTCTTTCAGCATGACAATGATCCCAAACACACCGCCCGGGCAACGAAGGAGTGGCTTCGTAAGAAGCATTTCAAGGTCCTGGAGTGGCCTAGCCAGTCTCCAGATCTCAACCCCATAAAAAATCTTTGGAGGGAGTTGAAAGTCTGTGTTGCCCAGCAACAGCCCCAAAACATCACTGCTCTAGAGGAGATCTGCATGGAGGAATGGGCCAAAATACCAGCAACAGTGTGAAAACCTTGTGAAGACTTACAGAAAACGTTTGACCTCTGTCATTGCCAACAAAGGGTATATAACAAAGTATTGAGATAAACTTTTGTTATTGACCAAATACTTATTTTACACCATCATTTGCAAATAAATTCATTTAAAATCCTACAATGTGATTTTCTGGATTTTTTTTCTTCTCATTTTGTCTGTCATAGTGTACCTATGATGAAAATGACAAGCCTCTCTCATCTTTTTAAGTGGGAGAACTTGCACAATTGGTGACTGACTAAATACTTTTTTGCCCCACTGTATATGCAGCATTATGTTATTCATATTGTGGGCAGATAGCCCATTAGCTGTTCTATAAATACATTACTGTGAACATGCAAGTGTGATTTGGCAGTTAAACTGCAGGATTACCACTGTGGTAGTATGTGCAATTAGACACTTGAATGGTAGCCTAACAATGGATGGTAGCTGCTACCAACTCAGTGTTCTTGTGGTTAGTGTCTGCCCTGAGATTGGGAGGTTGAGAGTTTGATCCCCGGCTGAGTCGTTCCAAAGACAGTAAAAATGGGACCCGGTGTGTCTCTGCTTGGCACTCAGCATGAAGGAGATCGATTGGAGGCAAGGCGCTGCAATAGACTAGCATCCTGTCAGGGAGATGTACATCAAGCTGCCTCGTGCTACAGAAGAAGGAGAGCTGTTTTGGCTCGCTTGTGCAAAGCTACTTACTCGCGGTGCTTAGTCCTCTATAATTCAGTGGTGACCGTGCTAGTAATCAGTAATACATTGACTTTGCGGGGCTAGCTGGGTTCACTATCTTAATGTATGTCAAACAAATTATTACTTAAACACGGAAAGGTGGAGACACCAGATAACGCTGACTGGGAGAGCGAGATATCACTAGGCAGTGCTTCAGCATTCTACCCAATAACTGACAGTTTTAACACTGCAAGTCTTTCTGATTATCAGTGGTTTATCAGCAGGTTCAGACCCTGACACAACATGCTGATCTGGGGCTTTGCATGAGTAAACTTGACTCTCCTCTGCTCAAGCCTCACTTCGATTGATGTTTTATTGACGAAAACACACACACGTGCAAATGCACCCACCCATGTTGGTTTTAGGTACTGTAAACACCTACCACTTCTTCACAGGTAGATGATTACAGTTATTCAGAATAAGAAGGTTGCGTGAAGAATAGCGAATAAACAGAATATGTGTAGGCAAACATTGCATGGTGTGTTTTGATTGATTTCAAGCCATTTTTTCATTTGAACCCATGTGGACAGGTGGGACAGCCCACCTGTTTGACAGCGTAGAGCAGCCTCCCGTAGCAGTAGACCATGACCAGCACAGGCAGCCCCAGACAGAAGATGAACAGGCAGATGATGTAGGAGTGAGATTGGGGAGTCTGGGATGTCCAGGTGACCGAGCAGCTGGTCCCGGCCCCCTCCAGGCCGTAACTACTCCAGCCCAGCAGGGGGGGCACTGTCCAGAACAGGGAGTAGAGCCAGGAGCCCGCCACAGCCAGCAGAGGCTTGCGGTAGTCGGGGGCCCGCTTGTTGTACACGGTTAAGGTGCTGTAGCGGTCATAGGAGAGGAAGGCCAGCGAGATTAGCGACACAATTCCTGAGAGATGGATAGAGAAAGAGAGGGAGGTAGGGAGAGAAAGAGAGAGAGAGAGAGAGAGAGAGAACAAGAGGGATGGTGGTATACCGTGATTACCCATTACATGGATTATTGTGAGACAGTCACTGAGACAGATTGTGGTGCACTGGCAGGCTACCCTTGAAAACAGACTAACTTCATGCGTTCTGTTTGGCTTTTCTAAACTGAGCCTTAATACCCAAGTAAACAATCACTTTTGAAGGGGGAACATGTGAAATTCCCTATTTTATGCGTCTATTTTAAGCAGCCCCATGAACACATCAGAGTGTGCATTACAGCAATGAAGAGGAATATTGCAGCCCCTGCAATTATGAAAACAATACTGTAGGTTTCAGTTACATTTTGAAAGCAAACTGCCTTCAGTAGTCTAAGTTCAGTGGGATCTGTGAGAAGTTGTGCACTGTGTTATGTTATCAGATAGGAGTGACATGTCCAGTAATCATATGCATATGGTTCTCTATACTGGATTTCTACACTCTTAGAAAAAAGGATTCCAACAAAAACCCTTTTTGGTTCCAGGTTTAACTATTTTGGGTTCTGTGTAGAACTCTTTGTGGAAAGGGTTTTTACATGGAACCCAAAAGGGTTCTACCTGGAATCAAAAAGGGTTATCCTATGGGGACAGCCGAAGAACCATTTTGGGTTCTAGATAGCAGGTTTTACCGGATAATACTTTAATTTAGCCACTTAAAAACCTCCAGTATTTATGGTGCAATAGTTTGTGTCAGGGGGCTAGGGTCATGCTGTTATATGTGGAGTATTTCTCCTGTCTTATCCGGTGTCCTGTGTGAATTTAAGTATTCTCCCTCTCTCTCTCACCCCCCCCCCCCCCCCCCTCTCTCTCTCTCTCTCTCGTATGCCTCAGGACTACATGGCCTGATAACTCCTTGCTCTCCCCAGTCCACCTGATCATGCTGCTGCGCCAGTTTCAACTGGGCTAATGGAACCCTGACCTGTTCACTGGACGTGCTACCTTGTCCCATACCTGCTGTTTTGGACTCTCTACCGCACCTGCTGTCTCTAACTCTGAATGATCGGCTATGAAAAGCCAACTGACATTTACTCCTGAGGTGCTGATCTGTTGCACCCTCTACAACCACTGTGATTATTATTATCTGACCCTGCTGGTCATCTATGAACAGAGTTCCTCTGTGGAGATGGGAGAATCTTCCAGAAGGACAACCATCTCTGCAGCACTCCAACAATTAGGGCTTTATGGTAGAGTGGCCAGACGGAAGCCACTCCTCAGTAAAAGGCACATGACAGCCCGCTTAGAGTTTGCCAAAAGGCACCAAAAGGACTCTCAGTCCATGAGAAACAAGATTCTCTGGTCTGTTGAAACCAAGATTGAACTCTTTGGCCTGAATGCTAAGCGTCACGTCTGGAGGAAACCTGGCACCATCCCTACGTTGAAGCAGGGTGGTGGCAGCATCATGCTGTGGGGGATGTTTTTCAGCGGCAGGGACTGGGAGACTAGTCAGGATCGAGGGAAAGATGAACAGAGCAAAGTACAGAGAGACCCTCGACGAAAACCTGCTCCAGAGCGCTCAGGACCTCGAACCCAATGAAACATCTCTGGAGAGACCTGAAAATAGCTATGTAGCGACACTCCCCATCCAACCTGACAGAGCTTGAGAGGATCTGCAGAGGAGAATGGGAGAAACTCCCTAAATACAAGTGTGCCAAGCTTGTAGTTTCATAAACAAGAAGATTCAAGGCTGTGATCGCTGCCAAAGGTGCTTCAACAAAGTACTGAGTAAAGGGTCTGAATACTTGTTTTATTGATTAGCAACAAAAACATTGTTTTTGCTTTGTCGTTATGGGGTATTGTGTGTAGATTGATGAGAGAAAAAAGAAATTCAATCAATTTTAAAATAAGGCTGTAATGTAACAAAATGTGGAAAAATTTCAGAATACACTGTATGTAGCCTATCTGCACTGTGCTTTGGGAATCCCTCTCCACTGACTGAATTATACCACAGAAACAAGCTTAGTGAAGTGCGAGCGATTTTTCTTTGAAGCTAAAGTACAAGTACATGCTTCACAGATCACATGACTATGCAAATAGCATTTCCCAACAGCTGAAATGGTATAGACTTAATCTAGAGTAAAGGCCCCTGACGGGGCTTGTTATTTATTTATTTTTTAAATTCACCGTTATTTAACCAGGTAGGCAAGTTGAGAACAAGTTCTCATTTACAATTGCGACTTGGCCAAGATAAAGCAAAGCAGTTCGACACGAACAACAACACAGAGTTACACATGGAGTAAAACAAACATACAGTCAATAATACAGTAGAAAATTGAGTCTATATACAATGTGTGCAAATGAGGTAAGATAAGGGAGCTAAAGGCAAAAAAGGCCATGGTGGCAAAGTAAATACAATATAGTAAGTAAAAAATATAAATAAATAAAATAAACACTGGAATGGTAGATTTGCAGTGGAAGAATGTGCAAAGTAGAGATAGAAATAATGGGGGTGCAAAGGAGCTAAATAAATAAATAAATACAGTAGGGGGAGAGGTAGTTGTTTGGGCTAAATTATAGATGGGCTATGCACAGGTGCAGTAATCTGTGAGCTGCTCTGACAGCTGGTGCTTAAAGCTAGTGAGGGAGATAAGTGTTTCCAGTTTCAGAGATTTTTGCAGTTCGTTCCAGTCATTGGCAGCAGTAAACTGGAAGGTGAGGCGGCCAAAGTATGAATTGGTTTTTGGGGTGACCAGAGAGATATACCTGCTGGAGCGCGTACTACAGGTGGGTGCTGCTATGGTGACCAGCGAGGTGAGACAAGGGTGGACTTTACCTAGCAGGGTCTTGTAGATGACCTGGAGCCAGTGGGTTTGGCGACGAGTATGAAGCGAGGGCCAGCCAATGAGAGCGTACAGGTCGCAGTGGCGGGTAGTATATGGGGCATTGGTGACAAAATGGATGGCACTGTGATAGACTGCATCCAATTTATTAAGTAGGGTATTGGAGGCTATTTTGTAAATGACGTCACCGAAGTCGAGGATCGGTAGGATGGTCAGTTTTACAAGGGTATGTTTGGCAGCATGAGTGAAGGAGGCTTTGTTGCCAAATAGGAAGCCAATTCTAGATTTAACTTTGGATTGGAGATGTTTGATGTGAGTCTGGAAGGAGAGTTTACAGTCTAACCAGACACCTAGGTATTTGTAGTTGTCCACATATTCTAAGACAGAACCGTCCAGAGTAGTGATGTTGGACGGGCGGACAGGTGCAGGCAGCGATCGGTTGAAGAGCATGCATTTAGTTTTACTTGCATTTAAGAGCAATTGGAGGCCACGGAAGGAGAGTTGTATGGCATTGAAGCTCGTCTGGAGGGGTCCAAAGAAGGGCCAGAAGTATACAGAATGGTGTCGTCTGCGTAGAGGTGGATCAGAGACTCACCAGCAGCAAGAGCGACATCATTGATGTATACAGAGAAGAGAGTCTGTCCAAGAATTGAACCCTGTGGCACCCCCATAGAGACTGCCAGAGGCCCGGACAACAGGCCCTCCGATTTGACACACGGAACTCTATCAGAGAAATAGTTGGTGAACCAGGCGAGGCAATCATTTGAGAAACCAAGGCTATCGAGTCTGCCGATGAGGATGTGGTGATTGACAGAGTCGAAAGCCTTGGCCAGTTCAATGAATACGGCTGCACAGTATTGTTTCTTATCGATGGCGGTTAAGATATCGTTTAGGATCTTGAGCGTGGCTGATGTGCACCCATGACCAGCTCTGAAACCAGATTGCATAGAGGAGAAGGTATGGTGGGATTCGAAATGGTCAGTAATCTGTTTGTTGACTTGGCTTTCGAAGACCTTAGAAAGTCAGGGTAGGATAGATATAGGTCTGTAGCAGTTTGGGTCAAGAGTGTCCCCCCCCTTTGAAGAGGGGGATGACCGCAGCTGCTTTTCAATCTTTGGGAATCTCAGACGACACGAAAGAGAGGTTGAACAGGCTAGTAATAGGGGTTGCAACAATTTCGGCAGATCATTTTAGAAAGAAAGGGTCCAGATTGTCTAGCCCGGCTGATTTGTAGGGGTCCAGATTTTGCAGCTCATTCAGAACATCAGCTGCCTGGATTTGGGAGAAGGAGAAATGGGGAAGGCTTGGGCGAGTTGGGGTGCAGTGCTGTTGACCGGGGTATGGGTAGCCAAGTGGAAAGCATGGCCAGCTGTAGAAAAATGCTTATTGAAATTCTCAATTATAGTGGATTTATTGTTAGTGACAGTGTTTCCTATCCTCAGTGCAGTGGGCAGCTGGGAGGAGGTGTTCTTATTCTCCAAGGACTTTACAGTGTCCCAGAACTTTTTTGAGTAAGTGTTGCAGGAAGCAAATTTCTGCTTAAAAAAGCTAGCCTTGGCTTTTCTAACTGCCTGTGTGTATTGGTTTCTAGCTTCCCTGAAAAGTTGCATATCACGGGGGCTGTTTGATGCTTATGCAGAACGCCATAGGATGTTTTTGTGTTGGTTAAGGGCAGTCAGGTCTGGAGAGAGCCAGGGGCTATACCTGTTCCTGGTTCTAAATTGATTGAATGGGGCATGCTTATTTAAGATGGTGAGGAAGGCATCCTCTACTGATGGGATGAGGTCAATGTCCTTCCAGGATACCCCGGCCAGGTCGATTAGAAAGGCCTGCTCGCTGAAGTGTTTAAGGAAGCATTTGAAAGTGATGAGTGGAGGTCGTTTGACCGCTGACCCATTACGGATGCAGGCAATGAGGCAGTGATCGCTGAGATCTTGGTTGAAAACAGCAGAGGTGTATTTAGAGGGCAAGTTGGTTAGGATGATATCTATGAGGGTGCCCGTGTTTACGGATTTGGGGTGGTACCTGGTAGGTTCATTGATAATTTGTGTGAGATTGAGGGCATCAAGCTTAGATTGTAGGATGGCTGGGGTGTTAAGCAAGTTCCAGTTCAGGTCGCCTAGCAGCACGAGCTCTGAAGATAGATGGGGGGCAATCAGTTCACATATGGTGTCCAGAGCACAGCTGGGGGCAGAGGGTGGTCTATAGCAGGTGGCAACAGTGAGAGACTTCTTTTTAGAGAGGTGGACTTTTAAAAGTAGAAGTTCAAATTGTTTGGGTACAGACCTGGATAGTAGATCAGAACTCTGCAGGCTATCTCTGCAGTAGATTGTAACACCGCCCCCTTTGACCGTTCTATCTTGTCTGAAAATGTTGTAGTTCGGAATGGAGATTTTGGTGGTCTTCCTAAGCCAGGATTCAGACACGGCTAGAACATCCGGTTTGGCAGAGTGTGCTAAAGCAGTGAATAAAACAAGCTTAAGGAGGAGGCTTCTAATGTTAACATGCATGAAACCAAGGCTATTACGGTTACAGAAGTCATCAAAAGAGAGCGCCTCAGGAATAGGAGTGGAGCTAGACACTGCAGGGCCTGGATTCACCTCTATATCACCAGAGGAACAGAGGAGGAGTAGGATAAGGGTACGGCTAAAAGCTATGAGAATTGGTCATTTAGAACGTCCAGAACAGAGAGTAAAAGGAGCTTTCTGGGGGTGATAAAATAGCTTCAAGGTATAATGTACAGACAAAGGTATGGTAGGATGTGAATACAGTGGAGGTAAACCTAGGTATTGAGTGATGATGAGAGAGATATGGTCTCTAGAAACATCATTGAAACCTGGTGATGTCATCGCATGTGTGGGTGGTGGAACTGAAAGGTTGGATAAGGTATAATGAGCAGGGCTAGAGGCTCTACAGTGAAATAAGCCAATAAACACTAACCAGAACAGCAATGGACAAGGCATATTGACATTAAGGAGAGAAATGCTTAGTCGAGTGATCACAAGGGTCCAGTTAGTAGTGAGGTTGGTTGGGGTAACGGCGATTCAGACAGCTAGCCGGGCCATCGTTAGCAAGCTAGCGTAGGACGGTGATCTGTTTTTAGCCACTTCGTGCGTTTCCGTTAGTAGATTAGTGGGGTTCCGTGTGTTAGATGGGATCAATCCAATTGGCAAAATGGATATAGTAATAGTGACTCAAGAAAAATTGTCTGAGAGACCTATTCAGAAAGCAGCCGATAAGACAGCTAACGATTAGCGGGCCTCAGATGGCCATTCAGGTAACGTCGCGACGGAGGAGCCAGTTGGATAACTCCCTCGTGCAGATAACGTCGGTAGTACCGTCGTGAAGGCCCGGTGGGGCTCCGCATCGGCAGTAAAACGGGTCCGGATAGGTGATTGTAGCCCAGGAGTGGTTGATGGAACTCTTCAGCTGGCTTGCTCCGGAATAATTGAAGTTTGCTCCGGGACCGACGTAAGCCAATAGTCACACGGATAGCAGCTAGCTAGCTGCGAGATCCAGGTGTAAATGTTCAGAGCTTTCGGTTGAAATCCGTGGATATGGAGAGAAAAATAGGTCTGGTATATTCTGGTCTGAGTCGCGTTGTACAAAACTGGCGCTAGCTTTTCGAGCTAAAGGATAGAGGATGACCATCAACCGTAGTTAGCTAAATACTAACGTTATCCAGTAAACTGGCTAGCTTCTGGCTAGCTCCTGGTTAGCTCCTGGCTATCTTTTGGCTAGCTTCTGGTTAGCACCTGGTTAGCTTCTGGTTAGCTTCAGGCTAGCTTCTATTGTGGATTTCAGATTTGAGGTAAATAATACTTATTTTTTTAAATTGGTGAGGCGGGTTGCAGGAGAGTGTTTTGAAGTTGAGTTTTTGGAAAAGAAAATATATAAAAGATATGCGAAGAAAGATTTTAATATATATATACACGGGACACGACAAGACGAGGACAAAGGACTTCTGACTGCTATGCCATCTTGGACACACTATGTTTACACATCACATATCAACCAAATGAGAAATTAAAGGAGAAAATACCTTTTCCGTTCATACGGCAAGTTATGAGTTGTGAGTGTGACTGCGGTATGTGTGTATAGGGGTGTTAGGGGTGGGCTGAAATGACGCATTTGCTGCAAATGAGTCATTCCATCACTCCACATATTCCACTGTAATTACTGCACTATCAGATATGATTTCATTGACATCTGATCAAGTGGTTCATATTATGCATTTGGAATAAGACACTGGGAAATGCCTGCAGGGTATTAGCAACATGTACATATGGCTTAATCAAATCCCAAAGTTGAGCAACTGAAGTGTCAAAATCCCTCTAATTCACTACTGATACTCCTATCACTGCCACCAATAACGTAGGTCCATTATCTGTCACAACCTACCCAGAACCGATTCCAGTGAATCACACAATGGATAAACTGAAGTGGTACTGGTTATAACAGTGTGTGGATCCTTCTTTTCTTCTGAGATATAATCAAATTATTTCCACACACCTGTAAAAAGGCAACTCAGATATGCCAGTGCTTTTCCTACAGTGAATCACACAATGGAAAATGTCACACGATGCTCTCCCGGCTGTGAACGCTTGCTTTATCCATCAGTTACATAACCTGTCTATGCTAATGACAACTATTTACAGAGCCCAATCAGGAACCCCCTATGATCCTCCAGCCCCATGTATAATGAACACACACACACACACACACACACACACACACACACACACAGATGAGTAACAAACCCCCTGTCACGGTTACCCTGTCCAGCCAAGAGGACAGTAATCAGCCCAAACTGACTCATCTCTACATGCAGTGGCATGCACACCCATCTTAATCAACTCTCTCTGTCTTCAGGCTCTTCACACACACAACCTCCAGGCACCAACAATTCATATTCATGTAAAATATTGTATGTTAATAGAAAAACATGTCAATCATAATTCTAGGTAACAGAAAAAAATATTTAATTATAATTCTAGGTAATAGAAAAAATATTTAATTATAATTATAGGTAATAGAAAAAATATTTAATTATAATTCTATGGTGTGGAATATGGCCAATAATTTTGAGAAATTGATAATTGTGTTGAACAATTGGACATTATAATGGTAATGTTATGTCAATGTATAGGTCTTAAAGTTGAAGTCATTGAATAGAAATATACATTTTGCTTGTATATTGTAGAAGATTAACCATACAGTTCATCTAGGTTCTATCATTTGTTTTTGGAGCGGTAACTGGAAAGCCAGGTGTCGATATCGACAGTATTCATTATCTACATATACCCCTTGGCCAAATCATCCCCCAACATGCTCTCCAATTCCACTGCTAAACTGATGACACACAAATCTATCTCTGACCCCCCCCCCCCCACCCCCACCATCACGCATCAGCTGTTTAAAATAAATAAAATCGTGGATAAGCTCAAACTTTCTGAAACTCAAAATCTGCACTTTACAAATCCTCGCATGGCTTGGCCCCCTCCTGTCTCTCTGACATGCTACACATCTACACCCCCATCCGCAGCCTTCCATCCATCCTACGCTTCATTGGGGATCGCGCCTTCACTCTCTGGAACTCTCTCACCCCTGAACTTCCTGAGTTCGGACTCCATCCGAATCTCCAAAAACAACCTTTTCAGAATAGCATTCAGCCTATAGCGTTTTAAACCGTCTAGCTCTTTAAAAAAAAAAAAAACCTACCTATCGGGTTACAGAGGTCTTTCAAGTAGCCTCTCGATTTGAACTGCCTTCGTGAGCTTGACATTGTTATTGCTGTTGTTGCTGTTTTCCCCCATGTATTAATTATCTTGCTATTTTTGGGGTGCCGCGCGCCTTTGTGGTAATGCACTTTGCTTTTAGTATTGTCGTGTTTATTTAGTCTATTTTATGTTTTACTCTGTATGTGTCCCTAGGTATCTTCAAAGGCACAAATACAAGGTATTATTCTTATTATATAAGATGCTGTTGCAAATGAAAACGTTGCTGTAGGAAGCTGCCGAGGCTGTTGCTTTAATAAGGACCTCTGAGCCCCGACGGGTCATCTTTCAACATAAGTTTACTAATTTATCGAGGGGTGAGAAAGCGATGTGAAATTCAGAAACAGCCTTGGCTTAGCTCTGTAGCTCAAAACAGTGGGCACATGCTGCATGCCTGGTCATTACAGATTGGATATTCAATCTACTCCACTCCACTCCCCAGTTACATTTCTTTGACTCAATCAGTGTTAGGCACACAATCACACTCCCTCCTTCGAGGACCAGAGGGCGGAAAAGACGCTACAGCAGCAAGGCCAGTGATTGGCTCTTCCCTCTGGTTGACCCCTAGGGGAGCCGACCTGTCAGTGCAGATGAGGAAGCGGTCGAGTTCATCCATGTCCTTTAACCCTCTTCCCTCCACCAAGAGACTAGAGAGACAGTCAGACTCAGACCATGGTCCGTTTATCATGCCCAGGTTTCTCATATGCCAATATTAACCTTACATTCCATCTAGAAATAACCATATATATTATTCCATCTAGAAATCTCATAGGAGTCCCTGATTGTATATATTTTCCCTCTGGAGAAACCCCCCTGCCCAATTATACATTATGCATTTCCCGAGGTTTTCATCGATTTATTTGCCCTTTCATTTTTTTAAATTTGGTATCTCATCAACCTCTGGGTCGCCCTTAAAGAGTAATTACATTTTCTCACATGTATCAGAATGTAACTATCTCAACATCATTATTTTCTATAAATAGATCAACAAGAAACAGTGAACCAATACCAATAACTTACCAAACTATAGTATGCATGAGAGCATCCAGTAACTCACACAGACTGAATATATGTGATACATATATCAGTGGGCATTACATACATTCTTAATATATAATTCAATTAGATGTATGGAGTCACAAAGGACTTACAGTGCCTTCGGAAAGTATTCAGACCCCTTGACTTTTTCTAATTTTGTTACGTTACAGCCCTTTTCTAAATTGATAAATGTTCCATCAATCTACACACAATACTCCATAATGACAAAGCAAAAACAGGTACTTTTTTTGTTGCTAATTTATACTGAAATATCACATATACATAGGTATTCAGACCCTTTACTTAGTACTTTGTTGAAGCACCTTTGGCAGTGATTACAGCCTCAATTCTACTTCGGTATGACGCTACAAGCTTGGCACACCTGTATTTGGGGAGTTTCTCCCATTCTTCTCTGCAGATCCTCTCAAGGTCTGTCAGGTTGGATGGGGAGCGTTGCTGCATGGCTATTTTCAGGTCTCTCCAAAGATCGGGTTCAAGTCCGGGCTCTTGCTGGGCCACTCAAGGACATTCGGAGACTTGTCCCGAAGCCACTCCTGCATTGTCTTGGCTGTGTGCTTAGGGTCATTGTCCTGTTGGAAGGTGAATCTTCACCCCAGTCTGAGGTCCGGAGCGCTATGGAGCAGGTTTTCATCAAGGAGCTCTCTGTACTTTGCTCCGTTCATCTTTACCTCGATCCTGACTAGTCTCCTAGTCTCTGCCGCTGAAAAACATCACCACAGCACGATGTGTCACAGTAGGGATGGTGTCAGGTTTCCAGACTTGACACTTGACATTCAGGCCAAAGAGTTCAATGTTGCTTTCATCAGCTCAGAGAATATTGTTTCTTATGGTCTGAGAGTCTTTAGGTGCCTTTTGGAAAAATCCAAACGGGCTGTTGTGCCTTTTACTGAGGAGTGTCTTCTGGCTGGTCACTCTACCATAAAGGCCTGATTGGTGGAGTGTTGCAGAGATGGTTGTCCTTCAGGTTCTCCCATCTCCACAGAGGAATTCTAGAGCTCTGTCAGAGTGACCATCGGGTTCCCGGTCACCTACCTGACCAAAGCCCTTCTCCCCCGATTGCTCAGTTTGGCCAGACGGCCAGCTCTAGACAAATTTGACAGTTTATGTTATTTCTTATTGAAGGAAAGCTTATAAATTGCTTTCAGTACTTCATGGACATTTGCATTGCGGCGGGTGCAATGTAGCGGCGGCAGCCTATCAGAAGAGTTGGGTGTGTGGCCTGTTGTGGGGCGTGGCTTTCAATTGGTTATTTTTGGCCACCCTTGCGAGTGAATTCCATTCCAGGTAGTGTGTTCTGTATTATTTTTTAATGATTATATATTTACTGCCAGCACTAAATCTTAAATGATATCTGTGTACGAACTGTGATACTAAAGAAATTGTCACAATTTGCTTAAAAAAAGTATTATTTAAAGAAAGTGTTTTGAGTTATGGAACACACTTAATACAGTATCTTGACTACCGGGAAATGTATTTAATCGTTTGGAACCCAATTGCAGAAAATCTGATAGTTAATTCTGAAGTGAAAAATCGACTTGGTAAAATGTTGTGGTATATTAGTAGTTATGTTATTTATTAGGTTTAACCAAAGGGGAAAAGTAAGTTGAGTGTTGAAAGAAATAGGTTGCAACTTGAAATCTAGGTTTTTTTATTAATCATATACTGTATAACGGTTGGCATTGAATCATATATTTGGTTTCAACAAATGTACTTTTTTTCAATTGAGAAAACCTAACTCATTTACTTGTAAAAAATGTTAGGGTTGATCCAAAGGGTCATTTTTTACAGTGTACATACTTCCTTCTACACACGTACATCGTTCTACATTTGTATGTCATTCTACGTTCATACAGTCTCTTTGGTTTTAAATCTAAAGCAGTCTTTACACCATGCTTTGAACCATGATGACTTGTGTAATCTCATCTCCCAATCTCCCACCATCTCCATCCCATGTTAGTTCATTTCTGTGAGAGTTCTTCCTACACTCCAAAAGATCCTCCTCTCCTCACAGCATGTTCTAATCTTCAAAGATCTTTTTAATCATGTCTATCAGCGCCCCTCCAGATTACTCTCGAAACAGAGATTTGGGCCCTGCCACGCTTGAGCACAGGGAAAAAAGAAGCCACATTCCACATAAAAGGGAAATGTCTATGGTTGTGCAGATGTTTGTGGATCCCTTCTTCTGTTTGGAGGCTGTTTTTTTTGGGAGAATAGACATAAAAGTTTGCGGTTGTAGTCAATTTTTAGGAGAAGAGTAGATGTTCGGGAGCTGTTTTTGCTTCAGACCTCCATTTTAGGTACTGCTGGGTAGCGGATGGTCGGGAGGCCAGGTTTGGAATGAGGACCCCAAGCAACAGCTGTAACCCATTACGTAGCTATCTGCCAAGGGCACAATGACTCTGCATGGAAACCTCTCTTAATTTAACTACCCAAGATGCTTCAGAGGCCCAGGACATCTGTTAATTATTCAACAGTAGTAGCCACAAAAAGTCTAAATTATTGAACATTATATTATGTGAAAATGCAAGGTGCGTCCACTTTTCTCTAAGTAAAGTTCCTACATCTGTATTGACTGACCACTGCAGTTTGTGTGCACGTCTTCTGCAGAGGGTTTCAACTGCGCACAGTATGGCACATAGAAATAGAATATAATTACTCTTCCTGCTTTACTTTGTGGCCGCTGGTCCACCCATCACGGCACATTGACTTCAATGGAGATGCCGGTTCTAGTACGTTTATTTCTATGGTATCCCACCACCCACAACCTGTGGATGAGTTAAGCTCTGAGCACTATTGAGAAACAGGGAATGGATAGAGAGAGTGGGTGGGGCTGACTTTGTGCTCGGTGTGGTGTGACTAACAGAGGGAGAAATGTATTGGTATTTCAAAGCCATTCACAGTTCACACGCCATCCTGCAGATTCCATCTCAGAGGTCGAGGTCACCTTGGTGGTCCAATAGTGACAGCCAGCGGAGAGGGGGCTGGATGGCAGTTTTTTTTTGCCAGGGGAGTAGTATATGGATATGTCCCTTTCACTGTGTCATTGTGGAATGGGCCGCTGTTCTGTAGAACTCACACCTATAGTGGGAAATGTTGTCCACTAAAAGGACAGGGTGTGAAATGAAAGTGGTTTGGAGTTCCTGGATTCTGGAACACCATGTACTGCACCCTATTAAATTAACATAACACTTTGACATCAACACTACTATGCTCCAATAGAGGGAAGAATTGGTATAATCCAAATTGCAGTAGTGTAACCCCTCTCAAATACTCATATTCAAATCAAAATCACATTTGATTTGTCACATGTTGCCCAATAAAACAGCTGCTCTTACAACAAAAAAATAAGTGCTAGAACCGAAAAGGATTATTCACCTGTCCCCATAGGAGGGCCCTTTGAAGAACCCTATTTGGTGCCAGGTAGAACCCTTTTGAATTCCATGTAGAACTAGGGCTGGGAGATATATATATTTTTTGTCATTCGATAACGATAATAATAACGATCACGATAATAATCAAATCATGTTTAAAAAGGGTCATTTCTGCTTCAGACTCAAGAATCCCTGAACAAACCCAAGGCTTTAATGTTTCTTATTTATTGTCAGAAGTAGAACTCACAAATAACATTTGAACTTGTAAACCCTTACAAGTCATGAGCAAGAAATTTAAAAATATATATAAAACAAATAGTGCAAGTCGATATGCATTTTAACTGTTAGCCTAACGGCACATCACAGTTGAAGTTGGGGTAGGTGTTGTCTGACAAGTTACAAGCAAGAAAGACAAGTCTGTCTACAAGTTGACATCAACACTACTATGCTCCAATAGAGGGAAGCATTGGTACACTCCAAATTGCAATAGGTTAACCCTTCTCAAATACTCATATTCAAATCAAAATGACATTTGATTTGGCTTTAAAGCTGCCCTATGCCAGGTCACTATGAGGGGGAGCTGGTCGCATAAATGCACAGGTAGCGCTTTGCCAGGTGGAGGACTTTGGGAAAGTGTTTTGGGGTGGACCTTCCACCAGTCCAGTATATTGGTTTCACTGTCGGCATCAGGAGACTGAAGGTAGCGGCTGAGTTCCTTTTCTACCAGCTGGTTTTCAGTGAGACCTGTGGTAGTGGAGAGGCTTCTTGAAAAAACTGCCCAGTGACTTTCTCTTTTTAGCTGGCAGTTGTGGTGAAGCAGCAGCATCGACTCCCTGTGCTGGGCTTGGGTTTTCATGTCCCTCATTGACCATGTCTGAGACAGCTCTTGCTTTATTGTGGCCCACCTTCTCCTCTTTGATGTAATGTGTTTTAAACCGAGGGTCGACCAACGAGGATAAGTCCAGGAGGTCATCATATTTCTCCTTCAGATAGTCCATGACTATCGTTTTGATGGTTTGGGTGAGCTCTGTTTCTATACCAGGCTGTGTCAAAGACTACAGCCACCCATGTCATAGACTGGTTTCTCTGCTACCGCAAGGCAAGCGGTGCCGGAGCGCCAAGTCTGGGACCAAAAGGCTCCTGAACAGCTTCTACTCCCAAGCCGTAAGACTGCTGAACAGTTAATCAAATGGCTACGCAGACTATCTGCATTGATCCCCTTTTTCTTGCACTAGCTCTATGCACACATGCTACACTAACATTCCAACGCAGCCATGGGTGAACAGGGAGCACAGGAGGGGACTAAGCATGCACCCCCGAGGGGCCCCCAGGTTGAGGGTCAGGGTGGCGGATGTGTTGTTGCCTACCCTCCCCAGGGGTTATTTATAAGGGTTTATAAGTATTTTATAAACTGTTCATTTCTAGTTTGTGGATCTGTAATAAACAGTTAACACATTGTTTGAAATTGTGAGCTCATTAGCTGCTTGTTAAATAATCAGCTCAGAAAATAAGAGCTTGCCTGTGACACAATTACTCCAATAGTTGATATTACTGAGAAAAAAAATCCATGACCTGATATGTAAACACACAAAGGCCCAGAAGACTCTTCTTCTATCTAACAACTGCAGAGGGTAGCCTAGCAAGCCAACAGCCAGGCAGAGCTATGGCATAATAGGTGCTGGGCTCAGTGCTCTGCTATCCCATGAACAGACTGACCTTCTTATCAACCATAAACACCCCTCAGCCCGTTTTCAAAACACTTGACTCATGTGATGTCACAAACACTGAGAATTGCCCTAGTTTTGCCACCTCAAACCAGAGACAAATGGGCTGGGCCGAGAGGAATTCTAGAAGGCAGAGACACTCCGAGTAGATATTGAAGGAATTCCCCTTGACCACACCCACAGATTGAGGAAAACAAACAGTATTTTATATTGTTGCTGTGAAGTTGCTGTATTGTTCAATGTACAAGTAAGCAGGTCAAAAATCACAACCTACAGTTCGCTATGCTCCGACATAGGGATATACGGCCTGCAAGAAGAGCCGCTGATTTTGGGTTTGTATATCGATTACCTCTCTTTAAATGATGATTTATTCGTTTTAGTCTCTGAATCGTTTCATCAAACTTTCCGCCACCAGTTCCTGATATAAGAGGGGATTAAAAACTACAAACGGTCCCCTGAATTAGCCTAGTGTGCATGGGCACACGTGTCGCCTCAGTGTCGTACTCTTGACTACAGCTGCAAAGAGGCGTTGGCAGACTTATTGCTGAGACAATTTGTTCAACGTTTTTTTGTGGTAAAGGGCAATATAGCAGGTTGTGGAACATTGGTGGAATAATATAATTTTACGGTCGTTAGAAGATGTAACAGATTGGCATTTTAAGGATCAGGACATGGTTCTGCATTCTCCTTTATTGATATTCAATGATAATGAAATGATAATGATATTAAAATCCTGGCCTGCACTCACTTCTCAATTCCCCTCATGAGTGCACCTTTTGTGGAAAGCTTTGGTGGAGAAAACCTCTTGGGGCAAATTAGGAGAAGTAACAGAATGGCATTTGAAGCAACAGGGCAACCTTACGCATTTGTCCTTTTTTACATTCAATTATATTGAATGATAATAATGATATTCAAAGCCCACCCTCCCTCCTCAATTCCCCTCCTGAGTGCACCTTTTGAAAGTGTGTGAATCCCCACTCCTCCTGCTGATCTTATATCTCCATTTGATTTACAGTGAGTGAGCCCAACTTCATGTGTATATACTCTATTCTAGTCGAGGCTCATCACAGCTTTTCTACTCATATACCGTCCATACACACCATTATATACATATATATTTATGTTCCGGACATGGACATTGCTCATTCTGATATTTCTTTATTTTGATTTTTGGGGGATTATGTACAGTTGAAGTTGGAAGTTTACATACACTTAGGTTGAAGTCATTGAAACACATTTTTCAACCACTCCACAAATTTCTTGTTAACAAACTATAGTTTTGGCAAGTCAGTTAGGACATCTACTTTGTGCATGGCAAGTAATTTTTCCCACAATTGTTTACAGACAGATTATTTCACTTATAATTCACTAAATCACAATTCCAGTGGGTCAGAAGTTTACATACACTAAGTTGACTGTGCCTTTAACAGCTTGGAAAATTCCAGAAAATTATGTCATGGCTTTCGAAGCTTCTGATAGGCCAATTGACATCATTTGAGTCAATTGGAGGTGTACCTGTGGATGTATTTCCAGACCTACCTTCAAACTCAGTGCCTCTTTGCTTGACATCATGGGAAAATCAAAAGAAATCAGCCAAGACCTCAGAAGAAAATTGTAGATCTGCACAAGTCTGGTTCATCCTTTGGAGCAATTTCCAAATGCCTGAAGGTACCACATTCATCTGTACAAACAATAGTACACAAGTATAAACACTATGGGATCACGCTGCAGTCATACCGCTCAGGAAGGAGACACATTCTGTCTTCTAGAGATGAACATACTTTGGTGTGAAAAGTGCAATTCAATCCCAGAACAACAGCAAAGGACCTTGTGAAGATACTGGAGGAAACATGCACAAAAGTATCTATATCAACAGTAAAACAAGTCCTATATCAACATAACCTCAAAGGCTGCTCAGCAAGGAAGAAGCCACTGCTCCAAAACCGACATAAATAAGCCAGACTACGGTTTGCAACTGCACATGGGGACAAAGATCGTAATTTTTGGAGAAATGTCCTCTGGTCTGATGAAACAAAAATAGAACTGTTTGGCCATAATGACCATTGTTATGTTTGGAGGGAAAAGGGGGAGGCTTGCAAGCTGAAGAACACCATCCCAACCGTGAAGCACGGGGGTGGCAGCATCATGTTGTGGGGGTGCTTTGCTGCAGGAGGGACTGGTGCACTTCACAAAATAGATGGCATCATGAGGCAGGAAAATTATGTGGATATATTGAAGCAACATCTCAAGACATCGGTCAGGAAGTTAAAGCTTGGTCGCAAATGGGTCTTCCAAATGGACGATGACCCCAAGCATACTTCCAAGTTGTGGCAAAATGGCTTAAGGACAACAAAGTCAAGGTATTGGAGTGGCCATCACAAAGCCCTGACCTCAATCCTATAGAACATTTGTGAGCAGAACTGAAAAAGCGTGCGCGAGCAAGGAGGCCTACAAACCTGACTCAGTTACACCATTTCTGTCAGGAGGAATGGGCCAAAATTCACCCAACTTATTGTGGGAAGGTTGTGGAAGGCTACCCGAAACGTTTGACCCAAGTTAAACAATTTAAAGGCAATGCTACCAAATACTAATTGAGTGTATGTAAACTTCTGACCCACTGGGAATGTGATGAAAGAAATAAAAGCTGAAATAAATCATTCTCTCTACTATTATTCTGACATTTCACATTCTTAAAATAAATTGGTGATCCTAACTGACATAAGACAGGGATTCTTTACTAGAATTAAATGTCAGGTATTGTGAAAAACTGAGTTTAAATGTATTTGGCTGTATGTAAACTTCCAACTTCAACTGTATGTATTGTTAGGTATTACTGCACTGTCAGAGCTAGAAACAAATATTTCGCTGCACCTTAACGTCTGCAAAATATGTGTTCACAACCTATACAATGCATTTGATTTGATTTGGATTATAAATAATATACTTTTTTGTAAGGGCAAATCAAGTCTCAAAATGTAAAGTGCCAATGTCAAACTTTAGAAGCATTTTTAAAACGTGAACACATTACAAGTTTGCATTATCTGCTGTGCAGGAAATTCCCTGCTACAAAAGGGTGATCAAATTAAGATCCTACATCTGTAGCCCTGAATCCACTTCCATTCCACTAAACAATTTCACACACACTGCATAGCGTCACAGACAAAAAGCTTCCTATATCTGGGTCTAGACAGATTCATTGAAGGTATCTCTAAAGTACAGTGAGATAACTAACATCATCACGCTGACAGAATGGGTCTCTATTTTTCTCTCCCTCTCTTTCTATTCCACTTGGCCGTGAGAGTACAGAAGCAATGATTTCACACGTCAGAGGAGTCACAATTAAACTGTCTATGGGGCACAGATGCAACTGCTGACAACACACTATCCATAAGACAATTCTGCTGTATGTGTGACATCAGGAATTATAGTGGGCTAACCCAGTCATGTGGCACGTGGGAAATCTGGAAGTGGAAGTCCATCACTTCGCTCCAATAATGCAATCACTGTACCCCACACTACACCTTTCATCGGCAACATTATCTGATACAAATTACCTATAGACAGACAGTCCCTAGTTCAGGACTCTCCAACCCGGTTCCTGGAGAGTTAAACGTCCTAGCGCAGCTGATTCGGATTATTAGCAGGTTGATAAAGTTAATCAATTATTTGGCACAATTATTTGGCACAATGATTTCTTTAAACGCATTGATGAGGCATCGAGGCTTTGATTGTGTTATTGTGAGAAAAAAATATATAGTTACTTTGGTGACTATTTTGTTACGTAACAGTTGACTAAACTCACCGAAACAAGAGTTGGCGAAGCCGTACCACATGCACCCGTGCTTCCCGTACAACCAGCGTGCTTGTAGACTGGAGGCGAAGCTGAGCGTGGTGCCACAGAGGCACACCAGCATGTCACTCACGCTGATGTTCAGCAAAAGCATGTTCACAGGAGTCCGCAGAGTTTTGAACTTAATAAACAGGATCAATACCACCAGGTTATTGATGAAACCAAAAACCATAATAGATCCAAGGAAGAAGGACATAACATGGTGTCCCGTCCGAGACAGTCTTTTCGCCGGGGGCTCGTTCCATTCTTGATCCAGAGAGCTCAGTGGATCGTCGATGCTTCCATTCGAGCTGAAATTTAAATTAGCCGCCTCGGTATACATCGTTTTCAGTGATCCACATTCGAGAATGTCTCACATGGAGAAACAATTATAACATTTCTACCGTCAATGAACTACAATAGGCTACAGCATCACGTTTTCAATTGACAATATCAACTGCCGACGGAGTTGTAGGCTAGCGGTGGTCGTATAGAGCCCACCGGAAAAAAACTTTAACTTCATTTTGAATCCAGACTCAAGCCTTGTATCCTCAGGAGGTGCAAAACAGGCTCATTCCGATTGGAAACTGTAGTAGACAATTATGACGTTGCAATTTGGAGTTGAAAATAATGTATAATGCAAATAGAAATAATAATAAAAGGATAATAATCAACAATAATAGTCACTAATATCCGATCAATCCAGATTAATCCACATTTGCGTAAAATAAAAATAGTCGAAGCCTTATAATAAGATTATTATTATAAGGTGAATTTAGTTGGCTTGTCTCTCTACAAAAGCTATGGCACAGACGAATGCAATCCAATGGCACTGCTCTTCTCATAGCTCCACCACATTCAGATTAGAATGCATAGACTGAGCGCGCTTACTTGGCTGGCCTCCCTTTAGTAGCGCCGATGGGTTGCGTTTATCTGTCGTGAAGGCAACTAGAGTGTAACATAATGACGCAATAAAATTGCTATCGCCTACCAATCAATGAGCAAAAGCACTGTAGTCTCCCCCTTGTGTGTTGGTATAACTCACCCATTCCCTGATGGGTGAGTCATTTCTGAGATCTATCACGCAAACAAGTCGAAGGGGGACAAGCCCCTGGTAGCTTATTTTATGGTGGGTAAAACAGGGACTTCAGCTACCAGTGGTCATTATGAATAGTAACACTAAACTTACTACATTCATATTGAATTTATTAAAGAAGTTATTTAAACAAATGACACAAACTCAAAAGTGGGAGTTTGTTTGCAAAATTACATAGAATGGTGTTTCATGTGATTGTTTTCATTTTGGAGCTGAAAAATAGGAAATTCCCAAGGAAAGTGTAAAACGAAAGACTGCCCTTTCATAGGTGATCGCCGGGGGATTGAGTTCAACCACAATTCTCTCTCTGAGATTCGGCTTTACTTGAACATGAAGGACATGGATTCTCACACTGATGTTCCCTCTCTATTTCACATAATATTAAGTTGACTGTTTACTGTTCCCTGCTTCCCTATAATCTTTGTAGAATGATGAGCAATGCAGCATAGAATATATTGCAACCTATGACACTTCCAAGACAGTTCAAGTCTTTCAGCAGATATACATTTACATTTAAGTCATTTAGCAGACGCTCTTATCCAGAGCGACTTACAAATTGGTGCATTCACCTTATGATATCCAGTGGAACAGTAGTGCATCTAAATCTTTTAAGGGAGGGGGGGGGGTGAGAGGGATTACTTTATCCTATCCTAGGTATTCCTTAAAGAGGTGGGGTTTCAGGTGTCTCCGGAAGGTGGTGATTGACTCCGCTGTCCTGGCGTCGTGAGGGAGTTTGTTCCACCATTGGGGGCCAGAGCAGCGAACAGTTTTGACTGGGCTGAGCGGGAACTGTACTTCCTCAGTGGTAGGGAGGCGAGCAGGCCAGAGGTGGATGAACGCAGTGCCCTTGTTTGGGTGTAGGGCCTGATCAGAGCATGGAGGTACTGAGGTGCCGTTCCCCTCACAGCTCCGTAGGCAAGCACCATGGTCTTGTAGCGGATGCGAGCTTCAACTGGAAGCCAGTGGAGAGAGCGGAGGAGCGGGGTGACGTGAGAGAACTTGGGAAGGTTGAACACCAGACGGGCTGCGGCATTCTGGATGAGTTGTAGGGGTTTAATGGCACAGGCAGGGAGCCCAGCCAACAGCGAGTTGCAGTAATCCAGACGGGAGATGACAAGTGCCTGGATTAGGACCTGCGCCGCTTCCTGTGTGAGGCAGGGTCGTACTCTGCGGATGTTGTAGAGCATGAACCTACAGGAACGGGCCACCGCCTTGATGTTAGTTGAGAACGACAGGGTGTTGTCCAGGATCACGCCAAGGTTCTTAGCGCTCTGGGGGAGGACACAATGGAGTTGTCAACCGTGATGGCGAGATCATGGAACGGGCAGTCCTTCCCCGGGAGGAAGAGCAGCTCCGTCTTGCCGAGGTTCAGCTTGAGGTGGTGATCCGTCATCCACACTGATATGTCTGCCAGACATGCAGAGATGCGATTCGCCACCTGGTCATCAGAAGGGGGAAAGGAGAAGATTAATTGTGTGTCGTCTGCATAGCAATGATAGGAGAGACCATGTGAGGTTATGACAGAGCCAAGTGACTTGGTGTATAGCGAGAATAGGAGAGGGCCTAGAACAGAGCCCTGGGGGACACCAGTGGTGAGAGCACGTGGTGTGGAGACGGATTCTCGCCACGCCACCTGGTAGGAGCGACCTGTCAGGTAGGACGCAATCCAAGCGTGGGCCGCGCCGGAGATGCCCAACTCGGAGAGGGTGGAGAGGAGGATCTGATGGTTCACAGTATCGAAGGCAGCCGATAGGTCTAGAAGGATGAGAGCAGAGGAGAGAGTTAGCTTTAGCAGTGCGGAGCGCCTCCGTGATACAGAGAAGAGCAGTCTCAGTTGAATGACTAGTCTTGAAACCTGACTGATTTGGATCAAGAAGGTCATTCTGAGAGAGATAGTGGGAGAGCTGGCCAAGGACGGCACGTTCAAGAGTTTTGGAGAGAAAAGAAAGAAGGGATACTGGTCTGTAGTTGTTGACATCGGAGGGATCGAGTGTAGGTTTTTTCAGAAGGGGTGCAACTCTCGCTCTCTTGAAGACGGAAGGGACGTAGCCAGCGGTCAGGGATGAGTTGATGAGCGAGGTGAGGTAAGGGAGAAGGTCTTGACTTAGCAAACGAGGATCGGATGTCGTCGACCTTCTTTTCAAAATGGTTGACGAAGTCATCTGCAGAGAGGGAGGAGGGGGGAGGAGGATTCAGGAGGGAGGAGAAGGTGGCAAAGAGCTTCCTAGGGTTAGAGGCAGATGCTTGGAATTTAGAGTGGTAGAAAGTGGCTTTAGCAGCAGAGAGAGAAGAGGAAAATGTAGAGAGGAGGGAGTGAAAGGATGCCAGGTCCGCAGGTGAAGACATGTTGAACAACAATTACTGTATAAAAAATATAGCACAATCACAGAACATTATAAATATTTTAGGGAAATAATTTAAGGAAAGATTTTAAAAGTTCACAATAAGTATTGTTGACTCAAAAACCCTTTTGGAAAAACCACATGATTTCACAAGTGGTAAATCACATAATGTTTTGCAAATGTTAAATTGATTCCACATGTGAAATTAATTTTCACATAACCTTTTCCACATGTGAAATCGGAAACACTTCATATGTGATAATAGTTCACACGGTGCCCTGTCGTTAAGATGTCCTCAGAACGTCACGCAGTGTTTTCAACTTACATATTTGACCCACATGATTACATTGTGTATGTTTTTTTTATACAGTAATTGTTGTTCAACATGTCTTCACCTGGGATTTGAACTCACAACCTCTTGGTTCATGGCATTCCGATTTAATTGCACATGTATTCCTACACTTTGAACTTCAAAGTAAATCTCAGCTTTGTTAAAAATACACTCAAGAAAAACGATTATATTTATCAAAGTGATTCAGGAATAACATTAAAACAGAATAATATTCCCCACCAACATTAGACAACTACACAGAAAACCATCGAAGTTGCTGAAATAAGTCAATTAAATCAATGAGGGGAGAATAGTCCAATTAATAACTGATAACTAAGATAGCAGTGCAGATGGCACTCTTTTGCTAAGTGCAAAGATGTATTATAGGTCAAGAATCTTTAGAGGACTTCTATGAATGCTACAGACTTTGTGGCACAGCAGAAATATCAGCATATCCCAAATCCAGAGTTTGTGAGTTCAAATCCCAGTTGGGGTCATATTGAAAAAGTCAGTACTAAGTGATCATGTCAAATGTCATCATCTTGATTAAAGATGTTTACGCTATTTTATCTGAACAGCACACTACATACTTTAATAAACCCCCCATACCATTTCACTACTTCCCTTACAAAAAACACATGTGTAATGTGCAGTTTTCATGTTGAGCTGAAATTCTCACATGAAAACAAGAGACACACGAGGTCAGTTGTTCAAACCACATGTTCACCTGTATTACATTCAGAGTTCACATATTAACACCACTTTTCACATGAAGGATAATAACACGTTTTCACCTCACACATTAATTTTTGATTCACATTTGAAATTTGCAGTTTTACATGTGAAAAACATTCACGTGACAATCGAATTTGCGGTTTTACATGTGAAAAACGTTCAACAGTTGTCAGGTGTAGTTTCATGATATCACATTCAAATGTTGCATCCCCATGTTGTCACATTTATTTCACATGTGTAGATTCATGCTATCACATGTTGCTTTTACATGTTGTCACATGTTATCACACTAACTAGTTATATGACCGAGTTCAAACGTATAGCGAACACCTTATCACAGGCTGCAAAATGTACGATAGTTTTCATTAGACACACATCCATGCTGGTCCGTGGTACTCAATACTTTTTGTACAGCACAGCGCTGCCAAGTTACAGACGCTCCCCCTCTCATGTCTTATCGCTTTAATAATATTTTCTTGTTCTTCATCACCACCATCATCACCACCACATCAATATCCTTCACCAAACGATCTTCCCTGGCGTACACAGATTTGAAGGTGTTACAGCAGGTGCAGCGAAATGCTTATGTTACTAGCTCCCAACAGCGTTATATAATGTCTAACAAATAGAATGCAAATACACAAATAATAAAAAGATGAACTCAAGAAATGACAGAATGGGTCTAATCAACAACCCTGGGTATATATATTAGAGTGATCATGTGTCAGAATCCAGAATATAAATATGTGGTGTGTATAAACAGCATATAAGTAAGGCAGCTCCTAGCATCTTCCCATTTACCAAAATGGCAGTCAAGGAGAGGTTGTGCGGTGCTTCATCACCGTCATTACCACCATCACCACCACCATCATATTCATCACCACATCATCATCCTTCTACACTAAGTCGACAGTCTCTTTCCTGACAATGTGAAACAGCTGTGAGCGTTTTCCCATTTGCCAACTTGGCAGTGAAGGAGAAGTGGGACGGTCGGGGTGCGTCTTCCTGTGTCCTTGCCACCGCCAGATCCTGTTAGTGAAGGATTTATGCTCACGCTGGCCGTGTCGTTTATGTCTGGTCACGCTCCTGTAATCACGCTGATATTTATGGATAAATTCCTCTGTTGAAGGCCTGTAACTCATGATGCATTGATTAACCTTGTACGAATCAACTCAAAGTGTATTTGCCGCGTACAGAGATTAGCAGATGTTAAAGCAGGTGCAGCGAAAGGCATTTGTTTCTAGCTCCAGCAGTGCAGTATAAAGTCTAAAAGTACTAATACACAAATCATCCCAAGAAAAAAAGATTTTAAAAGAAGAAGAAGAAACAAGAGATTAAGAAATATCAGAAGGAGCAATATCGGAGTCTGGGATATACATATGTGATGTGTATAGACAGTACGGACAATATATAAGTAGGAATAAGGCACACCACATGGCCAAAAGTATGTGGACACCCCTTCAAATCAGTGTAACTGTACTGTACTCCATATTTTGGAATGAGATGTTCGACAAGCCATGTAGTGTACAACAGTTGTTATGTAGGATGAGTTATGTCGAGACTACAATATGCATGCACACATCAAGTGAGTAATCAATTAGCTTCCATTTTCAGAGATCAAATTACAGTTCAACAGAATAATGTTTGCAGGAATGCTAATCTTAACTGTTTCTTATTTACATTTGAGTCATTTAGCAGACACTCTCATCTGTTGTTCTGTTGCTTGGTGTATGATTCTGATAATAATCTGTCAGAAAGACAAAGCATGTGGAGCACTGGAAGAGCTTCCAGACATGGGGTTCAGCATCTGGCTGTCGCATGCTGGTCAGGCCACAGGCACAGGTCCTTCTTGACCTTGAAACAAATACAGTAGAGTAAAAAATAATATGGGTGTTGAGGGACTGAATATAGTAGATTAAAAGACGAACGGATGGAGAGACAGAAAACAGATACATAAGGCACAGTAGATTGCTCCTGAGTGGCGCAGCAGTCTCAGGCACTGCAGTGCTGGAGGCGTCACTACAGACCCTAGTTTGACCCCGGGTTGTATCACAACCGGCTGCAATCGGGAGTCCCATAGGGCGGCGCAAAATTGGCCCAGCGTCGTCTGGGTTAGGGGAGGGTTCGGCTGGGGTAGGCCGTCATTGGAAATAAGAATTAGTTCTAACTGACTTGCCTGGTTAAATACAATTGTAAAAATTATATTCAGATGCCCTGGCGATCTCCTCAGCCAGATCCTCAGACGTCAATGCACACAGAACTGAAAACCGTGTGCGAGCAAGGAGGCCAACCAACCTGACTCAGTTACACCAGCTCTGTCAGGAGGAATGGGCCAAAATTCACCCAACCTATTGTGGGAAGCTTGTGAAGGCTACCCGAAACGTTTGACCCAAGTTAAACAATTTAAAAGCAATGCTACCAAATACCAATTGAGTGTATGTAAACTTCTGACCACTGGGAATGTGATGGAATAAATAAAAGCTGAAATAAATCATTCTCTCTACTATTATTCTGAAATTTCACATTCTTAAAATAAAGTGGTGATCCTAACTGACCTAAGACAGGGAATATTTACTAGGATTAAATGTCAGGAATTGTGAAAAACTGAGTTTAAATGTATTTGGCTAAGGTGCATGTAAACTTCCGACTTCAACTATATATACAAAAGTATGTGGCCATATTTCTGCCCTGCTAGAGCTAGCCCCATCAATTGTAAGTGCTGTTATTGTGAAATGGAACTAGGAACAATGGCTCAGCCACAAGCTCACAGAACGGGACCACCAAGTGCTGAAATGTTCAGCCTCTGTCCTCAGTTGCAATACTCACTACCGAGTTCCAAACTGCCCCTGGAAGCAAAGTCAGCATAAAAACTTAGCCGCACACAAGCCTAACATCACCATTCGCAATGCCAAGCATTGGTTGGAGTGGTGTAAAGCTCGCCGCCATTGGACTCTGGAGCAGTGGAAATGCGTTCTCTGGCGTGATGAATCACACTTCACCATCTGACAGTCCGACAGATGAATCTGGGTTTGGCAGCTACCAGGAGAACACTACCTGCCCGAATGCATAGTGCCAACTGTAAAGTTTGGAGGAGGAGGAATAATGGTCTGGGGCTGTTTTTCATGATTCGGGCTAGACCCCTTAGTTCCATTGAAGGGAAGTCAACGCTACAGCAGACAATGACATTCTAGACAATTCTGTGCTTCCAACTTTGTGGCAACAGTTTGGGGAAGTCCCTTTCCCTTTTCAGCATGACAATTCCCCTGTGAACAAAGAGAGGTCCGTACAGAAATGGTTTGTCGAGATCGGTGTTGAAGAATTTGACCAGCAGGCACAGAGCCCTGACCTCCACCCCACCGAACACCTTTTGGGATGAACTGGAACACCGACTGCTAGCCAGGCCTAATCGCCCAACATCCGTGCCCGACCTCACAAATGCTTGTGGCTGAATGGAAGCAAGTCCCCACAGCAATGTTCCCACATCTAGTGGGAATCCTTCCCAGAATAGTGGAGGCTGTTATATCAGCAAAAGGGAGGACCAACTCCATATTAATGCCCATGATTTTGGAATGACATGTTCGACGAGCAGGTGTCCACATTTTTTGGTAATGTAGTGTATGCATAAATCAGATACATTATTACATGATTTGGAGAATAACATATGGTTTTACTAGCATTAAGTAACAATTTTAGTTCAACAAAGGCTTTCTGCAAAATAATGAAGGCAGATTGAAGTTTTGAAATAGCCTGGTCAACCATTGGGTCAATAGTGTACACCATAGAGGCTGTTGAGGGGAGGACAGCTCATAATAATGGCTGGAAGGGAGCAAATGGAATGGCATCAAACACATGGAAACCATGGGTTTGATGTATTTGATACCATTCCACCCATTCCTCTCCAGCCATTACCACGAACCCATCCTCCCCAATTAAGGTTCCACCAAACTCCTATGGTGTACACAAGTGTCATCTGCATACAGGTGTATGATACAATTTTTTTACAGATAGACCAACATTGTTTATATAGACAGTAAAAAGTACAGGACCTAAAATGTATCCATGTGGGACACCTTTCTTAATATCAAGGTAACCTGACTTAACATCATCAGAAAAAAACACATTGTGTCCTGTCTCTCAGGTAATATTTGAAATAATTACATGACAACTGATCCATACAACCTTTGAATGAATTAAGACTGATCAACAGCCTCGAAAGCCTTTGATATGTCAATAAAGAGGGCAGCACAGTGCTTCCTCCTATCCATGCCCTTTGCCGCATCAGTTAACACCAAGTTTGCAGCATATATGGTGCTATGACCCTGCCTGAAACCAGACTGGTGAACACATCTTGTAGCGAGGAAGGATCTAAGCTGACAGTTGATTAATGATTCTAAAATGTTTGATAGAGAAGACAATTTTGAGATAGGGCGATAGTTCTTTAGGTCAGAGAGGTCACCACCTTTGTGGAGAGGAAGCACATGGGCCGCTTTCAAAACCTTGGGGACAGCACCTGAGATAATCATCAGATTAAAAAGTGGATGAAGTTGGCTGCTAGAGGAGTAAGCATGCGGAGCACTCAGGCAGTGATGTCAGGAGGACCTGTGCCAACTATTTTGCAGCAGTAGTTGACTGCAAGTGTGCCTCAAGGTTGAGAAAGCACGGCACCACATCAGACAGCGACTGGCTGTCAGTTTAAAGTTTCTGGTGTGATTTGCGAATGGCTCCAGCAACTTCACAAGCTGCTTTAGCTTGGCCCATTCACTAGTCAACAAGTTGGTCGGTGTGGATCACGAACAGCTACAGCAACTTCAAAAGCTGCTCTAGTTTGGCCCAGTCATGCTCCACGCTCTCCCTCAGTTTTCTTCCCTGTTAGCTAGTGATAGCTAGTGATAATGATGCACAAGCTAGGCCTATTTGAAACATCTGCATCTACTGGCAGTATCTACCCGCCATAATTAGAATCTTGAAAACCCCAATAGAAAAAAAAGCTTGAAAACCCCAATAGAAAAAAAAGCTTGAAAACCCCATTTGATTTTTGGCCAAAGTTTAGAATATATATATTTTTTAAACATAATTTATTATATATATTTATTTTTTAGTTTGTTTTGCAGTCAAAGATAATAGTCTCACTGAGGTCATTCCGTTCCTACTGTCTAGTAATTGTCAGGTGACTATTCCTGTCAAAGGGGTGCTAGTGAGCTGATTACCTAGCTGAAGTGTTAAACATTTTTTCTGTCAGAGGCGCACTAGTGAGTTCTCAATTAATTGATGAGTACTGACAGGGTGGCACTCTTGCGGATTCTCACTGATGTGTAGTCATTAATATGAACACAGTTTGGCACTCATGAGTGCCCAATTGCTTTAGAGCACATACATATACCATAGAAGAGAAGAAGCTATAGAAAATTGTGCATTGTTTTTGTTCTAGAAAAGACCGTTGTTTTGTAGCTCAATGGAAGAGATTGGAAGAGACAAGGCAGGACTCATAGGTATGTTTAATTGAAAGCTAAGGTTGTTATTTAATTTGATGTCAATACATAGCTTGATTTATCTGCAGAAAATGCTATGTTAATGAAACCTTAAAAGAAGTGTATGAAAATCAGTGTGCATGAACAGTGGCTAGTTAGCTAGCTAGTTAGCTAGTTAACGTTAGCTATGTTATTAGACTGTAGCTAATGGTCATTATACATACATGCTTTGTCTCTTAGTAACTATGTCTTGATATTTTTGACAAATGTAATTAATATTCAACGACATCTCCAGTTGCATGAATTCATCTGAAGACTGGGGTGTATTCCTTAGTGAAGACCATAGCCAACAGTAGCGAATCATTTTGCAACATTAAAAGTTTTGCAAGGAAAGCCTGCATTTCTTATTGTACAAATTCAGATTATTCCCTCCCTGCTTCAATCCATTTGTTTCCGTTTGGTTCCTAGTGAATACAACCCTGAAAAATATGGCTGCACTCGTGAGGCTAGCCATTGTAAACAATCTGATAGCTACGTATATGGTTTATTGATTAGATATTCAGGCTGTATGATCTGATTGCTGAACTCTTTAGAATGCAACAATAGTTTCAGGACAGGTGGGTGAGATATTTATGATGATACAAAAACTATGGTGATGTGAGTTGTTTGAGACAAGCCCTGAGTGTCTGGAGTGATATAGCTAGCTGGCTACCACTTTCTGTTGGCTGAGGAGGGGATTGTGTCGAGTGGACAGGTTATTGGGCGGCCGGACCTCACTAGTTGCAGGATTTAATCTGGAGCGAGAGGGTAGAAAGAGGTAAAATGTAGAGTAGTTCTGTGTGAGAAGGTCCAGTGGACTCAATAGGCTGAACGAATGAGTAGCGGATGTCGTCAACCTTCTTTTCAAAGTGGTTGACAAAGTTGTCCACAAGAGGGGGGAGTATTAAGGACGGAGAAGGTGGAAAATTGTTTCCTAGGGTTAGAAACAGAAGCTTGAAATCTTGATAGTTATAAAAAGTGGCTTTAGCAACGGATACACAGGAAGGTAGAGGAGCGTGTGAAAGGATGATAGGTTTAGTTTTCCGGCATTTTCGCTCAGCTGCATGCAGTCCTGTTCTGTAAACTCAGTGAGTCACTCAGCCACAGAGCAGGAGGGGAGGGCTGACCCGGCCGGGAGGAAAGGGGACAGTGCAAAACATAAATTGTTGAAAGAGGAGAGTAGGGTCGAAGAGGCAGAATCAGGCTGGAGAAGTGTTTAGCTAGTGTTAGAGGAGTAGCTAGTGTTGGAGGAGAGGAAGACAGAAAAACAAACAAAGTAGTGATCAGAGAACTGGAGGGGGGGCTTACAGTTTGAATAGTAGGCGAACAGCCTCTAGTAAAGATGAGGTCAAGCGTATTATCTTCCCTGTGAGTGGAAGAGGATTGGTAAGGGTTGAGGTCAAAAGAGTTGGAAATAAATGAATCAAAGACAGAAATTTAAGTTGAAGAATGCAGAGTGGTGAGCCATCGTCAGGAAATTATCTTATCAAGGTGTTTAGCTCATTGAGGAACTCTCTAAGGGAACCTGGTGGGTGATAGATGACAACAATGTTAAGCTTGAGTGGAAAAATGACAATGACAGCATGGAATTCAAATGAGGAGATGGAGATGGACTGGCGAATGAGGGAGAAAATTCAAAATCTCCACTTAGAGGAAATAAGCAGCGACGACTAGACTGAAGGGACTGAAGGGCAGCATAGGTGTCGTGGCAATTTCCTCTATTATCAAATGAGGAGAGTTACAAACCACACACCAGTCAGACTTATACTTAAACTTCATCTTTAATAATATGAGCTTTACAATAGCCCTTTGACTCTCAGATCAATTCAGTGTCTATAATGAATTCGGAGAGTCCCTACAGTAGAATACAAAGATCTTTAATAGCCAAGATACACCACTCTCAATTTACACGACGAACCACAGATCTTAGGAACTCTTCACAAAGTGCCTTTTAATTGAGAAAGGAGTATCCCTTAGCCAGATTGCATTCGCTATAAATTATCGCTCAGTTTGGTCTCTAAAACGAGGTTCTAATCTCGTTCCTGGTACTTCATAGTAAAAACATTACCTCACTATCTGGAATGCTCTTTAGGCTTTATTGGCCAAAGACATCGTAAATCTCTTCTGTCAGTGCTATCTCATAAAGGCCCATCCTCAGTGGAACACACAAACACAATAGTCAACAGATTCTATTCTGTCGAATAAAACAACCATTCTAATGCAATCCAAAGATTATAATATAATTTTACAAGCACTATAACATAATCTCGCAATTTTCCACGACATAGGCTGATATGAAATCGGCAGACCAGCAATTCCATATGGGTTGTGTGTGCAGGGTACACTAAATTAGAAGGGTTGCTGCATCCAAGGGGTGGGAGCGTCTCTAACGCCTACAGGGAGGGAGAAAACAGGTATAGAAAACACACACACACATAGTTGCCAAAGCTACAAAAGAGCTAAATTATATAATCTGAAAATAACTAAGTAAGATACTGAAGTGAGAGAGTGTGGGGAGATGGAAGTACTAATACTAATTGCTAATTGCCTTGCAGAGGTGAAGAGCATACCTCCCGGAAGTAATTGCGGATAGCCTAGGAGAGGAGAAACCACTCCCCCTCCAGTACAGCCACTGATAACAAAAAATTGCACTGCCCCTTAATCCTGGTTGATGTGTCAACAACAAGTTATGAGCAGTCAGCAGTTCACACACCAAGTAAGCTTCTGGGAACACAGGCAGCACTTAAAGTAGATGGCCCTAGCTAGCAAAAAGACAGTACTAGACAACAGATTCATTTTTTGTATACTTATGACTCCTGGAGATATCAAGAGTCCTCTAGCTATAGAACACAGGAGGTTGATGGCACCTTAATTGGGGAGGAGGTGCTCATGGTAATGGCATTCTATAGCCTCCACTGCTATAGAATGAAGCAAGTGGTGCTGTTGTGTCTGCATTGCCCTTGTTGGTTAGCCTGGCAGAAGTTTGTGTACTTGCAGAACATTTTAAATTTTTAATTCCACCTTTATTTAACCAGGGAGGCCAGTTGAGAACAAGTTCTCATTTACAGTGAGAAAAGCAGTGCGACAAAAACAACACAGAGTTACACATAAACAAACGTACAGTCAATAAAACAAAAGAAAACAAAAATAGAAAAATCTATGTACAGTGTGTGCAAATGTAGAAGAGTAGGGAGGTAGGCAGTAAATAGGCCCTTGAGGCGAAAATAATTACAATTTAGCATTAATACTGGAGTGATATATGTGCAGATGATGATGTGCAAGTAGAGATACTGGGGTGCAAAAGAGCAAGAAGGGATGAGGTAGTTGGGTGTGCTATTTACAGTGTACAGGTACAGTGATCGGTAAGCTGCTCAGACAGCTGATGCTTAAAGTTAGAGATATATATAGATATAGTTGGAGATATAAGACCAGCTTCAGAGATTTTAGCAATTCGTTCCAGTCATTGGCAGCAGAGTACTGGAATGAAAGGCGGCCAAAGGAAGTGTTGGCTTTGGAGATGACCAGTGCAATATACCTGCTGGAGCGCATGCTACAGGTGGGTGTTGCTATGGTGACCAGTGAGCTGAGATAAGGCAGGGCTTTACCTAGCAAAGACTTATAGATGACCTGGAGCTAGTGGGTTTGGCAACGGATATGTAGTGAGGGCCAGCCAACGAGAGCATACAGGCCAATGAGACATTTGGTGATAAAACGGATGGCACTGTGATAGACTACATCCAGTTTGCTGAGTAGAGTGTTGGGGAATATTTTGTAAATGACATCGCCGAAGTCGAGGATCAGTAGGATAGTCAGTTTTACGAGGGTATGTTTGGTGGCATGAGTGAAGGAGGCTTTGTTTTCGAAATAGGAAGCCAATTCTAGATTTAATTTTGGATTGGAGATGCTTACTGTGAGTCTGGAAGGAGAGTTTACAGTCTAACCAGACACCGGGCAGGAGGGTGAGGGCAGCAATCGGTTAAAGAGCATGCACTTTTAAAAGCAGTTGGAGGCCACGGAAGGAGTGTTGTATGGCATTGAAGCTCGTTTGTATGTTTGTTAGGACAGTATCCAAATAAGGGCCAGATGTATACAGAATGGTGTCGTAGAGGTGGATCAGAGAATCACCAGCAGCATGAGCGACATCATTGATATATATAGAGAAAGGAGTCAGCCTGAGAACTGAACCCTGTGGCACCCCCATAGAGACTGCCAGAGGTCCGGACGAAAGGCCCTCCGATTCGACACACTGAAATCTATCTGAGAAGTAGTTGGTGAACCAGGCGAGGCAGTCATTTTAGAAGCCAAGGCTATTGAGTCTGCCGATACGAATGCGGTGACTGACAGAGTCGAAAGCCTTGGCCAGGCCGATGAAGATGGCCGCACAGTACTGTCTTTTATCGATGACGGTTATGATATCGTTTTGGACCTTGAGCATGGCTGAGGTGCACCCATGACCAGCTCGGAAACCAGATTGCACAGTGGAGAAGGTATGGTGGGATTCGAAATGGTTGGTGATCTGTTTATTAACTTGGCTTTCGAAGATTTGAGAAAGGCAGGGCAGGATGGAGTTAGGTCTCTAACAGTTTGGGTCTAGAGTGTCTCCCCTTTGAACATAACAGAGTCCTATTTTTAGAGGGTCAATTCCAGTACAGATGTGGCAGACAACAGACAATAAGCTATATGAGATGTATACATGTGCAAGTTTGTTTGAAATGTATATTTCTATTTAACATTTATTTATCCAGGTTAGTTTTATTGAGCAAAAATCTATTTTTCAAGAGAGACCTGGTCCAACCAAGACAGCAGATAATAGACATACCATAATGGACATAGACACACTATAAACACAATATAGAAGTAGACACACATACATTACCATTACAGATTTTTGGGGAATGATTCTAACAAAAAACACCAGAAAAACAAACAAACAGAAGCGTATGAAACACAAGTGTTGTTGAGTTGCCGTCTTCGTAGGATGAGATCTGAGCCTTTGCATCTTACTACATTTTGTCTCTGTGTTGCCTGTTGCCCAGCGTTGTGCCAGTGTCTCATACCCTCTAGCCTGCAAAATTGCATGGCAATATTGGCTCAAAAACTTGGTAGTGTATAATGGGCTATATTAAAAAGAGTCTATGCTAAACAGATTTGTGCATAGAGGATGTAAAGAAAAGGAGGGTCTGTTGCCGGTCTCTTACCTACAATTAAAGATGCCATACCATTTTGAGACCACTGATTTTCACTTCTTTTAATTCCTTCTACCTGACACTTTATGTCTTCCCATGAGGATGTTGTATGTGTGGGATTGCAGCAACTCTGTGTGTAGCAGCAGAAGCGTAACAGAGGACAGCAACACTGTTTTCAGCCTAAGGGAATTGTAGCTTCACTGATACCGAGCTACTAATATTGATACTTTCTGTAATTATACATGTTATCTGAACACAGTCAACACTGTAGTTACATACAACTACTACTCAGTTAGTAGCCTACAAAATGTTTGACTTTTTTATGCTGCAATCAGATGGAGAAAGACAAAGTGTTGAATAGTTGATATTTTAAGCTTGATTTCTCTCCTGTCCTGGCACACTAAATGAAGCATCCAGTGTTAATCCTAAAGCCATTGTTGTGAAATGTCTCTCAGTGCGACAGCAGGCGTCTTTCAGGAGATGAAGGGAATGAAGCAGAGAGGTTCTGGAAGAGGACACGCATGGAAACATCCAGAAGGCTCCATCACTACAGTACTATCTTCTATGCAGATCGTTAAGTGCATGGGAATATGTGGGCTACCTTCAGCAGCAGCAGTGCTGTGAGGTGATGGATAGATACTGCAATGCCATTGGGTTTGCTCTGTGCTATGGTAAGTTCTTATCGTAAGATAGGAAGTGTTCATGTGTTCTTCATGTGGTTCAGGTGATCAAAGAGAAAGGACATTTTCTGAGACAGAAGACATTCCAAGCTGTCAGTCTATTCATGGTTTAACAGGCAGCAGACTTTTTTTAAATGTATTACTCAAGTAGTATTTTACTGGTTGACTTTCACTTTTACTTGGGTCATTTTCTATTAAGGTATCTTCACTTTTATGACAATAGAGCACTTTTTCCATCACTGTCTCTGAGTCTGTCTTCATATTTTGAAGCATGGTGGTGGCCTCATCATGTTATGGGTATGCTTTCCATTGGCAAGGATAAAAAGAAACAGAATAGAGCTAAATACAGGCAAAATCCTAGAGAAAAACCTGGTTCAGTCTGCTGTCCAACAGACACTGGAAGACAAATCGACCTTTCTGCAGGACAATAAACTAAAACACAAGGTCAAATATACACTGGAGTTGCTTACCTAGACGACATTGAATGTTCCTGAGTGGCCTAGTTACAGTTTTTACTTAAAATCGGCCTGATAATCTATGGCAAGACTTGAAAATGGCTGTCTAACAATGATCAACAACCAACCTGACAGAGTTTGATGAATTTTAAAAATGATGTGCAAATATTGTACAGTCTAGATGTGCAGAACTTACCCATATAGACTCACAGCTGTAATCGCTGCCAAACGTGATTCTAACATGTATTGACTCAGGGGTGTGAAGACTTACGTACATGAGATATTTCTGTATTTAAGTTTCAATACATTTGCAAAAATTTCTAAAAACACGATTTCACTTTGTCATTATGGGGTATTGTGTGTAGATGGGTGAGAAAAAAACATATTTAATCCATTTTGAATTCAGGTTGTAACACAACAACATTTTCAATAAGTCAAGGGGTATGAATAGTTTCTGAAGGCACTGTGTGTACAAATACATTTCATTATTACTAATGATTACAGCAGCAACACCATAGTCTCCTACACATCACAAAAATATGGTTTTGAATTTCTGTTTCTTTGGAATTGATATATACTGAATAAAAATATAAACGCAACCATTTCAAAGATTTTACTGAGTTACAGTTCATATAAGGAAATCGGTCAATTGAAATGGATTCATTAGGCCCTAATCTATGGATTTCACATGACTGGGAATACAGATATGAATCTGTTGATCACAGCTCCCTTAAAAAAAAATGGGCCTGACAATGAGTGAGGATCTCATCACGGTATTTCTGTGAATTAAAATTTCCATCGATAAAATGCAATTGTGTTAATTGTCCGTAGCTTATCCCTGCCCATACCATAACCCCACCGCCACCATGGGGCACTCTGTTCACAATGTTGACTTCAGCAAAATGCTCACCCACACTACACATGTTTTCCGCTTGTGAGGCCAGTTGGACATACATCCAAATTCTCTAAAATGATGTAGGCTTATGGTAGAGTAATGAACATTAAATAATTTGCCAACAGCTCTGGTGGACATTCCTGTACTCAGCATGCCAACTGCACACTCCCTCAAAACTTGAGACATCTGTGGCATTGTGTGGTGTGACAAAACTGCACATTTTACGTGGCCTTTTATTGTCCCCAGCACAAGGTGCACCTGTGTGATGATCATGCTGTTTAATTAGCTTCTTGATATGCCACACCTCTCAGGTGGATGGATTATCTTGGCAAAGGAGAAATGCTCACTAACCGTGATGTAAAAAAAACAAATTGTGCACAAACTTTGAGAGAAATACGCTTTTTGTGCGTTTGAAACATTTATGGGATCTTTTATTTCAGCTCATAAAACATGGCACCAACACTTTACATGTTGTGTTTATATTCTTGTTTAGTGTATATTTAAATTTTAATTTGGAGTAAGGCTAATTACGATCTGGAGGTTGGAAGGCTGTCTGAATCATAATTACATCACATGCCAAACTCTGAGGCTCATAATGAGGAAATAGTTGAGCGTGTTCCCATTGTACCAGATGTTTTTGGGTCCATTTAACAAGCACCATGCTAACACCTTTCAACCAGATGCTTTCAGGAACAATCCAATGATTAACTCTGGAATTCCAGATTTACAACATACAATGTCTCACATATCTATCTCCAATCTTGTGAGGATTTCAGGAATATTACCTTCTCTGTTGATTCGATTTGGAGTAAATCGAAGCCCGTGTTATAGCCTTGAAAAGTGTACAAATAATCAACAACAGAAGCCTTCCTTGAGTCGTTTCTTAGTTCATAAATTTGACATGAAGAGCATGATTATAAATGACTGACAGCAATAATCCCTTTTCAACCTAACCCTGCACTTTTGAGCATAAACTGTGAATGTGTACTAGTTCAATTGCATATATTAAGATTTATGAAATACTTGCTAACATTGTACTCTACAAAGGCACTCCATATACCATTGAGTAGAATGATTTACCTCATAGAAGAGGCACTGATATGAGATCATTAAAGAAGACTGTATTCTTACAGATCTGTGTGGCCTTGTCCAGTAGACTGGACGATATTGGAGTATCGACTGAATAGGTCTAACAAGTGGACATTGATATCGGCACACAAATGCATTTCCTGCAGCAGCAACATCAACGTAGATTGTGAATGAAATGCACACCCTCATTGTGCATATACAGCACACACTGGAGTAATTCAGATTCTGTTTAGGGACCTGGGGGCAAAATAGTATAATGACATAGAATGCAGAATTTGATCCATTCAAGCTCTTTGTCTTAATTTCCCTCTGTGTTTTCCCCGGTTGTCAAAAGCCTCAGTCTCAGGTCTTAGAGCCCCTGCAGTGATTAAGAAATATAACATTTGGTGCTCTCGATAGGCTTGTATGGCATGTGGGATCCACTGCTACTTTGAGGGAGATGGATTGTATTTGTTGTGATATTTTCTGGACTGGGAACTGGACTGAACTGGTTTTGTCTCAGGGGGTGGAGAGAAATAGAAGACGTAATTTCCATTGTCATAAAAGGTTAAGGACATGTTCTGTTTTTACTATAAAGCAATAGTCACAAGGGTCATTAAAAGTCCAGTACAACACTACAATGTAATGTATGCAGCCTTGGGCAAGGCAACTGGCAATATTGGTTGTTCTTTTCTCAGAATGTTCCATCTACATATACAGTTGAAGTCAGAAGTTTACATACACCTTAGCCAAATACATTTAAACCCAGTTTTTCACAATTCCTGACATTTAAGAGTAATAGTTAGTATATTACATTTACACAAATCATGAATGCTTTTAAAAACATATATATTTATTATTTTCCAAATAAACTCTATATTTCCATGGAAATACATGAGTAGCCATGAGAAAGACCCCCCCATGGCGCAATTGGGCGATGTAGGCTTGTACACCCAACCTTAACACACACACACACACACACACACACACACACACACACACACACACACACACACACACACACACACACACACACACACACACACACACGCACACACACAGACACACTCTCTCTGTGTGTCGTTACAGTAGGCTAACGTATGTCAATGGTTATAGGAACAGCAGTAACATCAGTCACAATTTAGGCTACCAACTGCCTAGCCAGGTGTAGCTCAATCTTGGGTGCAATGATCCCATTCCCGCACTGACTGTCTGTGTGGAGGCTAATTGATTTAACGTAACGTTAGCCTACATGCTACACTAGCAAAGTTATAAATTATATAGCCGTCGGCTATATTAGCCACGACTTACTGTTCTTTGTGCAGCTTACAATGACGAAGAAAGTTGTTGAGCCTCGTTCTGTCATTTGCTTCCTGCATGTTTTGCAAGTTTCAATCAGTTTTTTGTTGATACAGCATAGTCTTTATATCTGAGGTATCATCTTTCCAAGGGCTCCATCTGAATTCACCCGCCGACGTTCCTCTGCACTGCCACACACAACTTTTTCTCAGCTGGCACAATTTGATTGGCTGCTGTCCGATTCAAACTGTAATCCGTTAAATGAAGAGTTGATGCGCTGCACACTTTTTTTTAATAGCATACTTTCTTATATTTGGGCTTGGAGAGGGTATCAAGTCATTTTGAGTCAAAAGGCTCAAGTCCAAGTTAAGTCACGAGTCATTGGTGTTAAAGTCAAAGTCGAGTTGCAAGTCATCATATTTGTGACTCGAGTCCAAGTCAAGTGACACCTCTGACAATAAGTTGGGTGAATTTTGGCCCATTCCTCCTGACAGAGCTGGTGTAACTGAGTCAGGTTTGTAGGCCTACTTGCTCGCACACACTTTTTCAGTTCTGCCCACATATTTTCTATAGGCTTGAGGTCAGGGCTTTGTGATGGCCACTCCAATAACTTGACTTTGTGTCCTTAAGCCATTTTGCCACAACTTTGGAAGTATGCTTGAGGTCATTGTTCGTTTGGAAGACCCATTTGCGACCAAGCTTTAACTTAACAAGACTGATGTCTTGAGATGTTGCTTCAATATATCCACACAATTTTCCTGCTTCATGATGCCATCTATTTTGTGAAGTGCACCAGTCCCTCCTGCAGCGAAGCACCCCCACAACATGATGCTGCCACCCCCCTGCTTCACAGTTGGGATGGTGTTCTTCGGGTTGCAAGCCTCCCCCTTTTTCCTCCAAACATAATGATGGTCATTATGGCCATTCTTCCTTGCTGAGCGGCCTTTCAGATTATGTTGATATAGGACTCCTTTAACTGTGGATATAGATACTTTGTACCTGCGTCCCCCAGTATCTTCACAAAGAACTTTGCTGTTGTTCTTGGATTGATTTTCACTTTTCGCACCAAAGTATGTTCATCTCTAGGAGACCTTCCGGAGCTCCTTCCAGAGCGGTATGACGGCTGCATGGTCCCATGGTGCAGATGAACGTGGTACCTTCTGGCATTTGGAAATTGCTCCCAAGGATGAACCAGGCTTGTGGAGGTGTACACTTTTTTTTCTGAGGTCTTGGCTGATTTCTTTTGATTTTCCTATGATGTCAAGCAAAGAGGCACTGAGTATGAAGGTAGGCCTTGAAATGCATCCACAGGTACACCTCCAATTGACTCGAATTGGCCAATCTGAAGTTTCTAAAGCTATGACATAATTTTCTGGAATTTTCCAATCTGTTTAAAGGCACAGTCAACTTGGTGTAAGTAAACTTCACTGGAATTGTGATACAGTGAATTATAAGTGAAATAATCTGTCTGTAAGCAATTGTTGGAAAAATTACTTGTCTCATGCACAAAGTAGATGTCCTAACCGACTTGCCAAAACTATAGTTTGTTAACAAGAAATGTGTTGAGTGGTTGAAAAATGAGTTTAAATGACTCCAACCTAAGTGTATGTAAACTTTCGACTTCAACTGTATAATAGCTTTCCACTTCCGACAAGTTAATTTGACAAATGTGTTTTCAGAAATGTCGTCTGAAAATGATCCAGGTTATGATCATGCAGAAAGTGTTAAAGTAAACCAAATCACTGTGTTTCCCCTTCATAGGCAATCTGCACCACAAGCATACGGTGGTTCAGACAGCCCTGAAAAGTTCATCTTAGACAACATGTCACTTATCTCTGCTGATTCATGCTGTTATCTGAGGATGGGCTTGTCAGATAGCTGGAATACTCATGTTACCTCAAACGAAGCATCAAACAGATAAAGCGTCAATGCAGGACTAAGATTGAATCCAACTACACCGGCTCTGATACTTGTCGGATACTGTACTGTCTGAACCTTATTCAATTGGTTTAGGATTAGATTTACACGCACATATGCAATACTGTACTGTCTGAAACTTATTCAATTGGTTTAGGATTAGATTTAAACGCATAAATGCACGAATGTATGCATGTATGCGCGTAGGCACACACACACACACAGACACACACACACTAACTATAACGAACCGCATATGTTTCAACTTTATTATGCCAACATCCCCATTTCAAAACGATTTCTCACCCTTTTTCCATTGCGTTAGATTCTTATCAAACAGGTTAATGAGAAGTTACAAAGGTAACAAAAATCCCCATTGAATCCAAAGTCATGGCATTGGAACGTGTATACTAAACGGCTGGTGCATCCAAAAACAGCAATTTTATGTCAAACAGTAAACATTTAGCCTTATTTAGACATAGCACTGATAGTTTAAGCTATGTTTGGTAACTGAGATCCTCCTTAGGGAGGGGAATACTTGGTAGACTCTATTGGCCCCTCTCCCCATCTGGCTCAGAGGTAGCTCTCAGTCGCTTGTCAAGTAAACAATCCATTTTGATATTTACATTCCACCAATTATAAGTACTGTATCACTGGGCTCAGAAGAAGCTAGACACATGTTGTGACTGGATTGCTGGTTTCCCAGGTCCCCAATTCATACCCCATGACACAATTGTGTACTATGATAGAATTGTTATCTATTAAACCACATATTTCAAGAGGTTGGCTAAAGAGACTTTTATCTGGGCTCCCTCATTTTATATGATCTCCCTTTAGGTATGACTGGTCCAGGTTGCGGTGAGGGTCTTGGTCTGGCTAATCATGGGCGCGAAGGTTAACTAGGGACTATCTGTGATGACGTGCAGATTGTACCACTGTGAGTGGGGAGCATGGAGGGATTGTTGCTGGTGCCACTGCCAGTGTGGGTATTCATTTCCTGACTCAGGCATGCATTCCTTGTTAATGATGCCCACGATGTTGCTATGCTTGCTGTTGTCAGTTGTTTTGGTTCTAGATTAGGTATTTTTGGAGGCTCTTAAAATGTAGTCGGTCAATGTTTATAGCTTTCCATTTCAGTTTTGCCAGGCCGTCATTGTAAATAAATATGCTCTTATTTACTAAGTGTTCTTAGCCTGGTTAAATACAATAAACAAATAACAAGTACTAAATCTACTACTGGATATGGTTGCTGTCCAGCTAATGTAGTATGTTATAGGATGGGAGCAGTTGTAGTGATGTGACAGCCAGACAGATGCTTACCCCAATGCTCTTTCCAGTCTGCTGAATGCTGGATGGAAAAGGCCAGGGGATTGCAACATCTTAAGCATTGGTCCTTATATCCTTCCTGTTTGGCCCTGTCCGGGGGTGTCTTCGGATGGGGCCACAGTGTCTCCTGACCCCTCCTGTCTCAGCCTCCAGTATTTATGTTGCAGTAGTTTATGTGTCGGGGGGCTAGGGTCAGTTTGTTATATCTGGGGTACTTCTCCTGTCCTATTCGGTGTCCTGTGTGAATTTAAGTGTGCTCTCTCTAATTCTCTCTTTCTTTCTCTCTCTCGGAGGACCTGAGCCCTAGGACCATGCCTCAGGACTACCTGACATGATGACTCCTTGCTGTCCCCAGTCCACCTGGCCGTGCTGCTGCTCCAGTTTCAACTGTTATGCCTTATTATTATACGACCATGCTGGTCATTTATGAACATTTGAACATCTTGGCCATGTTCTGTTATAATCTCCACCCGGCACAGCCAGAAGAGGACTGGCCACCCCACATAGCCTGGTTCCTCTCTAGGTTTCTTCCTAGGTTTTGGCCTTTCTAGGGAGTTTTTCCTAACCACCGTGCTTCTACACCTGCATTGCTTGCTGTTTGGGGTTTTAGGCTGGGTTTCTGTACAGCACTTTTAGATATCAGCTGATGTACGAAGGGCTATATAAATACATTTGATTTTATTTTATTTGGTCTGGTCTTCAACCCTGGTCCTGGTTAGTGATTTGTGGAATCCGGTTTTATGTAGTGTTGGGTAATACTGAGCAAGAACCAAAGCCTGCAAATCCTGAAGCTTCAAAAAAGCCCACTGAAGTGAAATGTTATGAAAGTTATTTCATAGACCAGCTGCCTTGAGGAACATGATGTGAGAAAGAAATATCTCAGTGTTGCTTGCCAACCTAATCATGTTGTGTAAAAATGAGTTGGTTATGAAATAAACATAATCATTTATGCAGAGTTACATGTGTTTCAGTAGCACTGTGATCTTATATTGAGCAGTAGACAAGATGGCGCCGGAGAACAAGACTGACGTTCTACATATTCCTAACCAATTATGTTTTGTTTTTTGTGTCTTTGCGTTGTTTGTAACTTATTTTGTAACTTATTTTGTACATGTTGCTGCTACCGTCTCTTATGACTGAAAATAACTTCTGGACATCAGAACTGCGATTATTCACTACAGACTGGCAAAATCCTTTTTTTCCTTTAACGAGTCCGACGAGCCAGACGTGAATGCTTTTCCGGGAACAGGCCCAAATCCCCATCATTTGAGTGAAGAGAAGGCGGAGAAAAAGGGGCCAGAGGGCAGGCTGCCTTCTGAGAATTCGTAGGCGGTCGAATAAACCACTACTTCCTTCCATTCTGCTAGCAAACGTGCAATATTATGATAATAAAAATCGATGACCTACGCAGAAGAGTAAACTACCAACGGGACATTCAAAACTGTAATATCTTATGCTTTACGGAGTCGTGGCTGAACAGCAACAATATCAACATACAGCTGGCTGGTTATATACTGTATCGGCAGGATAGAACAGCGACGTCTGGTAAGACAAGGGGCGGCGGACTATTTATTTTTGTAAATAACAGCTGGTGCACGATATCTAAGGAAGTCTCAAGGTTTTGCTCGCCTGAGGTAGAGTATCTAATGATAAGCTGTAAACCACACTATCTACCTAGAGAGTTTTCATCTGTATTTTTAATAGCTGTCTACATACTATCACAGACGGATGCTGGCATTAAGACCGCACTGAATGAGCAGTATTCCACCATAAGAAAACGGGAAAACACTCACCCAGAGGCGGTGCTCCTAGTAGCCGGGGACTTTAATGCAGGGAAACTTAAATCCGCATTACCAAATTTCTATCAGCATGTTAAATGTGCAACCAGAGGGAAAAAAACTACTACAAAGGGAAAAAACGACTACAAAAACAGACTACAAACGGAAGCACAGCCAAGAGCTGTCCGGTGACACGAGCCTAACAGACGAGCTAAATAACTTCTATGTTCACTTCGAGGCAAATAACACTGAAACATGTATGAGAGCAGCAGCTGTTCCGGAAAACTTTGTGATCACGCTCTCCGCAGCCGTGAAGTGCTTTGAAAGGCTGGTCATGACTCACATCAACACCATTATCCCAGAAACCCTATAGACCCACTCAAATTTGCATACTGCCCTAACAGATCCACAGATGTTGGAATCTCTATTGAACTCTACACTGCCCTTTCCCACCTGGACAAAAGGAACACTTATGTGAGAATGCTATTCATTGACTACAGCTCAGCATTCAAAACCATAGTGCCCTCAAAGCTCATCAATAAGCTAAGGACCCTGGGACTAAAAACCTGCCTCTGCAACTGGATCCTGGACTTCCTGACGGGTCGCCCCCAGGTGGTAAGGGTAGGTAACAACACATTCGCCACAGTGATCCTCAACACAGGGGCCCTTAGTGATGCGTGCTCAGTTCCCTCATGTACTCCCTGTTCACTCATGACTGCATGGCCAGGCACGACTCCAACACCATCATTAAGTTTGCCAATGACTCAATAGTGGGCCTGATCACCGACAACAACGAGACAGCCTATAGGGAGGAGGTCAGAGACCTGGCCGTGTGGTGCCAGGATAACAACCTCTCCCTCAACATGATCAAGACAAAGGAGATGATTGTGGACTACAGAATAAAGAGGACTGAGCACTCCCCCATTCTCATCAACGGGGCTGTAGTGGAGCAGGTTGAGAGCTCCGCATCACCAACAAACTAACATGGTCCAAGCACACCAAGGCAGTTGTGAATAGGGCATGACAAAACATATCCCCCCAGGAGACAGAAAAGATTTGGCATAGGTCCTCAGATCCTCAAAAGGTTCTACAGCTGCACCATCGAGAGCATCCTGACTGGTTGCATCACTGCCTGGTATGGCAAATGCTCTGCCTCCAACCACAAGGCACTATAGACTGTAGTGCGTATGGCCCAGTACATCACTGGGGCCAAGCTTCCTGCCATCCAGGACCTCTATACCAGGCGGTGTCAGAGGAAGGCCCTAAAAATTCCTGCCTCCCTAGTATTAGACTGTTCTCTCTTCTACCGCACGGCAAGCAGTACCGGAGAGCCAAGTCTAGGTCCAAGAGGCTACTAAACAGCTTCCACCCCCAAACCATAAGACTCCTGAACATCTAATCAAATGGCTACCCAGACTATTTGCATACCCCCCTTTTTTACACCACTGCTACTCTCTGTTGTTATCATCTATGCATGGTCACAATAACTCTACCTACATGGACATATTACCTCAAATAACCGGTGTCCCCGCACATTGACTCTGTATCGGTAACCCCCTGAATATAGTCTTGCTATTGTTATTTTGCTGCTGCCTTTTAATTACTTTTTACTTGTATTTCTTATTCATATCTATTTTTTTTAAACTGCATTGTCTGTTAGGGGCTCATAAGTAAGCATTTCACAGTAAGGTGCTGCTGTATTCGGCACATGTGACTAATGCAATTTGATTTGACTGTATAATTGACAGGTTACATCGCCATTGGTGGATTCACTTGATTTGGCAAACATGTAAACAGAGAACCCAACAAATCAATCGCACTTACCCAGTCAGTTTGAGTCTGTGAGCATTACTGGGGTGGAATCATAGAAAAACATAATCTCATTCTAGTTCTATGGCTGGAGCTGCCAGAAAATAGCCAGATAAATATGAAATAATTGGTAACTAATTTAGTTAATTGCATAATGTTTTCCAGCGTATCTGTACTTATTTGCCCTGCCCTCTTTTGAAAGCATATTGATAGTTCCCAGTGGCGACCCGTCATTCAGGGCAGGTGGGGCAGAGCCATGGTCTCTTTTTTGTTTTCTTCAGTAAGGCATCTCCAAAATGCAGAGGTTTCAGCCTAGCTCGGTGTTTTCTGTGGTGGTGGTGGGGCAAGGCAGCAGGAAATACGTAGCGTTACGCCGTGATTGGCTCAGTGTTCTGTCACTCATGGGGAAACTATGTCACCGTGAAGTGTAAAAAGAGACCTCGAAAATGTTAGCCCTTTGGCTGCTGACATTAGAAGTGCCCATCCAAGAAGGCTCAAGGTCATTGGCCACAGATAAAATGACGCCAAATCACGTTATATGTACAGTAGCTTTGATTGGACTGATTATGTTAACATCATACTTTCAACATTTTTGCTGGCAGTCATCATCATGAAACAAGTCGACAATCTACTGGCAAATCCTTTTCAATTCTTGACATATGAAGATAAATCATGAAGAGAAATGATAGATAAAACGTATCAGTGCTCATCGGCCATTGGACATAAACATTACACAATCCCAAATTCAACAATGAGTGGTTTGGAAGGTGAGACCAAAGATGTATTGTATGCTACTGCATAAATTATGTAACATGTCAGGGAGATATGTATACTGTAGCTAAGAAAGTAATAACGTCTCAAAGAAATGTAGGTAAATGCATAATGTTTTCCAGCTTATCTGTACTCTATTTGCCCTGCCCTCTTTTGAAAGCATATTGATAATTCCCAGTGGCGACACGTTTCAAAGAAAAAGCCATATCTCAGACTGGCCAATAAAAAGAGAAGATTAAGATTGGCAAAGAACACAGACACTGCACAGAGGAACTCTGCCTAGAAGGCCAGCATCCTGGAGTTGCCTCTTCACTGTTGACGTTGAGACGGGTGTTTTGTGGGTTCTATTTAATGAAGCTGCCAGTTGAGGACTTGTGAGGCGTCTGTTTCTCAAACTAGACACTCTAATGTACTTGTCCTCTTGCTCAGTTGTGCACCGGGGCCTCCCACTCTTTCTATTCTGGTTAAGGCCAGTTTGCACTTTTCTGTGAAGGGAGTAGTACACAGCGTTGTACGAGATCTTCAGTTTCTTGGCAATTTCTCACATGGAATAGCCTTCATTTCTCAGAACAAGAATAGACTGACGAGTTTCAGAAGAAATTACTTTGTTTCTGGACATTTTGAGCCTGTAATCGAACCCACAAATGCTGATGCTCCAGATACTCAACTAGTCTAAGGCCAGTTTTATTGCTTCTTTAATCAGAACAACCGTTTTCAGCTGAGCTAACATAATTGAAAATGGCTTTTCATGTGATCAATTAGCCTTTTAAAATGATAAACTTGGATTATCTACCACAACGTGCCATTGGAACACAGGGGTGATGGTTGCTGATAATGGGCCTCTGTATGCCTATGTAGATATTCCATATAAAAATCAGCCGTTTCCAGGTACAATAGTCATTTACAATATTAACTATGTCTACACTGTATTTCTGATCAATTTGATGTTATTTTAATGGACAAAAAATGTGCTTTTCTTTCAAAAACAAAGACATTGATAAGTGACCCTAGAATTCTGAACGGTAGTGTATGTTGTGTAGTAAGCTGTTAGTAGCCCATGTGCCTCACACTAATCATCTGGTCCCTTTTCCACTCTTAATTAGCCTATAGCCTGTTTTAGAGAATGGTAATCATCGAATATTGTACGAGCTTTCATTGTCTGCTTATATGCCCCCGTTGTTTAGCCTAAGGTTCTGACTTGGTGTACAGTGAGAATACTGTAAGAACGGCCCATGTTCTGAATTCTGTCGCTGTACATTTCAAAAGTGCTGAACAAATAGTTATATTAACAACGTCCGTCCTAGCTTTGTCATTAATGTCTAAATCAAAATTACGGACTGCCTCTTATCAGCTCGTCGTTCCCTTATGCCATAGTTTGTACATCTTAATTGCCAGTAGAAACCACATTTGTTTAAACAAGTCAGCCATATCAGCGTTTTTTTAAAGGCAGTTAATGAGGCTGAATGAACAATTTCGCTGCCAGACAAGGATCCGCTGATAGCCAGGTGTAGCAGTGGTAAGGTGTTGGGACTGCTGTTGGGACTCTGTTGGGACAGCTGTATGTAGGCCCTAACAGTTTGTGGGCACCGTTTGTCACCGTTATAGTGCAATTAATGTATTGTTTAGTGTTGTGTTGTGTAGTGGCTTTGCTGGCATGCAAAATAAAAAATAAAAAAAATGTTTTAATTTGCCCCACCAAGATGTTACATGTTAAAATCGCCACTGATAGTTCCAAAGCTTGATAATTTAAATCGAAAAATGTATATGTAACATGTCTTCAAAATCAATGTCAGTACAGCAGATGGTAAGCGAGACATTGATGTCGATGTTTTGGCTATCACGTATCTGTCAGTCTCCTTATTTCATCATCATGTGAGTCTGAACCATTAGCAAGTATTGTTGTAACCTTTAGAGTGTCCACAGACACTGATTGAAAGTGAGGCGTGTTTGGGGAGGAAGCAGAGATGCCCCAGGGAAGCGTGCCAATATGGCATATTGAGGGGAGAGAGTGGGCGGTGGGGGTCGGGTGGCATGTCTACGGGAGAGAGGGGAGAGAGGGGATGGTGGTGGATGACATGGCGAGGGAAGAGAGGGGTGGGGGTGATGAGGGGGTGGAGCACACCCACTCAATGATGGCAGTGGAGGAGTTCAAAGAGGGTTGATAGGGTAGACTGATTGATGTCATTTCAGGTGGTAGACTGATTGATGTCATTTCAGGAGGTAAACCGATTGAGGTCATTTCAGGAGGTAGACTGAGGTCATTTCAGGAGGTAGACTGATTGAAGTCAGGAGGTAGACTGATTGAGGTAATTTCAGGAGGTAGACTGAATGAGGTCATTTCAGGAGGTAGACGGATTGCGATCATTTCATGAGGTAGACTGAGAATACATGTATTTAATAATGACAACAATTCCTTTAATTTAATCCCGTTTTATCTTGTAAAAAAAGTTGAAAAATTATCAAAAATGAGTGCAACAATTTTTGTCTCCAACAAAAAACAAAGCCAAAGAGTTTAAAGGGGAATTTCACCCTGGGGGAATCTGGGTTTGCTTTAATCATGTCCGAGGACTTTCTAGGTCTGTGAGATATGTTTCACACATAATTGCCCAGGAGGAAGGCAGGTCTGGGCTTTGCGCGCTGAATGATATACCCTATGATGGCTTTGTCCTTGTTCAATCGAGCCATTGGACGTCTTTCAGTGATGTTCCTATCAGCAAATGTATTGCTTAATATACAAGCTGAAATGTTTTTCAATCTTTGAAAGACTACAACTCATGTGGGGCAGTGCTTTGTGCTCTGGCCCTGTCCCTCCCCAATGCAGGCGCCTTTGAAAGGGAAGCGGACACTAACAGCACAATCCTTTGGGCAAAAGTAAAAGAACTGACCAGACCACAAAAACGTCAAGTGATTCCTCTCATCAACACAGCTTTTTTTTATTGCTACATGGTGACATTCAACCTTACATGTTTCAACTGGAATATAGCGAAGAGGATTCGGAACAAAGCATTGAATTTAGCTCGATGCTCAGCCAATGCCAGCACCAAGAGGGTAGATTACAAATATTGTGGCTAGCTAAGTAAGTTATTTTTCCTGCAAGTCAACTAGCTAGCTAGTTAACTTTAGTTTATCTACTGAAACCCATATTGTGTATTGCTTGCTAACACACTACTGTGTTACAGTGGGGGGACATCTAATTATTTTTTATGTTTGCTAACTTAGGTAGCTAGGCTAAGTAAGCTAGACAACTACAGGTAGCCATATCTATGACTAAAAATAAAATAGGTTTTATAATCGAACATCTATTTTTAGTCATAAATATGGCTACTAAACAGCAAGCTATACCGTTAATGTCACGCCCTGACCTTAGATATATTTTTCTATATATTTTGGTTAGGTCAGGGTGTGACTAGGGTGGGTACTCAAGTTTTTTTTATGTCTAGGGTTTTTTGTATGTCTATATTGGCCTGATATGGTTCCCAATCAGAGACAGCTGTTTATCGTTGTCTGATTGGGGATCATATTTAGGTAGCCATTTTCCTCATTTGTGTTGTGGGATCTTGTCTATGTATAGTTGTCTTAGTGCACATCAGTAACACTAACAATAACACAACAATTTAACTGTTGTAAATCTCAAACTGATAAACTGGTTTTACTATGAAAATATTTGCCTACGCATGCCTGTTTTAAACATGGCTGTAGCTAGATACTGTCTGCCTACTTACCTAGGTACATTTGTACAGTCTGGTCAATGTGCAAAGGTTGAGGGTTAGGCCATATTTCTTTCTATTAGGTTATTGTTCTAAATGTAATCTCTGTGCCTATGCACATGTACTGTATACATGTTCAACTAGTCTACCCTAATAGTGTTATGCTGATACAGTTCAACTGTCATTCAAACTGTGCAATGGAGTATAATTCATTATCTTTTTTTGTCTTACAGACAATACTTTGTAGTGTCTGGGCTTCTTTCTGGAGTGGATTCTTGGAGAGAAACATAATTAATTTGCCTGCATGTCATTGTAGCAGAACTGTATCCCGTGAACTGAATCCCTCTCGATGGATTGGACATTATGTTGGATTTCATGCAGAAGATTACTCAAAACGAGCTGAATGGCAGTCTGATCATGACAATGTTCCTCCCACAGCTGTACAAGTGTTCCCTGAACTTACTGTACAGTATGTTTATTTGGAATGGCAATTTCATCATGACCATCTCTCCCAGCATCTGTTGATCACTAGTTCTCTTAACTAGATTGTTACACCAGATAATGTGATTTAACACGTTTTTTTGTATGTTAGTTTTACCATATAACATTCTTGTTGAATACCCAGTTCTCTTTTTGAGTTAGTATTAAATACTGTACACTCCCCTGTATTTTAGATTTTGACAAATAACAATTATTTTAATATATCTGTAACGGTTTTCTTCCTCTTCTGAGGAGGAGTAGGAAGGATCGGACCAATATGCAGCGTGGTAAGTTTTCGTCACTTTATTAAACTGAACTGAACACTACAATACAAAGTAAACAAAAAGAACAACCGAAACAGTTCCGTCTGGTAACTAATACAAAGACAGAAAACAACTACCCACAAATCATAGTGGGAAAACAGGCTGCCTAAGTATGGTTCTCAAGCAGAGACAACGATAAACAGCTGACTCTGATTGGGAACCATACCAGGCCAAACACAGAAATACAAAAACATAGAACACATAGAATGCCCACCCCAACTCACGCCCAGACCAAACGAAAATAGAGACATAAAAAAGACCACCTCCAGGTATCGACGGCAAGCAGATCACCACGGTATAGACTCGGACAGAAGGTATGGCTATCCACCCGGGATCTGCCCCTCCGGATTACAACCCACAAACTCTCCCCACGGTTTATTGGCCCGTTTCCCATCTCTAAAATGAGATGGGAAACGGGTGACACCCTCCAGGTGTCACCCATCTTCCCCATTATCCCCTGTGTATTTATACCTGTGTTCTCTATTTGTCTGTTGCCAGTTTGTCTTGTTTGTCAAGTCAACCAGCTTCTCCCCAGTCTTTCTTTTTCTCTCCCTCCTGGCTTTGAACCTTGCCTGTCCCGTCTCTGAGCCCGCCTGCCTGACCACTTTGCCTGCCCCAGACCCTGAGCCTGCCTGCCATCCTATACCTTTCCCCCACTACTCTGGTTATCAACTCCTACCTGCCTCGTCCTGTCGTTTGCCTGCCCTGTTACCAAAATAAACATTGTTACACCGACACAGTCTGCATCTGGGTCTTACCTTCAAACCTGATACATAATGTTGCTGATATAGTCATGACTATATGCCGGGGCAGAGCCAGGGTGAAATTCCCCTTTAAGTGGAGCCTGGGTTTTTACCTTCTCTTCAGGAAACAATACTGTTCATAAACCCATGCAAAAGTCACTCATAAATTCAACGGAATGGATCCTTCATTGAACCATATATCGAAAAGACATTAAATGAGATATTCCTCATAAACTAACTTCAAACAGACTAGCCAGAGAGGGAGACATTGAGATGCAGTCTCTGCGTGCTATGGATGAAGATGTGGGGTGTAGTTCTAGTGCACGATATTCCTGAGCTGCTCTGCACCTGCAGTCTGAGAGTACATCTTCCTGGTTCAACTCAGCAGACAGTCAGCATTGAGAACCTTCTTTGTTGAGGATTGCACGTGTTTATTCTAGTCTGGGTCCCATATCATTTTGTGCCGTATAGCCAACTCCTATACTGTAGTAGTTGTCATGCCAAACAATGACCATCTAGTTGGCAATACAGCAGAAACAGATCTGGGACCAGGCTAATGTTGTTCTGAATGACACATTTCACCCATGCACCCAAGTCATGAACTTTGTGAGGGGGAGTAACTGCAGTGATTTTCTTTGGGTTTCAACCAAAAAGGGGATTTCTCTCTAACTCCCCAATGCTTTAAGGCCCGGAGTTAAGCGTGCGTAAGTGGAACGTATTTTCCTTTTATTGATTTTCTCTATACGTATTCTGATCTTAAACTTAAGCATGAGAATAGCATGCTATTCACCCACTATTCATTAGGAATGTCTACATATACACTGTATTCTGACCTAGACTTAATTCCCTCATAATTCCACCACTTTTATGCCTGAGGAAACCATTAATAATGCCGAGAAAGTCTACCCGTTCCAAGTGAAAAAAGCATCTAATGTATTCTTTTTTTTGATAGAAATAAAGCATTCTTCATGCACTGTAGTTTATAAGGTCTACTGATAAGAGCTAGGTAAATTAGTAATCCATTTGGAGAAGGGGATTGTAAATACCCATAGCAATTGTTTTAGATGATTTTTCCTGATGATCCCTGGAGACGAATGTGAAAACAACCATATGGAAGCAGACTGAAAATCATATCAACATGACATATATAGCGTTCTCTTTTCCACAGTGAGAGAGGATATATTTAGCTGTGCGATTGGTCTGAAATATGGTCCAACCAGCAAGTGTTTCACTAGGAAAATATTCTCAATCCCTTGCTGAATGAAACCTAAAGCTAGCAACATCAAAGCAACTTTGTAACGACAGACCCACCAGTGTTTTCAAATTTGCGCTCCTGCGTAGACCAGCTGTCACACAGACAGGCAGACGCACAGACGGACTGACAGCCAGGAGCCAGTATTATTAACAGGTACGACATGCATTCGTCAGCTAAATGGCCTGTTTATTCTGTATATCTCAACTCTCATTTATGAGTCTCGTTTGTAATGAGAGGGATAGCTACTGTACATATGTATTGTTGCTGTGTTGCTGTAGTCGTGGATGGATCGGAGGGACAGATAGAACATGCACAAGATCAATTATCAATAGGCCTGTGCATCATAATTACCTGGAGAAATCTGATCTGTAATTTGTACACAAAGCTGCTGTACTTGTAATTTGTAAAACCTTTATTCCTTTTTGAAGTGATCCAAATGGCCAATTCATCTTTCATCTATACATTTCGAAGTATGTGGACACCTGCTCATTGAACGTCTCATTCCAAAATCATAGGCATTAACATGGAGTTGGTCCCCCATTTGCTGCTCTAACAGCCTCCACTCTTCTGGGAAGGATTTCCACTAGATGTTGGAACATTGCTAAAGGGACTTGCTTCCATTCATCCACAAGAACATTAGTGATGTCGGGCACTGACATTGGGCAATTAGGCCTGGCTCGCAGTCGGCGTTCCAATTCATCCCAAAGGTGCTCGATAGGGTTGATGTCATTGCTCTGTGCAGGCCAGTCAAGTTCTTCCACTCTGATCTCAACAAACCATTTCTGTATGGACCTCACTTTGTACACAGGGACATTGTCATGCTGAAACAGGAAAGGGCCTTTCCCAAACTGTTGCCACAAAGTCATGTCTGTAAGGGCTCTCGTTTGTAGAATGAAGAGTGGACCAAGGCGCAGAGTGGTAGGCGTACATCGTCTTTTTATTGATGACACCAAAACAAAAATAACAAAGACAAAAAACGAAAGCGCACAGTTCTGTAAGGCTAAGAAACTAAACAGAAAACAAGATCCCACAAAAACCCAAAATGAACTTATATATGATCCCCAATCAGAGACAACGATAGACAGCTCGGATTGGGAACCACACTCGGCCAAAAACAAAGAAATAGAAAACATAGACTTTCCCACACGAGTCACACCCTGACCTAACCAAACATAGAGAATACTAAGGATCTCTAAGGTCAGGGTGTGACAATGTCTTTGTATGCTGTATCGTTCCCTTTACTGGAACTAAGGGGCCTAGCCCAAACCATTGAAACCAGCCCCATACCATAATTCCTACTCACTAAACTTTACAGTTGGCACTATGCAGGTAGCATTCTCCTGGCATCCGCCAAACCCAGATTCATCATTCCAGAAAACGCATTTCCACTGCTCCAGAGTCCAATGGCGGTGAGTATTATACCACTTCAGCCAGCTCTTGGCATTGCATTGGTGATCTTAGGCGTGTGTGTGGCTTCTCGGCCATGGAAACCTATTTCATGAATTATTTTATTTATTATTTTCACCATGAAAAGCCCATTGACACCCAGAGTCTCTTTTTTCAAGGGAGACCTGGCCAAGAAGGCAGCAACAATCAATATATTACAGAATTAAAACATACAACAAATACACTACAACAACAAGATCCAGCCTAAAAATAGAATTTACACTCCTCTGTAACAGAGTCCCCCATCAATATGGTTAATTCATTCAGTGGCACTAACACATCTAGATGAAGCATGGATTGTAGACTATTCCATGCCTCTGGTGCACAAGACGAGAAGGCAGTCTTGCCTAATACTGGTAGCAACCACCTAGCAGACCGGGTATGGTAACTGCTGGTGGTGAAGGAGACCAGGCTGCAGAGGTAAAGAGGGAGTTTACCCAAAATGTCTCTGTAGATGAACACATACAAATGTAGCTTTCTGCGTGTATAAAGTGAAGTGCAACCTACCATTTGGTACAAGGTGCAATGGTGGGTGAGTGACTTGGCATTTGTAATAAAGAGCAAGGATGCATGATAAACAGAGTCCAGTCACTTTAAGACGGAGGAGGCTGCATGCATATACAACAAGTCACCATAATCAATTACAGAGAGAAAAGTGGCCTGAACAAGCTTCTTTCTAGCCGTAAGTGGGAAGCAAGCCTTATTATGAAAATAAAAACACAATTTTAATTTAAGCTTCCTCGCAAGATTATCCATATGAACTTTAAAGGACAACTTGTCATCCAAACATATACAGTGTGGCAAAAAAGTATTTTGTCAGCCACCAATTGTGCAAGTTCTCCCACTTAAAAAGATGAGAGAGGCCTGTAAATTTTCATCATAGGTACACTTCAACTATGACAGACAAAATGAGGGAAAAAAATCCAGAAAATCACATTATAGGAGTTTTAATGAATTTATTTGCAAATTATGGTGGGAAATAAGTATTTGGTCAATAACAAAAGATGATCTCAATACTTTGTTATATACCCTTTGTTGGCAATGACAGAGGTCAAACATTTTCCGTAAGTCTTCACAAGGTTTTCACACACTGTTGCTGGTATTTTGGCCCATTCCTCCATGCAGATCTCCTCTAGAGCAGTGATGTTTTGGGGCTGTTGCTGGGCAACACGGACTTTCAACTCCCTCTAAAGATTTTCTATGGGGATGAGATCTGAAGACTGGCTAGGTATGGTGTTCTTTGGATGCAACTCAGCATTCTTTGTCCTCCAAACACGATGAATTGAGTTTTTACCAAAAAGTTATATTTTGGTTCCATCTGACCATATGACATTCTCCCAATCCTCTTCTGGATCATCCAAATGCTCTCTCGCAAACTTCAGACGGGCCTGGACATGTACTGGCTTAAGCAGGGGGACACGTCTGGCACTGCAGGATTTGAGTCCCTGGCGGCGTAGTGTGTTACTGATGGTAGGCTTTGTTACTTTGGTCCCAGCTCTCTGCAGGTCATTCACTAGGTCCCCCCGTGTGGTTCTGGGATTTTTGCTCACCGTTCTTGTGATAATTTTGACCCCACGGGGTGAGATCTTGCGTGGAGCCCCAGATCGAGGGAGATTATCAGTGGTCTTGTATGTCTTCCATTTCCTAATAATTGCTCCCACAGTTGATTTCTTCAAACCAAGCTGCTTACCTATTGCAGATTCAGTCTTCCCAGCCTGGTGCAGGTCTACAATTTTGTTTCTGGTGTCCTTTGACAGCTCTTTGGTCTTGGCCATAGTGGAGTTTGGAGTGTGACTGTTTGAGGTTGTGGACAGGTGTCTTTTATACTGATAACAAGTTCAAACAGGTGCCATTAATACAGGTAACGAGAGGAGGACAGAGGAGCCTCAAACCTCTTGGTGTTAGGGGGCAGTATTTTCATTTTTGGAAAAAAAACATTCCCGTTTTAAACGGGATATTTTGTCAGGAAAAGATGCTAGAATATGCATATAATTGACGGCTTTGGATAGAAAACACTCTAACGTTTCCAAAACTGTAAAGATATTGTCTGTGAGTATAACAGAACTGATGTTGCAGGCGAAAGCCTGAGAAAAATCCAATCCGGAAGTGCCCCAGGTTTTGAAAGCGCTGCATTCCAATGACTCCCTATTCAGCTGTGAATGTACCATCAACGAGCTTACGCTTTCTACGTATTCCCCAAGGTGTCTACAGCATTGTGACGTAGTTTTACGCATTTCTGTTGAAGAATAGCCATAGGCGGCCACATTGCGTAAGTGGTCACATGGTGGATCCGAGAGAGATTCTCGCGTAAAATACAGAGGTAGCCATTATTCCAATCGGTCCTAGTGAAAAACGAATTGTCCCGACGGATATATTATCAAATAGATAATATATTAGAAAAACACCTTGAGGATGGATTCTTAACAACATTTGCCATGTTTCTGTCGATATTATGGAGCTAATTTGGAATATTTTGTGGTGACCGCAATTTCCCGGGCGATTTTCCAGCCAAACGTGAAGAACAAACGGAGCTATTTCACCTACAAAAATAATATTTTGGGAAAAAATGAACTTTGGCTGTCTACCTGGGAGTCTCGTGAGTGAAAACATCCGAAGTTCATCAAAGGTAAATTATTTAATTTGATTGCTTTTCTGATTTCCGTGACAAGGTTGCCTGCTGCTAGCAAGGCATAATGCTATGCTAGGCTATGATAAACTTACACAAATGCTTGTCTAGCGTTGGCTGTAAAGCATATTTTGAAATTCTGAGATGACAGGGTGATTAACAAAAGGCTAAGCTGTGTTCCAATATATTTCACTTTTGATTTTCATGAATAGGAAGATTTTCTAGGAAGATTTATGTCCGTTGCGTTATGCTAATTAGTGTCAGATGATGACAACGGTCCCGTTCACGGGATGGGGTGTCACTACAGGTTAAAGAAGAAGCTACAGGTCTGTGAAAGCCAGAAATCTTGCTTGTTTGTTGGTGACCAAATACTTATTTTCCACCATAATTTGCAAATAAATTCATAAAAAATCCTACAATGTGATTTTCTGGATTTTTTTTCTCATTTTGGCTGTCATAGTTGAAGTGTACCTATGATGAAAATTATAGGCCTCTCTCATCTTTTTAAGTGGGAGAACTTGCACAATTGGTGGCTGACTAAATACTTTTTTGCCCCACTGTACCTAAGTATTTGTAGGATGACACTTTTCAATGGATAAGCCACCAGATGTGACAATGCTAACCTTCTCTGGCTGAGTGCAGACTCTGGTAAAGGTCATGAATTTAGTTTTTTGTACATTCAAGACCAGTTTGAGACCATAAAGGGAGGCCTTCAACAGCCTGAACCAGAGAAGAAGCACATGAATATATGACTGTGTCATCTGCGTATAGATGCAACTTTGCTGGTTGCATCCCATTTCCCAAATCATTAATAGCAATTGAGAACAACACAGGAGCTAAAATTGAACCCTGGGGCACACCTCTATTAATCTCAAGAAAGCTAGACTTGTGATTGTCAGTATATACACATTGTGTTCTGTCAGAAAGATAGTTCCTAAACCAATTTACTGCCCCTTCAGTGAGACCAATGTTATTGAGTCTAGCTAGCAACAATTGGTCAATGGAATCAAATGCCTTTGATAAATCAACAAACAGAGCAGCACAATGTTGCTTTTCATCAAGTGCATTTATGATGTGATTTGCCACTGCCGTAGCTGCAGTCGTTGTGCTGTGCCCCGATCTAAAGCCAGACTGAACACCGCTCAGTATGTTCTTTTCAATTTAGACGTTTTTTTAACTGGGAGTTCACTAGGGATTCATAGACTTTGGCCAGGATGGGGAGTTTGGAGATATGACGATAGTTATTAGCATTTTGGGGATCTCCATCTTGGAGATGAAGCTCCTGATGAACAGTTCTTGTGCTGATGGTGCTGCTAAAGGCAGTTTGGAAGTTAGTGTTACATCCAAGGACAGACGATTTTTATGCGCTACGTGCTTCAGCAGACCCGTGCTTCAGCGGACCCGTTCTGTCAGCTTGTGTGGCCTACCACTTCGCAGCTGAGCCATTGTTGCTCCTAGACATTTCCACTTCACAAAAACAGAACTTACAGTTGACCGGGGTAGCTCTAGCAGGGCAGAAATTTGACAAACTGACTTATTGGAAAAGTGGCATCCTTTGACGGTTCCACGTTGGAAGTCACTGAGCTCTTCAGTAAAGCCATTCTGCTGCCAATATTTCTCTATGGAGATTGCATGGCTGTGTGCTCGATTTGATCATCTGTCAGCAACAGGTGTGGCTGAAATAGCTGAATACACTAATTTGAAAGGGTATCCACATACTTTTGCATATACAGTGCATTCAGAAAGTATTCAGACCTTTTCCACAAAATAAATGCGTTACAGCCTTATTCTTAAATGTCTTAAATTGTTATTTTTCCTCATCAATCTACCCACAAAACCCATAATGACAAAAGCAAGGCATTTTTGCAAATGTATTAAAAATAGAATACTGAAATATCACATTTACATAAGTATTCAGAACCTTTATTTTATTGAACTACCTTTGGAAGCAATTACCGCCTTCAGTCTTCTTGGGTATGAAGCTACAAGCTTGGCAAACCTGTATTTGGGGAGTTTCTCCCATTCTTCTCTGCCGATCCTCTCGAGCTCTGTCAGGTTGGATGGGGAGCGTCACTACACAGCTATTTTCAGGTCTCTCCAGAGATGGTCGATCAGGTTCAAGTCCGGGCTCTGGCTGGGCCACTCAAGGACATTCAGAGACTTGTCCCGAAGCCACTCCTGCATTGTCTTTGCTGTGTGCTTAGGGTCGTTGTCCTGTTGGAAGGTGTAACTTTGCCCCAGTTTGAGGTCCTGAGAACTCTGGAGCAGGTTTTCATCAAATATCTCTCTGTACTTTGCTCTGTTCATCTCTCCCTCAATCCTGACAAGTCTCTCAGTCCCTGCTGCGGAAAAACATCCCCACAGCTTGATACTGCCCTCACCATGAATCCCTGTAGGGATGGTGACAGCTTTCCTCCAGATGTGAGGCTTGGCATTCAGCCTTTTACTGAGGAGTGGCTTCCACCTGGCCAATACCAGAGTTCTGCAGAGATGGTTGTCCTTCTGGAAGGTTCTTCCATTTCCACAGAGAAACTCTGGAGCTTTGTCAGAGTGACCATCAGATTCATGGTCACCTCCCTGACCAAGGCCCTTCTCCCACAATTGCTCACTTTGGCCGGGCGGCCAGCTCTAGGAAGAGTCTTTGTTGTTCCAAATTTCCTCCATTTAAGAATGATGGAGGCCACTGTGTTCTTGGGGACCTTTAATGCTGCAGAATTTGTTTGGTACCCTTCCCTAGATCTGTACCTCCACACAATCCTGTCTAGGAGCTCTACGGACAATTCCTTCGACCTCATGGCTTGGTTTTTGCTCTGACATGCACTGTCATCTGTGTGAGCTTATATGGACAGATGTGTGCCTTTCCAAATCATGTCCAATCAATTGAATTTAACACAGGTGGACTCCAATCAAGTTGTAGAAACATCTCAAAGATGATCAATGGAAACAGGATGCACCTGAACTCAATTTCAAGTCACATAGCAAAAGGTCTGAACACTTACAGTATGTAAATAAGGTATTTCTGTTTTTTATTTTTAATCAATGTGGAACATTTCTAAAAACCTATTTTTATTTTGTGATTATGGGGTATTGTGTGTAGATTGATGAGGGAAAAAAAATATTTAATACATTTTAGAATAAGGCTGTAACGTAGCAAAATGTGGAAAAAAGTCAAGGGGTCTGAATACTTTCCCGAATGCACTGTACAGTGTATATTAAACCAGAATATTTTATTTTATTTGTGACTTTACCTTTTACAGAGCCATGAGTAAACCTGTAGGAAACCATATGCTGAAGTACTGAAATTCCCACAGAAGACCATTATTTCTATCAGGAATCAAGATGCAGACAATGGTTTAATGTTCCAACAGGGGCAGGCAATAGACAGGTCAAGGCAGGCAGGGGTCAGTAAACCAGAGGTGGGGCAACGGTACTGGACGGCTGGCAGGCTCAGGGTCAGGGTCTGGGTAGGCCGAGGTCAACATATCCAGAGGTGGGACAAAGGTACAGGTCGGCAGGCAGGCTCAGGGTCTGGGGCAGGCAGAGTGGTCAGGCACGTGGGCTCTGAGTCAAGACAGGCAAGGGTCAAAACCAGGAGGGCAAGAAAAACAGAGACTGGGAAAAGCAAGAGCTTAGAACAAAAACGCTGGTTGACTTGACAAACAAGATGAACTGGCAACGGACACAGGTATAAATAAATAGGGGATAATGGAGAAAATGGGCGACACCTGGATGGGGGTGGAGACAATCACAAGGACGGGTGAAATAGATCAGGTTGTGACACTTTCTTAATGTTCTTGAAACAGTTTGAGAACATGACTTTTAATAGGACCACAAAGTAACCTATCGGAAAAACGTTATGCTGAAGTACAGAAATTCCCAAAGAATTCTAATGTCTAACATGTAGGAAAATGTTCCTTTGAGAGGAACCAGCATGTAGAAAGATGAGCTCAACCTGCCCAGGTAGGCAGAGTTTATCAGGGACAGAACGCGGTCTATTTACAGCAAACATGTTAGGTTAAGGCAGAGCAGGGCAGGGGCAAAAGGCGCCCAAGAAGACAATAAGACAAAAGGAATATAAATCTATTTGTAAAAGGGGTCATACATTACAGGCACTTAGGGAAAGGTTGAATGTGAATTCTCAAAGTGCTGGAATGCTCTCAAAATGCCGGAACACATTTCTGAAATGTCGATCTCAAACCTTTGCTGAAATCGAGCAGTGTAATATGACAACAATGAATTTTAGTCATGGGTCAGAAAATTATCAGTTCTAGGCAGCGAGTGCAGCGAGGCTTGGGACGAAGGGTTACCACGGAGATTGGAAGATGATTTTCTAAGGCTCCATACAAGCATAACCATATATGAATCTGTTTTGAAGATTGTTTTCGTCAGTCACCATGACTATATTAATCTGTTTAACATAGCATCACACATAACAACAACTCCAGGACAACAAGTACCCAAGGTTGATGGAGAATTGTGTAGGTATAGGACAACAGACTGCAGAAGTTCTCAATGTACAGAATGCTGAGTGTAACCTCACGCCTTTCAAGTGTTGCCAAAGCTACACCGATGTTCTGAATGGTGCTATGCATGACAGTGTCTGTTATCAAGGTCAGAATTTGTTCAAGGGGAAATAATGAAGGCTTCCTTTCAGCCATCCAACTCAAGTTTCATTTAGTTCACACACAAATGTGTACATATTCTATTCCACTCTCTCTTATCAGCAATGTGATTGAGACAAACTGAAGTGAAGCGTGCTTGGTTTGGGTTGATTAATTTTGCTAACGAGCTGAGCACATTCTTCCCATTCGAAAGAAACATTTGTTATTAACCGTAAGCTCCTTTTTCACTTACTGTTGTCATTAAATAATGTGAAAGCACAATTTTACGCAGTATTGCATGTAAATACGACATTAGCCTAGAGAGTCGTATCCATCTTCTACAGACCTTCAACCCCTGCATCTCCTGACTGACTAACTCTCCACTGACCATTGTTCATATCACACAGACCTATACAGTATCTATCCCTCCATCTCCCTTACGATCATCATTAACAGGTTCATGACATCCATCAATTCACTATGGGGAAAGTACACTGCAGTCGAGCCAGTCCCCATGGGATTCATATTCCCTTTAATGATTATTATTGAGCATGACTTCTTCAGCTCTAATAAAACATCTGCTTTGACAACGCTGAGCAGCCAATTCCTCACCATAGCAACCAATCATGCATGCCTTTCTCTTCTATTTCATGTTTGTGGTAGCTTACCCCTAAATGTCATATTGACAGAAAACAATTCATAATAGAGGTTATGTATTCTGTAGTCCATTCACATAGTGTATCCTAACCTTCAGGAAGTGTCAATAGTTTATTGGATTCATAATACTTTAATCAATGACATTTTGTTTGCCAATGTTTTGCGGTCGGCAAGGTGAAATGGTCAGTTGTGTGCGTACTTGTGTACTGTTAAGGGGTCAGGGGCTATGGTAACACACTGTCACAGCTTCTGCTGAAGTCGTTGCCTCTCCTTGTTCGGGCGGTGCTCGGCGGTCAACGTCACCAGTCTTCTAGCCATCATTGATCCATTTTCCATTGGTTTTGTCTTCCTACACACCTGGTTTCAATCCCATTCATTACCTGTTGTGCATTTAACCCTCTGTTTCCCCTCATGTCTTTGTCAGAGATTGTTTTATGTCAGTGTTGTTTGTAAAAAGGTGTGCGACGGGGTCCTCGTACCCATGTGTAATGTGTATGTACATTTAGTGTTTGGAGCATGTTTAGTGGACATATATTAAAAATAATCCATTACACTCGTTTTACACTCCTGCGCCTGACTTCCCTGCCACCTATACACACGACTCTGACACACACATACATTGCTAAGAGTATGATTTTGGACCATGATGCCCTTGGGCACTTGGGAGAAAAAGCAGAGGAGCAGGAGGAGGAATACACAACTGTCAATATGTTGTCCTATAGCTGGAGGAGCATCTTGATGGGTGGAAGAGTTCAACCACCCACACACACAGTCACACACACACACTTTAGGACCTCAAAGGACCTTAATAACGTGTCAATACAAAAGCCTCAGATCAATATGCAACTGCTGATACTAATCAGCTCCAAACTATTAGCCCAGGTAGGATTCCTCTCTTTCTGTCTGATATCTGCTTTCCTTTGCTTATCTCTACCATCTTGTTAGACTCTTAGAAAAAAGGGTACGACCTAGAAACAAAAAGGGTTCTTTGGCTGTCCCCGTGGGAGAACTTTGAAGAACCCTTTTTGGTTCCAGGTAGAACTCTTTTGGGATCCATGAGGAACCCTTTCCACATGAAACCCAAAAGGCTTCTCCCTGCAATCAAAAATGGTTCTCCTTTTGGGACAGCCGAAGAAACGTTTTGGAAACCTTTTTTCTAAGAGTGTATGACTGCTAACGAAATAAACTGGGAAATAAATTGGGAGGAAAATAACTAAACATCTACATTTAATACAGTAGGTATTACTTTAGCATGCATAGTCCTAGATTGTAATTGACATTTCCAAATCACTGACTGTCAGCGGTTACATTTAATTTCTGGTTTTCATTTTCTTTCAACCCTCAGGCAGATACCCATGCCTCAGTCTGGGATCTATTAAGACAGATAAATGTATGATTCAGACTGGACCGGGTATCCATTACATCCCTCAAGTATTGTTTGCAATATAAGATTGATTAGTCTTTGAAAGAAACATGAGTTGGAATGGAAGACTCCTCAGTCCGGTCCTGAAACTAAACATTCATGCATTACAGGTATGAATTATTTGATTTCAGATTAACTCATTGCTCTCCATATAAAATGATTTAATTTACGAGGGCCAAGTTATCTTCCATGGATTTGTGTTTGGTATTAAAGAATCCTTTGTGATAAAAGTGTTACATTTCTCTTCTCACTTCCATATGAGCATTGAGAATATTGTATGCCCTTCCACTAAAAAGAATACAGACACGTTGTCAAAGTCAAAGTAGTCCAAACAGCTCAAGCATTCTCTCTATACATTCTCCCTATACAATCTCTCTATACATTCTCCCTATACAATCTCTCTATACATTCTCCCTATACAATCTCTCTATACATTCTCCCTATACAATCTCCCAATACATTCTCCATATACAATCTCCCAATACATTCTCCATATACAATCTCCCAATACATTCTCTCTATACATTCTCCCTATACAATCTCTCTATACATTCTCCCTATACAATCTCCCAATACATTCTCCATATACAATCTCCCAATACATTCTCTCTATACATTCTCCCTATACAATCTCTCTATACATTCTCCCTATACAATCTCCCAATACATTCTCCATATACAATCTCCCAATACATTCTCCCTATACAATCTCGCAATACATTCTCCATATACAATCTCCCAATACATTCTCCCTATACAATGGATATACAATGTCAGTCCTATTTTGAAGATGGAGAAAAGTGATATTGTATGCTGGAAAGGCCGGGGGAAATTATTCCGAGCTGTTTCGAATGCCAAGTTGGAAAGGAAGTGTGGCACAGAATTTATGTAGAATTCTGGGGTAATAGACAATTTGATTGAGACATTCCCGATCATCCAACTACAAACTAACAAAGATGAAGAGAAGATGGAGAGAATCCTGGTGGACTCAAATAAATAAAACCAGAACAGAACATAAAAAATAAATCATTAGCAGGGGTGAAATTGTCCGTAGATGGCCTCTTGTGCTGTGTCTGCTGTGATTGGATTATCACTGGTAGCCAGATCAAACAGTCAGAAAATAGGGAGTCTGGAAGAATCATTTTCTTTTGGGGTTTTGCTTCTTTTCGTTTGCTTGTGTGTGTGTGTGTGAGGGAGAGGAAATTGAATTAGACCCTCGATCGATCGTCCCTCCAAGGGAAAATACCATCCAAATCTACAAATAAAATTCATTTTCCGTTTGTTTATCAAACACTGATTTTCCTCAAAAGTACAAAGAAAGAAAGCCTTGCTTTGGTGCTACTGTACCTCCATTAAATATCCCAAACTATGGAGTGTCTCCAGTTGTACAATGTGTTAGTTAAGGTTATTCAGAATAACACTAAATTATATTTAAAAAGATGGGCTATTGAACATAACCAGGATAAATGCCAAATTGCACTGCCCAATGGTCAAATACCCTTCATGCTAATATAATCTGCAGTAACCTTTACCTTTTACAGTGCTGTATGTTCCAGTCTCTCCTATAGTGCAACTGAGGGTCAAAATGTGTGCAGCCACAGCCAGTTCCCAAGGAGACATGATCTGGGAGTTACAGCAGAACAGTTAACTATAAGGGAGAAGGTCAAGAGGTCATATAACATAGGATGCATTCCAAATGGCACCCTATTCCCTACATACTGATTAAGAGGGTTAAATGCAGACACATTTCGGTTGAATGCATTCAGTTGTGCAACTGATTAGGTATCCCCTTTCCCTCCCCACTACGGCCCTAGCCAAAAGTAGTGCAGTATATAGGGAATAGGGTGCCATTTAGGATGCAACCTAGAGAGAGAGTGATTGATTGATTGATTGATTGATCGAATGGGAATGGAAAATAAAACGTGTTGAAAATGGTCTATCTACATATATATATCTATATATCTATCTATCAATCTATCTCCAGGGTGGAAAGGTGGCAGGGGTTCAAAATAGACCAACTGTAAATTGAAGGCAGAGGCATGAAACAGGCCTGGACTTCAGTTCTACCTAATACCTCAGGCTAGAACCTTTAATCCATGGCTCTGAGAGAGTTTCTGTGGAAAAAGCAGCTAGAGGAAACAGCAACCACATGTCTTGATGTATTAAATCTTCTCTCTTCCTTCATGGTTGTTTGCTAGAATGACCTGGAGTGACCTATACTGGGGTTACACTCTAAAAACTAGGGGTTCAACAAGGGTTTTTCTAAAATCTTCAAAGTTCCACGAAGAACCTTATGGTTCTCTGCACTGTGCACTGAAAAATGCCCCCAAACGATTATTCCAAGAACCCCATAGGGGGTGGGTTTCAACGAGGAACTCCTTAGTTGGTGGGGGTTCTTGCAGCTGAAACATTTGGATTTAAATTTGAGACAACAGCAGGCGAAGGCACTTAACTGAAAAAAATGTTAATATCTCAATTTAAGGTAAGGTTTGTCCCTTGTATGATATATATTGATATTGTTTAATGATGATACCATCCATCTTTTCGTATTTTTGCAAATGGCTGTTGTTTGACACTTTCTCCCTTTTGAAATTCTTTCTAGAACAGAAAATGGATACAATTCAATGGATATCAATCAACATCGAGGTAAGAGTATGTTGAAGGCTAGCTGCACTGGGATCAGATGACTGCTGACTTTAGTGTGTGTGTGTGTCTGAGTCTGCAGGTACTGACAAGGAGGCATACAAAGGTATGTAAATTGGTATTGGTATGTTCTGCAGATGACATGCATCATCTACAGTTCATTTTAATTAACGGTTTCTCTAAAACCTTATAGGACTCAGTCAGCAGCCATCTTCCTCATCCCTTACCTCTTCAATGAAAATCCCAGAGGCCTCTACATTATGGACAAGGTACAGTATGTGTTTGAAAACCATTATCAACCCTTTTTTTTTTCATTCCCATTTACCACAAAACCAAGGTATGAACACTACGCACGTTTTGTATATCATCTGTATAGGTACTATTTTGGGGATTCACAGACTTCACCCTACACCTGTTATTCTAATGATTCTGATTTGCCACTAAAATCATAATAAACACTGACAACAAAAATATTGTGTTATTGTTGTTGTTGTCATGCATATTATTCATAATAATAGGGGAGGGTTCCCCCACAGTTTCAATTTGAAGAACCCCAAAAGGATAGCCCAGGAACCTTTTCTTTTTAGAGTGTAGGGTTACGGTTAACATTAGGGTTGGGGAAAGGGTTAGGGTTGAACCGGGATGTGGACATGAATAGGGAGGGTGAAGAGCTTTCATGTAAATACTGCAATGCAGATTCTATTGATTTGTTGGCAACAGAAAATTCATTGCAAGCAACAACAAGCGTGACGCAATTGGTGCTTGTTGCTATGCAAACAAGCTGGTATGATGCCAGTTCATCAAATCTGTTATGTAGATACTGAATGACAAGTTAATTATACAACAATCTGATCTTTTAATTATGGTTCAATTTCAATTATAACAGGATTCATTCAGGAAATATACTTGTAAATAAATATATACAGTTGAAGTGGGAAGTTTACATACACTTAGGTTGGAGACATAAAAACTTGTTTTTCAACCACTCCACAAATTTCTTGTTAACAAACTATAGTTTTGGCAAGTCGGTTAGGACATCTACTTTGTGTGTGGCACAAGTCATTTTTCCAACAATTGACAGCATGTCTCCCAGACATGAACGTACTTTGGTGTGAAAAGTGCAAATCAATCCCAGAACAACAGCAAAGGACATTGTGAAGATGCTGGAGGAAACAGGTACAAAAGTATCTATATCCACAGTAAAACGAGTCCTATATCGACATAACCTGAAAGGCCACTTAGCAAGGAAGAAGCCACTGCTCCAAAACCGCCATAAAAAAGCCAGACTACGGTTTGCAACTGCACATGGGGACAAATATCGTACTTTTTGGAGAAATGTCCTCCGGTCTAATGACACAAAAATAGAACTGTTTTTCCATAATGACCATCATTATGTTTGGAGGAAAAAGGGGGAGGCCTGCAAGCCGAAGAACACCATCCCAACCGTGAAGCACGGGGTGGCAGCATCATGTTGTGGGGGTGCTTTGCTGCAGGAGGGACTGGTGCACTTCACAAAATAGATGGCATCATGAGGCAGGAAAATTATGTGGATATATTGAAGCAACATCTCAAGACATCATTAAAAGCTTGGTCACAAATGGGTCTTCCAAATGGACAATGACCCCACGCATACTTCCAAAGTTGGGGCAAAATGGCTTAAGGACAACAAATTCAAGGTATTGGAGTGGCCATCACAAAGCCCTGACCTCAATCCTATAGAACATTTGTGGGCAGAACTGAAAAAACATGTGTGAGCAAGGAGGCCTACAAATCTGATTCGGTTACACCAGTTTTGCCAGGAGGAATGGGCCAAAATTCAACCAACTTATTGTGGGAAGCTTGTGGAAGGCTACCCGAAATGTTTGACCCAAGTTAGACAATTTAAAAGCAATGCTACCAAATACTAATTGAGTGTATGTGAACTTCTGACCCACTGGGGAGGTGATGATTGAAATCAAAGCTGAAATAAATTATTTTCTCTGCTATTATTCTGACATTTCACATTCTTAAAGTGGTGATCCTAACTGACCTAAGACGGGGAATATTTACTAGGATTAAATGTCAGAAATTGTGAAAAACTGAGTTTAAATGTATTTGGCTAAGGTGTATGAAAACGTCAGACTTCAACTGTATATATAATTGCACCATCGTTTGATTCATTCAATATTAGGCACATAAATCCTAAATGTCAATGCAGGAATTTATTTTAAAAACTCTCATCCATTTTCTTACCAAGATACATTCACACACTGACAAGCAACATGTAAAGCATTCTTTTAACCGGCCTACCCCGGTTTGGCCTGGGTAGGCCGTCATTGTAAATAATAATTCTTAAAACTTCTTGTAACTAGGGGGCAGTATTTTTATTTTTTGAAAAATAACGTTCCCAATGTAAACAGGCTATTTTGTCAGGACAAGATGCTAGAATATGCATATAATTGACAGCTTAGGATAGAAAACACTCTAAAGTTTCCAAAACTGTAAAAATATTGTCTGTGAGTATAACAGAACTGATATTGCAGGCGAAAGCCTGAGAAAAATCCAATCCGGAAGTGATTCATGTTTTGAAAGCTCTGCGTTCCGATGCGTCCCTATTGAGCAGTGAATGGGCTATCAACCAGATTCCTTTTTCTACGTATTCCCCAAGGTGTCTGAAGCGTTTTGACGTAGTTTTACGCATTTATGTTGAAGAATGAGCGTAAGAGACTATATTGCGTAAGTGGTCACCTGGTGGCTCTCAGAGTGATTCTTGCGTAAAATACAGAGGTAGCCATTTCTCCACCCGGTCCTACTGAAAAGCCAATTGTCCCGGTAGATATAATCAAATGGATATTTGAAAAACACCTTGAGGATTGATTATAAACAACGTTTGCCCTGTTTCTGTCGATATTATGGAGCTAATTTGGAATATTTTTCGGTGTTTTTGCCTACAAAAATAATCTTTTGGGAAAAAAGGAACATTTGCTATCTAACTGGGAGTGAAAACATCCGAAGCACATCAAAGGTAAATGATTTAATTTGATTGCTTTTCTGATTTCATATTTTCAAAATCTGAGATGACAGGGTGATTAACAAAAGGCTAAGCTGTGTTTCAACATATTTCACTTGTGATTTCATGAATCTGAATATTTTCTAGTAATATTTATGTCTGTTGCGTTATGCTAATTAGTGTCAGATGATGATTACGCTCCCGAACCCGGGATGGGTAGTATCAAGAGTTAACTGGCTTGCCTAGTTAAATAAATGTTAAATAAGAATAAAATTGAAATAATAATAAATGTAAATCCAACCTAGAAATAAAAGTGATATGATTACATGAAATGCAATTTCAATAAATCCCAAAAGGTAATAAATGCTGCATGTCATTTTTTAAAAATACGTTTGAATCCCTCCTTGATTTTCTAGAATAGAATACCAATATGACATTTTCCAGCTGCTCTTACCTTTACACTTTTCACAAACAATTTATGGCATGTTGCCTGTAAAAAAAAGTGGCCAATGTTCATATGACCCTCTTTCGAGCAGTCCCATCTTTAGCACATTCCTGCCGACATAGTCATGGAACTGCTCATTCCGTTCACCAGCTCCAGAGGTCTACGTCACCGGGCTTCTAGGTGTCACTGAACGGGATTCATTACCACAAACCACAGACTGTCTTGTCTCATTACAGACTGTCTTGTCCCCCCCCCCCCCCCCCCCCCCCGACGCGCTGCATCAGGACGACACAGGGTCGACACAGGGACGCAGTACGACACAGGGACACGGTGCTCTCCAGCTGATACAGGGACGCGTGCGGGTCGGTCAGGGCACCGTGGATGAAAATCGAAGTGTCCAGGATGTCCTGCCCACTTCCTGATTGACCCTCTCCACCTGCCAATTAGCTTGAGGATGGTACCTGGAGGTGAGACTGACCATGACCCCCAGGAACCATTTCCATACGTGTGAGTTACAGTGAGGGCCACAGTCTGACACAATGTCCTCCGGGATCCCGTAGTGCTGGAAGACGTGCGTAAAAAGAGCTTCCACGGTTTGCATGGCCGACGGGAGCCCAGGCAGAGGAAGGAGGCGACAAGCTTTGGAAAACCAGTCCACAACAACGAGAACAGTGATGTCCCCCTGTCAGTGAAAAAGTCCACCGAGAGGTGAGACCAGAATCGTTGTGGAACCGGCAGGGGAAGGAGATTTGTCTGGGTGTCTTTGACTGGGCTCAGATGGAGCAGAAAGAGACATAAACCCGGACGTCCCTAGCCAAGGTGGGTCACCAGTACTTCTCAGGCAGGCGATGGTACGGCTTATCCCAGGATGACCCGACAGGTAAGGAGGCGGTCCCACACCCCCGTGGGCGCGTAGGAGCGGTTCTCCAGGCACTGTTCAGGTGCGGGCTCAGTGCGCAGGGCCTGCCATATGTCAGCGTCCACGTCCACGTCCACCACTGGCGCGATGATACAGAACGGAGGGATGATGGGGGTCTCCTCTCCCTGCCTCTCCTCTGCATCATAGAGGTGAGACAGGGTATCCACCTTCACGTCTTCGAGCCTGGCCTATAGGAAAGTGTGAATTGGAACTTGGCGAAAAATAGAGCCCACCTGGCCTGTCTAGCTTCTTCGCTGCCCTGATGTACTCCAGGTTGCGTTGGTCCATCCACACCAGGAAAGGGTGTTTGGACCCCTCTAGCCAGTGCCTCCACACCTTCAGAGCCTTCAGAGACTGCCAAGAGTTCCCGGACCCTTACGTCTTGGTCCTCTGGGCAGGGCTCAGGTGCTTGGAGTAGAAGGCGCAGGACAACAGCTTTGGAGGGTTCCGGGGCACTGGGACAGCATGCCCAACTCCTACTTCAGAGGCATCCATCTCGATGATGAAGGGGAGTGAGGGGTCAGGAGGTGCCAGCACAGAGGCAGTGGTGAAGCATGCCTTCAGTGTCTCGAATGCCCTCTCTGCCGTCGCCGTCCAACGAAGCCGCTTGTAACCACCTCTCAGGAGGGAGGTAAGAGGCGCGACCGCTGTAATGAAGCCCTGGATGAACCTTCGGAAATAGTTGGAAAACCCCAGGAATCGCTGGACTGCCTTCACAGAGTTGGGGATGGGCCATGACCTGACTGCGCTGACGTGTTGCTCCTCCATCTTCACTCCCTCCGTGGATATGAGGTATCCCAAAAAGTACATGGACCGCTGGAAAAACAAATATTTCTCTTGTTTAACATATAGATCATGCGCCAACAGTCCTCCCGCAGTCCTCTGCAGAACACGGTGACCAGAGCCAACACGTCCATCCGGTGGAGGGCGCGATGGTCCGGAACTCCAGGGCGAACTCTGAGGCGATCTTAGATCCCTGGCATAGTCGGAGTAGGCATTCACCCCTCTCTCAGCCCTCCATAGGATGATCAAACACCAAGCAGAAGAGGAGGGTCAACCGCTCGTAGGACTCGACCTCGGGTACACCCGTTTCCCAGACCGCGGCACCCCAGTCCAGGGCCTGTCCGGTCAGTTCCGAGATGACGGTGGCAACCCTGTCTCTCCCGGAGACAGCCTCGGCGTAGCGAGCAAGGTACAGGTCGCAATTGCAGAAAGAATCCCTTGCGTCTCGCTGGCGAGCCGTCAAAGCACTCCGGGGGGGACAAGGGTATTCTACGGATTGGCTCAGATGGGACGGAGGCAGGTAGTGGTGGTGTGGGGGCTGGTGCTGGGACCGGTGCTGAAGACTGGAGGGACTGCACATTCCCCTCCAAAAGGCAGGATGGTTGCCAGCATGCTGTCCATGGCGCTGACGAGTCTGGAGAGACAGTCCTCGTGATGCTGGACTGTCTCTAATATGGTCGCCAGCTCGGGCCTTTCCCGCTGTCTCCATTTAGATGGGTCGATTATTCTGTCATGCTGTATAATGATAGGAGACAGGCGGAGGAATACGTAATAAGGGGTTTTATTTCTCCACCCAAAATAAAGTGTGTCATGAGAACGTCGGGACAAAGCCCAAAACAAACAAACAACAAAATCCAAACAAAAGAGCGAGGTGTAAACCTCTAAATAATACAAGGGACGAGACCCGTAATAACAAGTGGACAATAACATGTAGAATGAAAGCCTATACAATGGAGCACAGGTACTCACAAGACAAACGGACATGGGACAATAATCGACAAGGACAATGGGGACAGAGGGCAGACATAAGCCTTTTATATATCATGTGCTGGCATGTGGTGGTTAATTTCTTTACTGTCAAATGAGGAGAGACAAACGTATCACACAAGTCAGAGTTATATTTAAATGAAATCTTTATTCACTTATTAATAAGGAAGCAGGTCAACACAATGCACACATAAAGTAATCGATTGCGTGCTCTACAACAATGATGGCTGGTCGACAAATCACCCTCAGATGATTCGTTGAGAGCCACGAGACAAAAGTACAAAGGTCTTTTATAGCCAAGATACACCCCTTTCAACCTACATGACAAACAACAGATGTATAGAATGGGTCACAAGGTTAAAATTTGTATGAAAGATACTTATAATTCACAGCAGACAGTATTTGCTTTAAAAACAGTTATCTTCGTGGGGTCATCTCTCCCTGGTACTTTATAGAACAGAAATATTAACTCTTGCTCTGGAATGCGGTCTCTTTAGGTTTTATCACATCAAAGACATCGTAAATCTCCAGTCAATGTTATCTCTCAGAGGCCCATCCTCAGTAAAACACACACAGATGACAGTTCTAACAATCCCTTACTGTTGCATAAAACAACCATTTGATGCAATAAAAGTATTATAACATAATCTTGTAATCTCCACCATAATGAGGAGTGTGAGTAGGGGCTATTGAATAAATCCATTGATTATACACCATCACAAAGAAATTCATTCGTTTAGGCAGGTCCTAAGAAACAACACTTAGAAAATGTACTTTCAAAATAATATAGTGGCATATTTTGAGTTGAATTATGTTATTTTCCTGTGCAGCCTATGGGGCTGCATGGCTCCTCCATCCAAATGAAATCAATAGTTTGTTATTTTGTTCATTAAACAGTCAAGACACTGATCACAGTCAACACATGTTTTATAGTAAGAATATAATGGAATATGACAATAAAATATTTATATTTTTCCCACACAACTTGAATGTCATGAGAATGTGTGGAACCGCTGTCATATAACAAAATTGGGATATTTGGAAACAGAGCCCCTGCCCACATTTTGTTGAATTTGTAGGTGCTTGTATGTGCCTTAGAATTGGCTCTTTCAGCTCAGGTAAATAAATTGAAAACCTCGATGATCCTTTGTTGGCTGATTTGAAAAAGTAACTTTTTTTTAAATCCATCTTTTACCTTCGTTTCCTACCCTCACTCCTCTTTGTAAGATATCATTCACATTGATTGCCAACTCCTCGCCAACTCCTTTTTTTTATAGTAGCAGAAGACCGCTATCTAAATAGGACTCAAATCATTGCAAGACATGCTCAACATTAATGTCTAAGAAGACATTGTAGCCTATAGCTTTTTGCCACTCCGGGAGAAGAGGCACAGCAGAGCAGCTTGTGTAGTTGCTCATGGGCTCATCTGGAAAAGAGTGGCTATATGGTGTGTGTGTAGCTGAAGATGCTCATTCACATTAACCAATCATTCGTTGGTTAAATAGTAGGCCTAATAATGCAGTAGTTTAAAGGGACAATCAGCAATTGAAACTATAACAAAGCGTTTTGGTAAAGAGCTGAGGAACGAGGCTCAAGAAATGTAATCGCTCTCAAATTCATAGATAGAGCTATGGATCCAAGGACTGACCATCCATGATATCACAATTATAGCTGAAGCGATCAAATGGAAAGGTTATTTCCGATTGATCTGATCTCTGCAGCGTTTGCCGTGAATGCAGTCTCCGCTAACGCGGCAACATTGCCTTTAATATAAATTTCAATCACGCTGTAACGCTAAACTCCCGCAATATGGAATGAATGGAGCACAATGCTTTACAGTGTTTGTTAACATTTAATTTGTTTATGAACATTGGAGTAAGACAAGCTTATATTTAGGGTTCTGATAGGGATATGACAGTTGACCTAAGCTCATGCGGCATTTATAAATACATGTTCGATAAGAGTCAATGGGTACAGAACATGGCATTCATTTACATTTACAAACATGGATATAGCAGCTGCCTACTTCCCCTTTAATTTAGAAACATATGCATATTAACCCATCAATAAATATAAGGGCCTTTAAATATTTACCTGTCAAAGTCGAGAACAAATTTGAGATTCCTGTGATAACAGACAAGAACAGCTCAAGGACAGAACTACATACTGTACATTGAAAGGAGAGAATAAATGCATTGCAAGCATTTCTGTGACACTGTGATTGACAAGGACAAGTTTGATGTCGGACAACAATTAATTGTTCATGATTTAATGTGTACCAAAGCCGGTAAAATGAAAGGGGACGTTTTATTCTGAGGTGTTGGCGGGACTTCTAAAAATAATACAGCAATCATTACTACCTCAGTTGGCGGAAGAAAAGTACAGGCTTTGTTACCGACAATACCTTTCAGATACAGTACCAGACAAAGTTTGGACACACCTACTCATTCAAGGGTTTTTCTAAAAACAAATGACTATTTTCTACATTGTAGAATAATAGTTAAGACCTCAAAACTATGAAATAACACATATGGAATCATATAGTAACCAAAAAAGTGGCAAACAATGTAGCCACCCTTTGCCTTGATGACAGCTTTGCACACTCTTGGCATTCTCTCAACTAGCTTCACCTGCAATGCTTTTCCAACAGTCTTGAAGGCGTTCCCACGTACGCTGAGCACTTGCTGGCTGCACTTCCTTCACTCTGAGGTCCGACTCATTCCAAACCATCTCAATTGGGTTGAGGTCAGGTGTTTGTGGAGGCCAGGTCATCTGATGCAGCACTCCATCACTCTCCTTCTTGGTCAAATAGCCCTTACACAGCCTTGAGGTGTGTTGGGTCATTGTCCAGATGAAAAACAAATGATAGTCCCACTGAGCGTGAACTAGATGGGATGACATATCACTGCAGAATGATGTGGTAGCCATGGGGGTTAAGTGTGCCTTGAATTCTAAATAAATCACAAACAGTGTCACCAGCAAAGCACCCCCCCACCATCACACCTCCTCCCATGCTTCACAGTGGGAACCACACATGTCTAGATCATCCGTTCACCTACTTTGCATCTCACAAAGACAAGGCGGTTGGAACCGAAAATCTCAAATTTGGACTCATCAGACCAAAGGACAGATTTCCTCCGGTCTAATGTCCATTGCTCATGTTTCCTGGCCCACGCTCTTCTTATTATTGGTGTCCTTTAGTAGTGGTTTCTTTGCAGAAATTCAACAATGAATGTCTGATTCACGCAGTCTCCTTTGAACAGTTGATGTTGAGATGTGTCTGTTACCTCTGTGAAGCATTTATTTGGGCTGCACTTTCTGAGGCTGGTAACTCTAATTAACTTATCCTCTGCAGAAGAAGGAACTCTGGGTCTTTCTTTCCTGTGGCGGACGTCATGAGAGCCATTTTCATCATAGCGTTTGATGGTTTTTGCAACTGCATTTGAACAAATACGGAAAAGTTCTTGACATTTTCTGTATTGACTGACCTTCATGTCTTAAAGTAATGACGGCAATTATGGTCAAATTTACTTTTAACAAGGCACACCTGTTAATTGAAATGCATTCCAGGTGACTACTGTCAAGACACGACACTACCTTATGAAGCTGGTAGAGAGAATTCGAAGAGTGTGCAAAGCTGTCATCAAGGCAAAGGGTGGCTACTTTGAAGAATCTCAAATATAAGATATACACTACTGTTCAAAAGTTTGGGGTCACATAGAAATGTCCTTGTTTTTGAAAGAAAAGCACATAATTTTTTAATCAAATTAATCAGAAATACAGTGTAGACATTGTTATTTCTTATCAATCTGATGTTATTTCAATGGGAAAAAATTTGCTTTTCTTTCAAAAACAAGGACATTTCTAAGCGACCCCAAACCTTTGAACGGTAATGTATTTTGATTTGTTTAACACTTTTTTGGTTACTACATGATTCCATGTGTGTTATTTCATAGATTTGATGTCTTCACTATTATTCTACAATGTAGAAAATAGTACAAATAAAGATAAACCTTGGAATAAGTAGGTGTGTCCAAACTTTTGACTGGTACTGTATGAAAAGTCGTCAAACAGTTGGCGGCATGCTAAATTTGTCAGATTTTAGTCTTGGTATGAATGGGATACTATTGAAAAACCTGAAAATGTCAATCTGACAGAATGAATATTATCTATTCTACTGCTGCCGACGTAAGAAAACTGCTAGCAGGCGCTGACATATACAATCTGAACTCATCTTTCCAGCGTAGCATAATATACAACGTCTTCATCGTTTGTTTTGTCTACTTTACCTCTACTCACATTTAATTTCAGTACATAGCTCTAATCCTGAGCTGAAAACCAGGACTTAAAAACTGAAGAGTGGTGTGATGAGAGTCAATCTGCCTACTCTCCATGGAGAAAGATCAAGAAGCATTACCAATCCCTCCTACCACTGGGCACAGATGTCAGTTCAACGTGTGATTGACATTTGGTTGAGCTGTCAGCTAAAGTGGATTCAGTACGAAATCAATGACATCTCACAATGTCATTGGATGTAGGTACACATTTGGGTAAAAAAATTATAAAAGGCCCTTACGTCGAGGAATTTTTGCAAATCCTATCAGTTTTCCAAGTTGATTCAACGTCATCACATAGATTTTTTTTACTTGAAATTACTTGGAAACAAAGTTGATTCGAACAGTGTTTGTCAGTGGGTAGTTAATGTGATTTACACTGTGACTGATTGGCAACTACTGACATATGACTAGTGTTAACAGAAACCTTTGCTGTACTTCTGTCATTTACAACAGTGTTGATGGTGGCACCTCTGGAGGTAACATGCAATACATTGAGGACAGATATGACATCATGGCCAAAAAATACAAATTGTCTGTATCTCAGATAGGCCTACACAAATGATGTCCAGGTCTGTGCAGAATATTAGATCCTTCCGGAGAAGTGTTTATCATCTCAGGAACCACATCAATATCACAATCAAATCATCTGTGCAGAGCAGACGAATCCGTAGCCTATATCTAGAAGGCACCCAGGAACATTGGATAATGCCCAGCATAGAACACTATTCTTAGTAATCTCTAGGATGTCAAATAATGAGATGTTGTCCTCATTTGTGTGTTATCCATACACCGTAGAGCCATGACACCCACCTCCCGTCCGGTCACAGGATGTGGCAGATTGAAATAGAATTCCATTCAAACTATAGTTCTATGATGTTTTTTCATTTTTCATTTTTTTATTTCACCTTTATTTTTTAAATATATTTTTCATTTTTTTTACCTTTATTTAACTAGGCAAGTCAGTTAAGAACAAATTCTTATTTTCAATGACGGCCTAGGAACAGTGGGTTGACTGCCTGTTCAGGGGCAGAACGACAGATTTGTACCTTGCCAGCTCGGGGGTTTGAACTTGCAACCGGTTACTAGTCCAATGCTCTTAACCACTAGGCTACCCTGCTGCCCCATTTAACCAGGTAGGCTAGTTGAGAACAAGTCCTCATTTACAACTGCGACCTGGCCAAGATAAAGCAAAGCAGTGCGACAGAAACAACAACACAGAGTTACACATGGAATAAACAAGTGTGCAGTCAATAACACAATAGAAAAAAAATAAAGTATATATACAGTGTGTGCAAATGGCATGAGGAGGCAAGGCAATAAATAGGCCATAGTAGCAAAGTAATTACAATTTAGCAGATTAACACTGGAGTGATAGATGAGCAGATGATGGTGTGTAAGTAGTGATACTGGTGTGCAAAAGAGCAGCAAAGTAAATGAAAACAATATGGGGATGAGGTAGGTAGATTGGGTGGGCTATTTACAGATGGACTATGTACAGCTGCAGCGATCGGTTAGCTGCTCAGATAGCTGATGTTTAAAGTTAGTGAGGGAAATGTAGGTCTCCAGCTTCAGCGATTTTTGCAATTCGTTCCAGTCACTGGCAGCAGAGAACTGGAAAGAAAGGGAGCCAAAGGTGGTGTTGGCTTTGGGGATGACCAGTGAGATATACCTGCTGGATCGCATGCTACGGGTGGGTGTTGTTATCGTGACCAGTGAGCTGAGATAAGGCGGAGCTTTACCTAGCATAGACTTATAGATGACCTAGAGCCAGTGGGTCTGGTGATGAATATGTAGCGAGGGCCAGCCGACTAGAGCATACAGATTGCAGTGGTGGGTAGTATAAGGCGCTTTTGTAACAAAAAGGATGGCACTGTGATAGACTGCATCCAATTTGCTGATTATAGTATTGGAAGCGTTTTTGTAAATGACATCGCCGAAGTCGAGGATCGGTAGGATGGTCAGTTTTACTAGGGTAAGTTTGGCGGCGTGAGTGAAAGAGGCTTTGTTGTGAAATAGAAAGCCGATTCTAGATTTGATTTTGGATTGGAGATGTTTGATATAAGTCTGGAAGGAGAGTTTACAGTCTAGCCAGACACCTAGGTATTTGTAGTTGTCCACGTTTTCTAGGTCAGAACCGTCCAGAGTAGTGATGCTAGTCAGGCGGGCTGGTGCGGGCAGTGAACGGTTGAAAAGCATGCATTTGGTTTTGCTAGCGTTTAAGAGCAGTTGGAGGCCACGGAAGGAGAGTTGTATCACATTAAAGCTTGTTTGGAGGTTAGTTAAAACAGTGTCCAAAGAAGGGCCAGATATACACAGTCTGCATAGAGGTGGATCAGGGAATCACCTGCAGCAAGAGCAACATCATTAATATATACAGAGAAAAGAGTGGGCCTGAGAATTGAACCCTGTGGTACCCCCATAGAGACTGCCAGAGGTCCGGACAACAGGCCCTCCGATTTTACACACTGAACTCTGTCTGTGAAGTAGTTGGTGAACCAGGCGAGGCAGTCATTTGAGAAACCAAGGCTGTTGAGTCTGTCGATAAGAATACGGTGATTGACAGAGTCGAAAGCCTTGGCCAGGTCGATGAAGACGGCTGCACAGTACTGTCTTTTATCGATGCGGTTATGATACCGTTTACTACCTTGAGTGTGGCTGAGGTGTACCCGTGACCAGCTCAGAAACCGGATTGCACAGCGGAGAAGGGACGGGGGGATTCGAAATGGTCAGTGATCTGTTTATTAACTTGGCTTTCAAAGACTTTAGAAAGGCAGGGCAGGTCTGTAACAGTCTAGAGTGTCACCCCCCTTTGAAGAGGGGGATAACCGCAGCAGCTTTCCAGGATCTCGGAACGAAACCAAAGAGAGGTTGAACAGACTGGTAATAGGGGTTGCAACAATGGCGGCGGATAATTTTAGAAAGAAAGGGTCCAGATTGTCTAGCCCAGCTGATTTGTACGGGTCCAGGTTTTGCAGCTCTTTCAGACAGTTGATCATAGAGCCTCAAGGAGATGCTGGATACACATCCCTTCACATATCTTTTGAAGAGCTCCTTCCTATCCATGTGCAGCTGATCTCCAGCACTAACCTGTCATCTTCACTGGCAATATGTCAAACATGGACAGGCGCAGTTGTTATGATTTGACTGGCACACATTCCAACAACACTTAGCCAGCCTACTCTTTTTCCTGGAAATGTATTTATTAGAACACTATATAAGAGCAGGCACGCCGGCGTTAATTAAAGATGTTGGATGGATGATCTGCTGTGTTTGGGTGAGATCAGTCAATGCAAGTGTCATGTATTGAGCCGACAGTATAATACTTATTTTTTTCAGAGTGTGGAGGAACAAAACCTTATCAACCGAGAGTAAAGAGAGAAAAACAGGGAGATGTAAAAGTAATTGGATGATTATGTAATCAGACAGTGTGCGTTCCGTTCCATGGCTGGGGAGAGGACAGGACGATGCCTCCACCAGACTGTTTAGAAATTGTGTGTGTGTGTGTGTGTGTGTGTGTGTGGGTTGGTTGGTTCTTCTATCCTTGTGGGGACCTAAAATCCCGAAAAGTCCCCACAAGGATTGTAAAACAAAGATAATTCTCCCTCGTGGGGACATTTCCCATTTAGGGTTAGGGGCTAGGGAAAATTTTGAATGGAAATTAATTTTAGGTCCCCATGACAATAACATAACGTCTGTATGTGTGTGTATGTGTGTGTATATTGTGTTTCTACCATGCTGCTCCAAGACACTCGTACAGTAATCAACATGGATTGATTTTGACAGGGCTGTAGAGAATGCAGCCAGTAGCCCATTATAGCTCATCTGGCCACCTGCTCTGATTGTACACTACATAACCAAAAGTATGTGGACATCTTAATAAGGAGTTGGTTCCCCCTTTGCTGCTATAACAGCCTCCACTCTTCTGGGAAGGATTTCCACTAGATGTTGGAACATTGCTAAAGGGACTTGCTTCCATTCAGCCACAAGAGCATTAGTGAGACGGGCACAAATGTTGGCCGATTAGACCTGGCTCGCAGTCAGCGTTCAGGGCTCTGTGCAGGTCAGTTAAGTTCTTCCACACTGATCTCAACAAACCATTTCTGTATGGACCTCGCTTTTTGCACGGGGCAATTGTCATACTGAAACAGGAAAGGGCCTACCCCAAACTGTTGCCACAAAGTTGGAAGTACAGAATTGTCTAGAATGTCATTGTATGCTGTAGCATTAAGATTTCCCTTCACTGATACTAAGGGGCCTTGCCCAAACCATAACAAACAGCCCCAGACCATTATTCCTCCTCCACCAAACTTTACAGTCCGCATTATGTATTGGGGCAGGTAGAGTTCTCCTGACATCCACCAAACCCAGATTTGTCTGTCAGACTGCCAGATGGGGAAGCGTGATTCATCACTCCAGAAAACGCATTTCCACTGCTCCACATGCTTCAGCACTCGGCAGTCACGTTCTGTGAGCTTGTGTGGCCTGCCACTTTGTGGCTGAGCCATTGTTGCTCCAAGACGTTTCCACTTCACAATAATTGCGTTGACAGTTGACCTGGGCAGCACAATTTTGACAAACTGACTTGTTGAAAAGGTGGCATCATATGTCGGTGCCAGGTTTAAAGTCACTGAGCTCTTCAGTAAGGCCATTCTACTGTCAACGTTGCTTTATGGAGATGGCTGTGTGTTCGATTTTATACATGTAGATGAAATAGCCGAATCCACTAATTTGAAGGGGTTTCGACATACTTTTTTCTACTGTATATAGTGTAGCTGGCTATAATAACCTACTATGGGGATAGTTACTCAGAGTACTGAACTTCATGATCAACCCTGTCCAATCACATGACTGTCTGGGGGTTATTTTGTTACTTTTAAATGTGGTAAATGCAACAGCTGTTGTTTCTGAAGAAAATACTACATATGGGCTGCAGCGGGTCTCAGGGGCCCATCCGTGTGCCTGTCTGTTTACGGCAGGCGATCCCTCCGCACACAGCATGTTTGGGTGACTCTTCAGTCTCTCTCTCTAGGCTCATCTAGACACCCATGTTGGCTGCCATGTTTCTTGACCCCTAGAGACCTCAGGCCTGGCTGGGGTTGGAACTCTCTATTGGGAGACTTCCTTCTAGTGCTAGACTGACACTGACACTCCACAAAGTACCCCTGTATCAATATCAAAATAATTATTTTTAGCAAAGCCTCCTGTGAAGATGCAACAATTGATATGGTATGTGGTCAAAATTCGGAATGATTTCTTATGGAGAGCCCTCCTGGCAAAGACAAAGGGAGTATGGATTTCAGTAAATCTATGGAACAGTAGTGTACTAAGTTCATCATTCAATGAGACTCCTTTCCTGAATTTCACCGGCTTGGCAACAAATGTAATGAATAAACAAACAATCACTAGCAGGTATGAAGGCCAGACGACCCAGATGCAGACGCCTCAAATGAACAATGGTTTAATAATCCAACAGGGCAGGCAAAAGACAGGTCAAGGCAGGCAGGGGTCAGTAAACCAGAGGAGGCAATGGTACCGGATGGCAGGCAGGCTCAGGCTCAGGGTAGGCAGAGGTCAATAATCCAGAGGTGGGGCAAAGGTAACAGGATGGCAGGCAGGCTCAGTGTCAGGCAGAGTGGTCAGGCAGGCTCAGGGTCAGGCAGAGTGGTCAGGCAGGCGGGTTCAGAGACGGGACAGGCAAGGGTCAAAACCAGGAGGGCAAGAAAAAGAGAGACTGGGAAAAGCAGGCGCTGAGAACAAAAACGCTGGTTGACTTGACAAACAAGACGAACTGGCAACAGACAAACAGAGAACACAGGTATAAATACACAGGGGTTAATGGGCAACACCTGGAGGGGGGTGGAGACAATCACAAAAACAGGTGGAACTGATCAGGGTGTGAATCACACATACACAGAAACCAAAACAAATACTTTCAAAGGAATGCACAGAAACAGTCACAGAAGAAGTGATCAAACAATTGTCTGGCCTACTTTTCAATCCTGTAGTGCAAAACTGCCATTCTTGAAGCAATTGCATACGGATTGCACTGCCTTGCAATCAGTGCAGCTCGAGTTGGCTCGTGTCCACTCTCAATCAACAACTCCTCCACTGTCAATCAACAACGTTTCCTCAAACTTTGCTTCTCTTTGAGCACGTCTTCAACTTATTCGTCTTTAGATCTTTGTATGAGTAGTTTCTCTAAATTCACCTAGAAGTTCACTTTGGGTGACTTCTCAAACTGTAGAATGTTTCTACCATAAACGTGAGATTCTAGAGCCATATAGGCCTTTTTCTTTAGCCTTGTGTTGTCCTTGAATAGGGTTTATTCTCCCATTTTCGTTTCCATTATTGTAACATGTTGCTGGTCGAGACACTATTCAGTGGGGCACATTAGTCAAAATGACACAATAACAGCGCACTGAGGAGTCGAATTTAAAGCAAAGTCTTCTCTGAAGGTGAGCTGCTGCTTTGCAAGTCAAGTTAAGAACGCTTCCAGTCAGATACAGTAAAGAATCTATAAATAGAGAACAGACAAGATGGGAGGAATTAATTTGAATTGAAATCATCCCTCATCATTTTGACTGAAGCTTTATATAAGGACTGCCTGTTTTGATCGAGGTAGGGTGTTATAGTGATACAAAATGTCCTGGGAAAGGTGATAAAACAAACCAAAAGGCTTATGGTACTCACAGACTGTTACCCTCAAAGGATAATCACATTTAGGTTCAGAAGGGCCGGTGAACAGCGTCCAGACTGTCCACTTGGTGTCTAGACAGGTGCTGCCCCAAACCATAGACATTAAGCACAGTGGTGTGAACCCCATATGATCTAATCCTCATTGTTCTGGAGAGGTGAAGGATTACATTGCCTTTTAATGAGGTGATCTTCTGATTTGGTGCCAGAAAACATTGGAAAGTATTTTAAAGAGAGGTAATTCCTGGATTAAACGGTAACTCATGAGAGCTCTTGGGCCTGCTCCAAAACGTATCCTAGGTTAACAAGGTAACGGCTTGGTTTGTTCAAGATCTGGTTGACAGAACATAACACACTAATGTGACAGGGGAGGATAATCTCTGAGGGTACGTGTTTGAGGCTGCATCAGTGTTCCCTATTATGGTAACCATAATTCCTTCTATTCCTAACACTCATCTGAACACAAAATACATCAGTAAATAAAGGTTGAGACTCAATGGTTGTAACAACATCATCCCTACAACATTATTCATAGACATGCTTCTACCTTTGTTATAAGGGCACAAGGCGATGCAGACACTGGAGGCAGATGGTTCGAGTTGGATATTTATTATAATCCAAGGGGTAGGCAAGAGAATGGTCCTGGACAGGCAAAAGATCAAAAACAGGTCAGAGTCCAGGAGGTGCAGAGTGGCAGGCAGGCTCAAGGTCAGGGCAGGCAGAAAGGTCAGGCAGGTGGGTTCAGAGTCCAGACAGGCAAGGGTCACAACCGGGAGGACTAGCGAAAACAAAGCGAAGGAAAAAGCAAGAGAACAGAATAACACGCTGGTTGACTTGACAAACTGGCAACAAACAAGAAGAACAACAACTCCAGAACGGCACCTCAGTACCTCCAGGGTCTGATCAGGCCCTACACCCAAACAAGGGCACTGCGTTCATCCACCTCTGGCCTGCTCGCCTCCCTACCACTGAGGAAGTACAGTTCCCGCTCAGCCCAGTCAAAACTGTTCGCTGCTCTGGCCCCCCAATGGTGGAACAAACTCCCTCACGACGCCAGGACAGCGGAGTCAATCACCACCTTCCGGAGACACCTGAAACCCCACCTCTTTAAGGAATACCTAGGATAGGATAAAGTAATCCTTCTCACCCCCCCCCCCTTAAAAGATTTAGATGCACTATTGTAAAGTGGCTGTTCCACTGGATGTCATAAGGTGAAAGCACCAATTTGTAAGTCGCTCTGGATAAGAGCGTCTGCTAAATGACTTAAATGTAAATGTATAAGTACCCAGTGAGGAAAACAGGTGACACCTGGAGGTGAGCGGAGACAATCACAAAGACAGGTGAAACAGATCAGGGCGTGACATTTGTAATGTATTCCAGGGCCGTGAACTGACGTTTTGGGGGGTATGTGCTCCAAAAATAAAAGATCCCCCCCAAAAAAGAAAATGAGGTCACAGACTCGTTGAGTAATTATTACTTTGATTATTTAGTAGAAGTATTGTAGTGCAGTGAGGTTGAAGGTCACTTCAGGGATACAGCTGCTCCTCTACGCTATCTCTAAATAATACAGTAATGAGGGCAAATGAATAGAATACTGTGAGAAATACTGTAGCATACAATCACTATACCCTATATTAATATAATGTTGTTAGCAAACTCACTAGGCTATCATAAACTACAGCTAACAAAATGGCTAGATTACCGGATTAGTCCATTTTTTTTAATACATTGTGATTTATCAGCAATGTTTTTAAATAATAACTTCATAATCTAATATCCATAATCTTTTAACTTCACTAGTATAATACTAGTATAATTTTATAATAATATAATTAATAATTACTCTAGCTATAGTTATGTAGCACATTGGTTGATTTGCTTAACATAATTAGAATATTTATTATTTGTCATATAAACATGATGATGATGATGATGATGATGATCATACACTATTTCATATTCATGATATATATCGCTGGCTGGCAAGTGGCTTGTGTGGTTATTTTTAGGGATGCATGATACATCGGTGAACATCTCGGAATCGGACGATATTAGCTAACAATGCAAACATCGGTATCGGCCGATGTCTAGTTTAATGCCGATGTGCAAAACCGATGTCGAGGCTGACGTGCGTACCTATATAACGTAGGTACATGACGTAATGACGCCACGTAAAATTGTGCACTATACGTGCAACACAGCATTCCTAAACTAGCCCACAATGTCTGCTGTGTGGATCGAGCAAGTCAAGCAGTCATTTGAAAGAGTAACAAAATTTCAGCGAGACAACTCAAAGGCAAAAATCATTAAAGCCAAGATAATGGAATTCATTACCCTTGACAATCAACCGTTCTCTGTCGTGGGTGATGTTGGCTTTTGCCGACTGGTCGAGCACCGGTTAACACTACCAAGTGCGCTGTTTTTCGATGCTGCCCTACCGGAGTTACACAGTAATAGCATCACTGCTATTATCTTCACGACATACATACTATGGAATGACGTTTGGGTCTTTGCGTGTCAAAAAGATACAATAGCACTGTCAAAGCTGTACAAAAAAGTCAGCAAACAAACAAACACCAGCCACGAACAATGTGTTTACAATACCGCGTTGGTAATAAAGCATCATTTGTTCGACCGCAACTTCGGGGGTAGCTAGCTTTAGCTTGGTACCTAGGTAGCACCAACACAACCAGCCTGAAAACAATGACCATGTAGAAACTGCAGTCATTTTCATTATTCTTAGCAATGATTTAGGAATCCTTGTGAGTAAGTATTAGCTGGGTTGCCACTTGTTGTTCGCCTATTGAAATTGAACTTTGGTTAATGAAAATAAATAGCTAGCCAGCTACTTAACCCTGTTGCCCAAAGCTAACGTTATAAGCAGCCAGCTAGCTTCATCTGACTAGTGAGGCTCGACCGGACCGTGTAATGTGTTGTGAAACTAGCCACAATAAGGATTAGGCACAATAGTAGAATTTGCTGTTTGCCTTCAAAATAAAAGTATGTCATTGAAAGTGATGCAAATGAATACAAATAGTAGAATTATGCCATACTTTTATTTTGAAGGCTAACCGCCACTATTGTGGCTAATCCTTATTGTGACTAGCTTCACATAGATGGGTCCAACAACCATTAATCAAATAAGAACTGTCTTATAAATTAGGGTTATTTTCGATGATGACGCCTAGCTATATAGTTAGCTAGCTAACCATCGCTAATGAAACAGATTATGTCGTTTTGCTATGTTTTTGGGAAAGAACATTGTTTGCATCCATGAGCTAGCTAGCTATTTGTTATGACCAGCACTGTAGGTGCGTGAGACAACTTTACCAGCATCATAGCATACATATCTTATTATGTGATGTGCAGTCATATTCAGGTCCTGATTGGTCAAGAAACTTATTTGACACATCAAATAGTGTTATTTGACGGGTCAAATAGTGTTGAATAGTATATTTTTTGACACGCAAGACCCAAACGGCGTTCCATAGAAATCCTCGTTGAGAATGAAACGACTAAACAAATAAACAACGAAACAGCACTGCAAGAAAGTGAAAGAAATCGATTTTGATTATGTTTTACTGGTAATGGGGACATACGTAAATGCCAACAAAATAACTTTTTGGTCAGTGTGGTGTGTGCATGTTTGTGTGTGTAACCTTTATTTAACTAGGCAAGTCAGTTATGAACAAATTCTTATAAAAAACCATCGGCCTTTATCGAATCTTCCATTCCTCTCAAAAATGTTAGAAAAGGCTGTTGCGCAGCAACTCACTGACATCCTGAAGACAAACAATGTATACGAAATGCTTCAGTCTGGTTTTAGACCCCATCATAGCACTGAGACTGCACTTGTGAAGGTGGTAAATTACCTTTTAATGGCATCAAACCGAGGCTCTGCATCTGTCCTCGTGCTCCTAGACCTTGGTGCTGCTTTTGATACCATCGATCACCACTTTTGGAGAGATTGGAGACCCAAATTGGTCTACACGGACAAGTTCTGGCCTGGTTTAGATCTTATCTGTCGGAAAGATATCAGTTTGTCTCTGTGAATGGTTTGTCCTCTGACAAATCAACTGTACATTTTGGTGTTCCTCAAGGTTCCGTTTTAGGACCACTATTGTTTTCACTATATATTTTACCTCTTGGGGATGTCATTTGAAAACACAATGTTAACTTTCACTGCTATGCGGATGACACACAGCTGTACATTTCAATGAAACATGGTGAAGCCCCAAAATTGCCCTCGCTAGAAGCCTGTGTTTTAGACATAAGGAAGTGGATGGCTTTCTACTTTTAAACTCGGAAAAAACAGAGATGCTTGTTCTAGGTCCCAAGAAACAAAGAGATCTTCCGTTGAATCTGACAATTACTCTTAATGGTTGTACAGTCGTCTCAAATAAAACTGTGAAGGACCCCGGCGTTACTCTGGACCTTGATCTCTCTTTTGACAAACATATCAAGACTGTTTCATGGACAGCTTTTTTCCATCTACGTAACATTGCAAAAATCAGAAACTTTCTGTCCAAAAATGATGCAGAAAAATTCATCCATGCTTTTGTTACTTCTAGGTTAGACTACTGCAATGCTCTACTTTCCGGCTACCCGGATAAAGCACTAAATAAACTTCAGTTAGTGCTAAATAAGGCTGCTAGAATCCTGACTAGAACCAGACAATTTGATCATATTACTCCAGTGCTAGCCTCCCTACACTGTCAAGACAAGGGCTGATTTCAAGGTTTTACTGCTAACCTACAAAGCATTATATGGGCTTGCTCCTACCTATCTCTCTGATTTGGTCCTGCCGTACATACCTACACGTACGCTACAGTCACAAGACGCAGGCCTCCTAATTGTTCCTAGAATTTCTAAGCTGGAGGCAGGGCTTTCTCCTACTCAATTTTTATGGAATGATCTGCCTACCCATGTGAGAGACGCAAACTCGGTCTCAACCTTTAAGTCTTTACTGAAGACTCATCCCTTCAGTGGGTCATGTGATTGAGTGTAGTCTGGCCCAGGAGTGTGAAGGTGAACGGAAAGGCTCTGGAGCAACGAACCGCCCTTGCTGTCTCTGCCTGGCCGGTTCCTCTCTTTCCACTGGGATTCTCTGCCTCTAACCCTATTACAGGGGCTGAGTCACTGGCTTACTAGTGCTCTTTCATGCCGTCACTAGGAGGGGTGCGTCACTTGAGTGGGTCACTGATGTGATCTTCCTGTCTGGGTTGGCGCCCCCCCCTTGGGTTGTGCCGTGGCGGAGATCTTTGTGGGCTATACTCGGCCTTGTCTCAGGATGGTAAGTTGGTGGTTGAAGATATCCCTCTAGTGGTGTGGAGGCTGTGCTTTGGCAAAGTGGGTGGGGTTATATCCTTCCTGTTTGGCCCTGACCGGGGGTATCATTGGATGGGGCCACAGTGTCTCCTGACCCCTCCTGTCTCAGCCTCCAGTATTTATGCTGCAGTATTTTATGTGTTGGGGGGGCAAGGGTCAGTTTGTTATATCTGGAGTACTTCTCCTGTCTTATCCGGTGTCCTGTGTGAATTTAAGTATGCTCTCTCTAATTCTGAATCCTCCGGGTCATCATTATTAGTTAAATACAGAGGGTGTGAGCTGAGGGTGTATGTGCTTGCACTGAATGCACAAGATAAGATACAGTATGGGGCATGCACTAGTGTATAAACTAATCATTAGTCTTAGCTTATACTCGTAACATTCTCCAATGTAATGTATTAGTGCAAGAGGGGAAACAACACTTTTTTCATCAGTCTTCCCCAGTAATATCAGCCGACAGAGGAGCCAGGGTTTGATTTGCATTTACATTTACATTTAAGTCATTTAGCAGACGCTCTTATCCAGAGCGACTTACAAATTGGTGCGTTCACCTTAAGACATCCAGTGGAACAGCCACTTTACAATAGTGCATCTAAATCTTTCAAGGGGGGGGGGGGGGTGAGAAGGATTACTTTATCCTATCCTAGGTATTCCTGAAAGAGGTGGGGTTTCAGGTGTCTCCGGAAGGTGGTGATTGACTCCGCTGTCCTGGCGTCGTGAGGGAGTTTGTTCCACCATTGGGGGGCCAGAGCAGCGAACAGTTTTGACTGGGCTGCGCGGGAACTGTACTTCCTCAGTGGTAGGGAGGCGAGCAGGCCAGAGGTGGATGAACGCAGTGCCCTTGTTTGGGTGTAGGGCCTGATCAGAGCCTGGAGGTACTGAGGTGCCGTTCCCCTCACAGCTCCGTAGGCAAGCACCATGGTCAATTTGCTTTGCGTTTAATGCAGAGTGATATAATTCATAATTCTGTTAATTGGTGGATAAAGAGTATGGATGGAGGGACACATCAGGGTTAAAGGTGATTCATCTTTATTTTTAAAGTGGATCCAACAGCGTTTTAGCAACATGAAATCTTATTAAAAATCTGTTCATATACAACCCCAGGAAGAATATGACACCTACATTTTCTGACAAGCGAGCGCTTAACATATGGTCGTTTTCATAAATTCATAGAATGACGTATAGTAAGGCATTTGTGAAAATTCTACAGCGTGGGAAAGCGCCTGTGCATTTGGACAATTAATAGACACGCAGTAAATAAAAACCTAATAAAAAAGCACGTGTCTTGTCCAGGACAGGAGTCTAACCAATCAGAGGTACAGTAGGCCTATATGCAAATAAGCCATTTGCCACATGGGCCTACCATCATACAGTTTGACCTGGACTGTGTGTTTACAGGCAGTAGCAACAGCACGACTTTAGATCACTAAAATGTGTTTGCAAAAAGCCACAAAATACACCTGAATGGATTTCTGCAAACATGGAAATACCTCTGGAGTCCTCTTACATTTGGGAACTTTACAGTTCCTACTGATCAAACGACCATGGAAAAGGTAGGCTCTCTCACTCAGTAGCCTATGCACATCAACAAGATCCACAACTAATGCCCGACAGAGCAAGATGAGCTAAAATCTAACAAGGGAACATTAAATGCACAGTCTTAAACCTTTTCAGCTAGTTGGCCTTCTGAAGCTTGCTTCCCACATATTTACAACTGCCTGCCCGCCCATTTGATCAATGCCAAATACATTTAATTGTCAACTAAGAGATATGCTAAGTGTGGATAGCAGTCATTCAATTCCAGCTAGCTAACCAAATGACACCTTTTATTTTTTTTATTTAACCTTATTTTAACCAGGTAGGCAAGTTGAGAACAAGTTCTCATTTACAATTGCGACCTGGCCAAGATAAAGCACAGCAGTTCGACATATACAACAACACAGAGTTACACATGGAGTAAAACAAACATACAGTCAATAATACAGTAGAAAAATAAGTCTATATACAATGTGAGCAAATGAGGTGAGATAAGGGAGGTAAAGGCAAAATAAATGCCATGGTGGTGTCGTGTCTTTGGCTATGCCGGATTAAGTGATATGACATGCTATTCTATAAAATAATTTATATGACCTAATTGAGGTAATCATGTAAATGTAATTAACTAGAGAGTCGGGCACCACAAAATGATATTTATAGAGCTGTTATCTTCCGAATAAACTCTTAAAGACCTAGTAATATTTTACATCAATAGCAGTCAATATTAATCGTCATCTTAATTCAGTCTCATCTGAAAGTTGTAAATTCTTGGTTATCTGCATGAACCTGGCTAACAATTTGAATCAACAATACAAAATTGGGTTTATTTATTTATTTACTAAATACCTAACTAATCACCCAGAATTACACATACACATAATTAAATCATAACTTGATTACAAATTACGTCATAAAGGAAAACGTCCCTAGCGGGCGGAACAGATATGACAGCTTGTTACACAAAAGAAAAGGGGCTGGGTTTGAGTGAAAGAGCGGGAAGACTGAGGAACAAAGGTCGAAGCTGTGCTATCGTAAATACAGTATCTTATGCATTCTAAATTACCGCCAATTTGGAACAGGTAAATGCAATAAATATTTACTCTGAGCTGCGCTTCGGTAGGTTGGTTGGTGGTAGATGGAAGGCCGTGTTGTCCAACCGAGTCCTTTGTCCTTTGAAGAATGTCTCTGGTTGTCAATTGGATACGTTGTAGTAACGTCATTGTCTGATAGACGGGATACTCTGTCTGTTCCTTCCTAACCCTCGTTTGCAGCGGCTGTTGCTACCTCAACGGCTAGGAAGTATCACTTCTGTAGTGAATAAGAGTTCAAAGTTCATACCATTCGCAACCAAAGCTCACGCTGATGTTGGCTTCGTTCTGTAGTTATTATCTGAACCATTCTGACAATGGACCATCGTCCTCACGTCCTCGGAGCAGGAGGTTACATTGTCGTCAAGGGCTTATATAGGATGGGAGAGGAGGGCGTGTTGGAAAAGTTTTATAGCCCATGTCCCTTCACAGGGGCGGGCCACTGATTGAGCAGAGCCCTATCTTATGAAAACCCAAATCTCAC